>NW_026442094.1:600000-970000 GCF_026898425.1 Galleria mellonella
TATTCAGAGGACAGGATTTACAGAAGAAATATTTCGCTCAACTCAGCTCGACTCATATCTACACGACTAGGGTTGTCAATTTCGATTTTTGTTTTTTGAAGTCTAATACAAAATTTATTATTATTATCATAGATTATTGTAATCTTAAATCAACTTAATGGTTGAGGGATGGATAGTAGCGTCCCTCTTAATACTTTACCAAAAGCCTAACTGCGTTCAGCAGTAAACACTTAAAGGCTGATATGATGATGATTATAATCATGAATGAAATCAAGAAATGGCATATGGATAATCTAATTACATCACTGTCATTATTTGAATTATTTACTTTATTCAAAGTTTTTTTTTTTTATTTTTACCTTTATTATTTTATCATATATTTGTCTTATCTTTTATCACCAGATTAGATTTGTTTGACCAGATTGACTTTGTTTGTAGTACCTGAAACTACCTAACATTTAAAATGTTAGGTAGTTTCAGGTATAAAAAGTCCATCATAAGGATTAAATCCTTATGATGGACTTTTTAGTCATTCAATTGTATCGAAAAATAATTTTGACTACTTTCAATAGATTGGAACTAAGCGCTGTATGTAAATATGTCCAATGGTATTTATATTATTACTTTTAATGCGCATGAGGCTCCTGGGAATAGCTTATCCAAAACCAGAGGACTACAGATATCTTAAACCGCGGGATATCGTTAAGGTAACACAAAGGATATATGAAATGATGGTATAAGGCAGGGGGAAGCACAAAAGGTCCCGATGGGTCTACGTGCAACAGCTTAGCTGACCCCATATGCGAATATAAGATAAAATAAGATATTATTACTAGTTCTATATACATCCCGCGGCTTTATCCATATGAATCAATATATCCTATCTGTAAAGTTAAAACCTACATGTGTAGCAAATTCCATTCAAATCCGTTGAGTAATTTTTGCGTTAAAGAGTAACAAACATTCATCAGTCCATTTATCCTTACATCCATCCATCTTTACAAACTTTCGTATTTATATTATTAATAGGATTAAGAGCTCCTTATCGAGGTTTTTTCAAGAGACTTCAGTATAGGGATTGTTAGTAATGCGGACTATCAGTTCCATTCCCTGTCAGGTCAATCTCCAAGTGGTCCCTCTGGAATTCCAAGAATTCCCGTGCTGAATTCTAGGTATATTCATCACGATGGGATAGGAATAGACCTTTTTATTCTCACCTACCATCTCTCACCCGCCGGTACCCCGCCAGCGTACACCGTTAGCGCAGGCAGGGTTATCATTAAAACACAATAGCTGTGTCTTAACCAATTGTAACTTGGGTAGAATTTTAGTTATGAATACGATACATACATAGATTCAGCTGTAGAGTCAAAAAATAAACAATGAAGTAAATAAGAATAAAAAATTCACAAGATCGCTTTTAAACGTTAGATTACCATAAAAGCAATGTAAATTACAATTTTGCAATGTAAATTACAATCAGCAACACCGGCCGTTTGGCCTGCTATATAATATTCATCGGCTAACCGTATCTCCATAGGTATATATGTATAAGAAATGCAATACGGAGCGCACCTGGCAAGATATCGATTCGGTTAACTACTTAATGAAAGAAAATGTTTGTTCGGTAGTTTTATAAATAGCTTACAAAGAAATATTATTTATGATAAACGGTGGACATTTCTTAGAACGCGATTTTTTTTAATCTGTCTGATAAATCACAGTATTGCCATATGTGTTTATTTAATTGTAACATTGGTACGTATATTTTATCTGTCAAAAAGATTAATTAATTTGCTTTAATGCTTTAATTTTCAATAATATTTCTTTTCTTTTTGTATTTCCTTCATCAGTGTAAACCTTATTGGCTGTTGTATTATTTAATTGTGTATTTATCTTAATTATTATTATTTATTTATTTAAACTTTAATGCTCAGTAAAATTCTATGTACATTTGGCGGACTTAACAGCGGACGGTGTTCTCTGCCAGTCAACCATTGGACAAACCTAGAAATAAATAGGCGGCGCATTGAATAGAGGAAAAATAAAGCAATACTTGATATATTTATATATTATAAACATATAATTACACTAATATAACCATACATATAATATATTAAATAAATAAATATATACATATAATAAATTCATATATAAACAAACACGAGTAACCAGCAAGATTAAGTTTAAAGGTTAAATTATTTTTTTAAGCTGTATGTTTGCCTTAAATAAATACATAACAGATTGGTGACCAAACTGCGCTATTTGAGCACTAGAACGCTAGATATTTTGTGAGAATGACAGTATGTTTTTTTATTGGATGATAACGGCTTGACGTTGTCATTGATTAAAAACCCCTCCTGCGCTAAAGGTTAGCTGGCGTGGCACCAGTGAGGGATGGTAGATGAAAATGAAAAGGCTGATCAATTAGCCCATCATGATGAATATACCTGGAATTCAGCACGACAGTTTCGGGGGAGGTCCTCCCTCGAAACCTCTGTCTGGCGAAACATATTGCTAACAGGTGGCTGGGGGGGAGAAGGGATTGTTAGGAAACAGAATATAACATCACCGTCACTAGCAATATACCCTATCAGGTAGACCTCCACGCGATTTCCCCTGGAAACCATCGTGTAACCACGTGTAATTTTGTGAATTTTGTCACGATGGGCTAACTGACCTGCTTTCATCCTCACGTATCGTCCATCATTGGTACCTCGCCAACGTATACCGATAGCGCAGACGAAGTTCCCATTCCATTATCACCCATTAAAAAAAAACATGTGACTGGTAACCCGCATTACTAACAATCCTTTACCCCCAATCAAAACAAGTTTGTCGGCCCATTGTAACAAACTCGTGAAATTTAAATAGAATTCTACGTGTTTCTTAGAGAGATCGTGTAGAGGTCTTTTTAATGAGTGATAATGGAATGGTAACCCCACCCGCGCTATCGGTATACACCGGTGGGGCACCAGTGAAGGATGATAGATAAGGATGAAGCAGGTCAATTAGTCCATCGTGACGAATTCAACAAGAATTGTTCACGATGGTTTCCAGGAGGAACCATGTGGAGGTCGACCTAATAGAGCATATTGCTAGCAATCCCTTACCCCTCATCGTGTGGAGGTCGACCTGATTATAAGCTGTATCCCGCGACTTTGCCCGTATTAGTATTGTGACGTTTATTCAGCATACAACCACGAGCAAAACCTATTTACTGTTGTCTATAACTATAGTGTAAGTATTTCTACCTTGAAGCAGTTGTGTCTGCATAACTGCGTTTCGGTTTGAAGGGCAGTGATTTACATAGTACAGAGGTGCACCTTAGTCTTTGAATAAAAACAAATTTACACATACCTAACGTTCAGTAAGCGTACTCAAATCCTGAATAAAAACAAAACAAGTTTATTTTAAATTCTGTTGGAACAAAATATCGACTTTTAAACTGTTAGAGGTACATACAATTACGAGATCGGTGTGTTTGGAAATGTTTTCTTATACATTGCCGCATTAAAATGTATGAAGTTTAAAAACTTCCCTATCGACTACGTAATGTAATATAAACGATGCATTATAGGGGCTCTCCTGTCGGTACGCATGAAAACATCTGTGCAATATTTCCAAGAATAATAACACAAAACATATAAGTATGCAAATGATCATAAAGGCCGAGGTTTCGTTACATACGCGTTAGCGGACATAGTAGCGATTTATGATTTTTACCGCGACTTCTACCGCAGGACCGAGATATATTTACTGATTGGTATAATAAAAAGGAGAATGACATACCTTCTACATCGTATACAGTATCAATATACTAAATTTAATACTTATATTTTTTTAAATGGATAATAATGGCATGGTAACTCCACCTGCGCTAACGGTATACGCTGGTGGGCCACCAGTGAGGGATGATAGGTGGGAATGAAGAGACGTTTCAGCCAACCGTGGTGACGAGTTGAGAGTTGTAGCGATGCCATGTCTATAGCGTGTAGTCATTTAATTTCAACTAATATTATAAAATGAAATGATTTGATTTTCTTTTTTGATGTATACATATTTGGTTTAATTATTTACTCTTTATTGCACCAGTTAAAGAATAAAACAAAGATAAATACACTTACGAAAGGCAAACTCATAGCTAAAGCAATCTCTTCCAAACAACCTTTGGGTAAAGGAGGAAAGAAAAAAGACGCTAGCTATTTGGCTTTAGAAGTGTAACTAATAAAAAAGAAAACGCTAATTGTTTGTAATAGATAAATACAATAAAATCTAAATCAATTGCTGAAATATAGCGCAGTGAGAGTTGAACGGACGGACAAGCAAAGTCACACTATAAAGGGACACCAAAATCCTAACAATTATACGTAAACGAATTCTATTTAAAAATAAAATTTAAATTATGTACTTTATTTTTAAAAGTTTCGTAAATACGCGTTATTTTATAGCCTTGTTTTTTACAACACATAACCTAAAGAAATAGGTTACTATTACACCAGCAGATTGTATTACAGTTGGATCGATTATTATTTGGTTACATTTTTATTAAGATCTATTGAAACATAATATATTAATTACTCAAAACTAGCGCAACATGAGCGTACGCGCACACTATCTGAATTCCGATTATGATTACGATGCCGAATGTGTTTTTGTGTAAGTGAGACAGATTATATGGAATTACAGTATAAAATAAAATGAGATAGTGCTAGTATAACGCTGTGATATCCATCCTTATTACGCTGTAGCCACATCGTACTATCTATCTCTTTTTAATCCATTACCAAAATATTTGTTATTTTTATTAGAGAATAGAATATTTTATCACTAACGTCTAAGTTATATCATTTTAATTTTATGTTTGAACTTTATGCGTCTGACAAAATGGAGCGTTGGACACACACATGACCAATGACGGCTGTTTATCACAGAGTAGAGGTGAACGTTACATGAACTAACTGTTTTTAATTACTTGGCTCGTCGCGTTCACGATGACGCGTTAACGGTTAACAAACTGACGACAATAGATGATTAATATTATTATAATAACATAATTATAAATAGCTGCTACTATTAACCGATGTACCATCCGTAACTATACTATCTGAGGCCTGTGGTAAATTAATCGGATGGGGTTTTCCCTTTATTTAAAAAATCTGAACATTATACATAATTTCATTTTTGTATATGTATTACTAAACAGCTATATAGTATATGCATACTTACTAACACCATTACAATTTATGTGTCTATTTTTTATTTTAATTAAAAAATAATATTGATATCTTAATAATTTATTTGTATAATCGTGTATTTTCATGAGAAGAATAAGAATAATTCTTTATTAATACGCTACTACTGATGTTCTCAAGTTCACCTGTACTCTGTTGAAAACCTGTTGCTTTCAGGCAAGTTAACTAGCATGTTCGCCATAACGGCGACAAATTGATAAATGTCTCTGACTACCACATAAAGGCTTGGGGAGAAATTGTTAATGAGGACTAAGGAGCTTATTGCTAGCAATACCAGGTTGACCTCCATGTGCTCACCCATGAAACCGATCGTAGTTAATTCCTCGAAAATTTATTACGATGGACCAACTGGCCATGTTCACCGAGGGAAAAAAGATTGAGAATTAGGCCTAAAAAGCTTATCACTAAAAATATACACTATCAAGTCGAAATTGGAAACGATCCCTTTTAATTTTTGTACAAACTGTCCTAGCTATTAATTCAAACACTTCAAACAATTGTTTATGTCAAATCTTCTGACATAATAATGTCTGTCGGGTGTGCTAGTTCACAATAAATATTACCACAATTTATCTATCCGTTATTATAATAACTAAATAATTCTGCTGTATTTTTCGAGGATGAAAAATACCAAATGACGAGCTGTGGTTAGTTATTTACAACGGATAACCTATCCTTGACTATATATTCAATACTCGTTATTTAGCTAGTGATTAAAATAGCTACACATCACTACGCGTTGACTAACATTTTACAGTCTCGCACTCGTGCGCTTAGGAAAAGTACACAAATATATATATTATTGTGAAGTTTATTTTAAGCCTTTTATAATTGCGTTAGGTAAAATATCGATAGTGAAGTGTAAGATAAGTAGTGTATAGGCTTATTTGTTATGTGGATTGTTTTGGAGAGGCCATTTGAATTGATGTGAATCACACAACAGCCCATACTATATAGTGCATCACCCGTGTAATCGTAAATTAACTACACTAAACTACTCTTTAATGTTAAAGGTATTTGAAGTGACTCATGACCATTTTCATTAACGAACTTCTAATGTACTTCTAAAAAAATATCTTAGAGGCTAGGACATTCCTTGGTCAGAAACTTAAATAAATTTTGTTTTTACCACTGCAAGTGTTCCAAAGCAGGATTGCCAGATGTCATTTCTTATTTTTACCCAAATATGCCCTTCTCTACGCTTGACTTTTTTACTCTGTTTTACTATTATTATTTTTTGGTATATTTTATTGTATTTACCCGAATACGTCGACACAAAAAGGAAGGTATTATACGAGTTGGTATTAGACAAATCGTTTTTAGTGATAAGGCCACCCATTGTTTTTTCACTGTGATCATTTCTTATAATTGTTTTTATCTAGAAATAAGTTTAGGTACTACTGTAATCTTTTGGAGGAAACAATAAAGAGTATCTATCTATCAATCTATCTATTAATGGTAATTATAATTTTATTTACCAGAGGGAGATTGTATAAAGTCATCTGCCAAAGGTACCCGTAACCTCTGTCCCACTCGTATTTCTGCAGCGAAGCAACTATGATTGCATTACTGTATATTAAGTTTGATGAGATATGGCAGTGAAATTACAGGGTACAGAGGCATTATAACACTGTCTTAATTAATTTCCTTACCTTCCTTTTATTTTAGCATGAGTTATTTATTGCATATAGAAAAAATAATAAATAGTAACATGTTAATAGAGAGGTTAAGAGACAAAGGCGTGTAATTATATTAATTTTTGTCGTGTATTTTCCTTGATATTTTCCTTTAATACCCAATATATCAATAATGTATAATATATTATACATTATTATAAATGTCAATGTGAGTTTGTTTATTTATTTATTTATTTATTTATTTATTTATTTATTTAACACTTATTATTTATTTAACATTTATTTGTTAATTTATAATTACCAATTACTATAAAGTTTGGTATTTATGTACTATATTGGAATGAGAATGACATATGTAGGTTATTTTTAAAGCTGGTCAATGAACATATTTCAGTTACGCGAACGAACTCACGGGTATAAACTAATAATTATTTAATTAAGAGAAATTATAAAAATTTATTCACAATCAAACTGTTTTAACTCTTATATCGATCTGATATAATTGAGTTTTTTAGAGATCTTATATATTTAAGAGATATTATCGTGGAATATATACTGGAGAGTGTGAGGACAAAATAAGAAGATGTGCTACCACAAAAACAGCTGTGAGTAAAGTGCATAAAGTCTGGAAGAACCGTAACATCAAAGAACACCAAAATACATAAAATGAGGTGTTTGATTTTCCAAGTTTCCTGTATGGTGCAAAAACTTAAACGATCAGACAACAAGAACGCCGAAATTTGTGCTCTAGAGATGTGGTGCTGGCGACGACTGCTGCAAATGGACCTTGGACTGCTCTCCGAACTTATGTTTCTATTCTCAACGGACTGAAAATCAGAAAGAGATCATCTTCGACTGTTCAAATACGAATTCTCAAGTACTTCGGCCATATCATCTGGAATGAAAATTGTATGGAGCGTCTAATTGTCCAAGGGTCGGTATAAGGCACGCGTTCTCGGGGTAGATCACCAATGCGATGGACTGGCCTCATCAAAACGGCCACACAGCAGTCAATTGTGCAATAATCTCGTTCGGCTGTGAGCAGAAGTAGATGGAGACGCATTGCGAAGAGCTCAATCGCGAAGGAGGGCCTCATCGATGATCCATTATCTACATAAAAACCACTCAATATAGCGACCACTCTGTTACAATTTATTTTGCAATTTTATCTGCAACTATTTTTAAAAAATAACAAACATTTAGGTACATACTTATATATTCCGTGGTATAAATATGTGTTATATATGTGCGTAGTTTTTATCATTTCCGTTCTATACAAACTCCGGATATAAAATATAGATTATTCAACAAAGGATTATATGAAATATAATAATATATACATTTTATACCGCAAATAAAAAAAAAAACCTTTTGTATTCACTCCCATTATGGCCATATCATCTTTCACACAGTCCATCCATGTCTTTTTAGGTCTTCATCTAAGCTTATAGCGACCCACATTCATATTTAATATCGTTCTTCTTTTTTTTTTAATTATAAAATATGTTGTATATAAATCTATCACTAAAAACTTTCCACCTACTTCATAATTTACTTGCGTAGTTTTTCAAATACATTTTTATCATCAAAATCCAAATTTTTAGTGACAGCTTAATGAATAATTGTGCAAAACCTAAATTTTTTAGGTATTTTATCAATTTCATAAATATTGTATAGATTATTGGGTTATACCGGATTTGACAAATGTTATTCATTAGAAATTTATACATTATGTACAGTCGTATTTACAATTGTGTTCCTAGTTCCCACAATTCTTAATTTGCCTTTATTTTATCTGTTTCAGATATATTATGAATACCTCAACGAGATATTTCAATTTGAACCTCCGTATCCCATGTTTTATTATTGGATACATTAATTTGGTAAGATGTGATATGTGTGTGTAACTGTACATACGAAAAATTTTAATAATTTTAAAATTTTTATAAAATTATATAATATGTTAAATACTAACACTCTTAATCGTATAAATTAAAACGCCCTACAGATCTATTTTAACTAATGGAGTGTTTTGTCACTGTCTTTAAAATTGAGAAATTAGGGTAAAAGAAAAGGACAAAAATTTCAATAGCTAAATAAGATTTTTGGAGGTTTAACGCTTTTACAAATGAGGGAATAATAATATAATACATTTTTTATATATGTATATTGTAATAAAAAACATACAATGAAACTTATAGTCAGATGTATGTTTTATCTTAATACGCCATCTAGAATTTATAGTCATTTACTTCTAAAAAATGGACTTTTAAAAGTGGATTTATAAAGATGAAATCAGAAGCAAAAGTTTGTTTTGATATATAATATTTATTAATGTTGATAGTAAAAATTTATGTAACGGAAATAAATTTTATCATAGTCAGTTTTAACATTCCATACCTACGGCCAAAATTAAATTATTATCACTATATTTGATGTAGGTATTGTGTACTTTAATAGACTTCATTTAATACATCTTCCACTGGTGCCTCGTCGGTGTATACCGATAGCGCGGGCGGGGTTACCAATCCATTTTCACTTATTAAAAAAAAAACATACGAACTGGCAAACTTATTCTATACGTCTTTTTAATATAGATACCTTATATTACTTTTTCTTAAATATTTCTCATATACAGAAGTCTTCTAGTTTAATTTTTATTATATTAATTAAAAGATTTGAAATTTATTTTTCTTACAGTTTGTGAGTATCATCGATGTGTTCGTTCAAGTCACTGTGGTGTTCATAATAACTAATGGATTCCAATGTGACGTTAGTGAAAACTCTGTGAGTATATAGTTTTAGTTCACTTTTAATTGCATTATATAACGTAAGAAACAGCAGAACAACTTTACTAATATTATAAATGGGAGAGTAAGCTTGTTTATTACCTCTTGGCGTCTTAACAGCTTAACTGATCACTATGAAATTTGGTATATATCTATATGGTATGAAAAAGGGCATAGTCTACTTTTTATTCAGTAAACATGCAGACGAAATCGCAGGTAAAAGCTACTAAGCAAAAAATAAAATAGATACTTGTATAAAACAATAAATCGTTCAAATTATTGAAAGAAAGCTATAGTTAATTAAAGATACACGTCAATCGATGGAAAAGAAAGGTTCTTGAGTGGCGGCCCCGTATAGGCAAAGACGGTGTAGATAGCCTTCCTTATAGATGGAGTTATCCCTTAGGAATAGGCTTTTGTTCAGCTGTGGAGAACATACCTAAAAGTACATTCTTGAGTTAACTATAAACAACTAATTAACGAGCTAAATATAACTGCTTATTCATTTTAATTACAATTGTTATTGTGATAATAAAATTAATAAAATCCAGTTCATTTAAACAATGTAAGAAACAGTGAATCATTATTGTTGCGTGTACATTCACACATATGTAGAGTACTATACTATATATATAAGAATAAATATCCATGAATGCATGGGATACTACATGAGTATCCCATGCATTAATGGGATTCATTCCGTTTTATGGGCAAATGTGTACGTTTTTTCCACGTACCATTTCATTATCATCCATTAAAAAAAAACTTTAATTCCAGTTAAGCAAAATAAACTGGCCATGGATGGAACTAATTCTACTTGTATTAAATATTGGGACGCATGGCTTCTATCCATTCCCACTAACTCTACGGAACCGATACAATTTATACGATGGATATTCACCAATTATAGATGAGCCCAAATGCTACCCTGGCATAATGCATATATACCTGGTGGACATATTGAATTTTGTCATTAACATAATATGGTTTAAATTCGTTAAGGAGTACGTCATCGCTCTACACAAGGTATGAAATTAAAATTACTTTAATTATATATAATAAGATAGCACTAATGAACATAGTAATGGAAACAATTAATTTTCCATCTTTGTTAAATTAAATTGCTTGAAGAAATTCTAATTTGCGCCTCATTTTTACTATTCAGGTGCTCAAAACTGTTTCATTACGAGTATTAGAGTTTCTGTGAAAAAATTAAAAAATATTATGCAACTTGGCACACAAGCTGACGGCCCGCCTGATGAAAAATTGTAACTGTTACCTATAGTCAATAAAAAATATATAAATTGTCCCATTCCTTGTTAACTGTTGGTATATTTATTGCGAAGTCATAAAATAGTGTGACAATATATCTTTGAAATAACTAATAGTTTTCTAAGGGTTACGGAGCGAATTTTCCAGTATTTATCATGGGAAATATTGGTGCCTCTCTTATATCTATACATTGGATTCCATTGGACAATGTTTCAACTGTAAAGCAGTTGTGTTTGCATGGCTGTGTTCCGGTTTGAAGAGTGGGATATGGCGTGAATTTACTGGGTACAGAGGAATAACACCTGAGTCCTCAGGAATGGCAAGGCATCATGGGCGAAACAGTATACTCTGTTATGTTCATGGTGCTACTCATGTCTATAGACGATGGTTACCACTTTCCATTAATATTTATTACCTAATCCATAACTATAATAGTTAGTTAAGGTAACTGCTCTTATTAATGCCTGTCCCAAAATCCTAGTGTCTATCTATCCTATTTAAGAGCTGCGTTCTTGTAGGTGGCTCTCTTGCTACTACAGTGTACTTTGTTTTATTTCATTATAATTTTTTTTTATTTTTTTTTCGCAGAAAGATCCCGCGCCTATGCGTATGTTTTTGGTAATTTGTATCCTAAAATTGGCACTGCAAGCTATATATTTCAAGACACAACCTGACTTCAAACTTATCCGTAATCTAGATTCGTACTGGTTGATCAAATATATGGATATTAGTAAGTAAAATTTCGCTAATGTAATTGACAGTCTGTAACGGCTGATATGATGATGATGATGGTGATGAATGGCATAAGAATGAAAATCCGGGTAGAATTGTCACTCCTGCGAATTTAAATTATTAAATTCACAGGAGTTAAATGTTATTATTAAATAACACTCTTAGTGCTTTAAAGGGTCGTATTCTATGTGCTAAATCAGGGCTTGCAAGCAACAAATATCGCAATGAGAATGTAGGCTCTCTTTCGCTCAGTCGTACATATAATATGTCATATATTATAAATAAAATTAAAAAAAATATATGAGAATAAATTTTTGACAGCCCTCGCCACCTTTATGGGGTATAAAAGGAAAAAGTCTTAACAGTATGATAGGCTTGAGTACTATTAGTATCGATCTAACCATTGTTGTTGGGAGATTGTTATTAATGGAAACTAAGAAACCCTAATGCTAGCAATATACCCAAGCAGGTCGACCTCCCCGTGGTCCCCCCTGAAAACCATCGTGATAGATTAATTAATGAATTCGTCACGATGGACCAACTTACCTGTTTCATCATCATCGATAGTTTCTAGAGGGAACCGCGTGGAGGTCGACCTGTTAGGATATATTGTGCTATCAAGCAATGGGGGCTAACCTACTTATTAGTAACAGCCCCTTCCCCCCAGTAGAAGAAGGTTACCAACCATTTAGATATTGTTCGTAGCGGTCGGATAACTATTAATTTCCATCGGTTCTTTTATAACAATATATTGGATAATCAATATTTAATATATCCATTATTGGGTCAATACATAGATATTCTAACTACAATATATAGATATTGCTAGTAATACCACCAGAGGGAGACTTTGTACAAAAGTCGTTTGCTTGGGTACCTCTGTCCCATCCGTGTTTCAACCGTGAAGCAGTTGTGTTTGTATGGCTGTGGTTCGGTTCGAAGGAAGAGTGGGATATGGCATGGATATATTTACAGGGTACAGAGGAATAACACCTGAGTCCTCAGGAATGGCAACGCATGGGATGTATCATGGGCGAAACAGTATACTCTATTATGTCTATGGTACTGCTCATGTCTATAGGCGACGGTTACCACTTTCCATCAGGCGGGCCGTCAGCTTGTTTGCCATTTAAAGTTGTATAAAAAAAAAATCTCCTCTAAGTTAAGTATTTATTACATTGATTTTCAAGTATCTATGATAATGATTATTATAATTGTTTCAGTTATTTCAGCTCTCTGCATTATTATCATTTTCTTATATACACGACAGATAAGGAATGTGACTCGTAAGTTATTGCCTACCACAAATAATGATTGCCTGAAGCAACCATATAAAATTCTGAAGGAAGAGGGCGCCACAGACGCCGAAAAATGTGCAAATAAATGTTCTGCTATTTACATTAATTGAACAATCAGATTAAAATTTTGTACTAGTACAAATATCAAATCATATATAATTAAATCAGCGAGGAGTATATATTAAACAAGCAAATAGATATCTACTTGTATGGTGTCTATTAGAGTTCTATTACCATATATCGGTTGTGAAATAAAAAAAAAAAATATAATAAAAGTTTTATATAAATAATTCTATTATATAAGTTATTTGTTTAAAGCAGGTATTTTAATTTAATTTGTATCATTTAATAAGTACTATTAAATGAAATAAAATTAAATAAAATGAAATGCAATGAAATGAAATAAAATGAAATAGTATCTTTATATGTAATTAAATACATTTTAGTTTTTGTTTGTGTATTCTTTGTGTATTTTTTTTTGTATGATTTTTTATAATAAGCAAAAAATAAAGAATGAGTAAATAAAATTATGAAATACATACCCAACATTTTTTTCATTTAACTTGACCCATAATTGAACTATAGTATTCTAATTAAAATATCCTTAAATAGATACAGTATATCGACGAGGAAACCACAGAAGCTAAATATAAACGAATTAACTATATATAAAGGCTTTATGAACGTAATAGAACCCAAAACAGGTATTATTAGAATTTCTGTCTGTTTGTTTGTGCACGTTAATCTCAGAAACGGCTTAAACGATTTGAATGCGGTTTTCACTAATGCATTCTGGTTTGCTCCACTTAACATTTAGTGTTTATTTGATTTCAATTGATCCATAAATAAAAAAAAGGTATACCAATCTAAAGAATCATGTATAAAATTCTATAAAACAACCGATCTGTTGAAACCTTGAAATATTTTGTTTTTTTTTTACAACACAGGGGGCAAACGAGCATACGGCTCGCCTGATGGTAAGTGACTACCGCCGCCCGTGATCGCCCACAACACCGACGGTATTGCAAGTATTAATTTTCGAAAATTCTATCTACTCATGCGAAGCCGGGTCGGATCACTAGTATGTAAATATATTAGAAGCCCTTGGATTGGAAAAAAAAAACAAAAAAAAAATGGTAAGAGGAAAAGATTGTTAATAATAGAGATAAAAACAATACGCTATCAGATCCACCTCCGCGCAGTTCCCCCTGGAAACCGTCGCGAATGAATCAATTGACTTCATCCTAATAGTTCCATTCATCACTAGTTTCAGTTGTATATCGTTAGCGTAAAAATTGATGCACATTCCAACTTCATTTATTGAAAAACAAAATGGAATATGATATGTACCTACTCGTAACTGGTACTTATTATCAGAGAATTCACTCATGATGCATTCACAGACTTTATGCATTCACATTCCTGAGGATTATACAATTATGCACCTGAATTGTACCTGAAATTCTACGACTTAGTTTTACTTCATCTAAAAAAATCCTATACCCGGTTCTGTTAGTGGAAAACAACAAAAAGAAATAATAGGATTTAGTTCCAACATAACATAACATAATTAAACAGAGCTGATAAAAAAATATTATAATTCTGTTTGGTGAAATACAACAATGGAGTATTTTTTTATAGTAACATAAAAACCACTTTACATTTCAAAAGTTTTTATAATAATAATTTAAATAAAGAAATACTTGTAGATGTAGGTATGTACACAAATGTGAAGGAAGGCAGTCTCTCCATATCTCTCATCAAATTTGCATGACTACTTGATAGTAAAAATACACAAAGAAGTATTTACTTACATGACTACAAAGTCTCCATCTGGTGGAGACTGTCATCCATTCAGATTTTATCTATCTATCTATCTATCCTATTTAAGAGCTGCGCTCTTGTCGGTGAAGCTCTTGCCACTCACTACGATTCTCTGCGAGTCTTTTCACCACTTGATACGACACGACACCAACTTTTCCCTTGATCTGCCTGATGTAACTATGTCTTGATCTCCCACTTCCCATCCTTCCTTCTATCTTACCTTCTATTATAATGTTCATATTATTTATGTAATGTATTCATTATTTTATGTAAATATTTCAAATTCTATTTTGCACTACTATGTCCTATGCCACTGTGTTAGATTGACTGCAAGAAATCTCTTTTAGAAATAAGTTCGCCTTTGCTAACATTGTTATCAAATTATTGTTGTTACTGTATGTTTTAGTGCAATAAAGAATATATATAAGTTCGTCGTGTCGTATCAAGTATCCTAATAGATTTTTATGTGAAACAATTTTTATTTCAGGCGGAAGTTCGATTAACTGCATGATAAATTAAACTCCAAAACCGTAAATTAATGCCACGGAAATATTTTATACTAGATTTTTGCCTACTACTTTTTACGCGTGTATTTCAGAAGTAAAAAAAAATTAAATAAATTACTTAAGAGTGATGTATTAAGATAAAATACACTAATATTTAAGTTACATTTTCAGGAATTTAACTGTGAAAACTGCATCCAATTCGGAGTAGTAGTTTTTGCGTGAAGTTAAAATAAACATACAGGTAGACAATATTTATAAAAAAATATTATTTTAGGTTCTAATACGTTTATTAACATCCCTCATATTAAGTGTTCTTAAATATTCCCCATGTATATACATCGTCTAAATAAAATTACATTATATTAATAAGATCTTCTACAAGATATACTGTGACATCGATTCGCTACAATTCATGAGGATTAAGATATTGTACATCCGTCTCCTACAATTTCACTATCATATTCTTTCGAACTAAATAAATTCTAACTCGCATTCGCAATTGGCGACAAACTTCAGTTGGGAAAAGTTACTCAAATAAATAAGTCTACCTTTTTTTATATGCAGCTTAGTAATAGCAAACATGCTGATGGCCCACCCGATGGAAAATGGTAACCGTCGCCTATAGACATGAGCAGTACTATGGACGTAACGGTATACTTTTTCACTCCTGATACCCTCTATGCGTTGCCATTTTTAAAGACTCAGGTATTATTCATTTGTATCCTGTGAATTCACTGCCATATCTCACCCTTTTAAACCGAAGCACAATCATGCAAACACAACTGCTTCACGATAGAAACACAAATGGGACAGAAGCAAACTACTTTTGTACAGTCTCC
The DNA here is from genome assembly GCF_026898425.1 of Galleria mellonella. NCBI lineage: Eukaryota > Metazoa > Arthropoda > Insecta > Lepidoptera > Pyralidae > Galleria > Galleria mellonella. Next base: position 616,153 of record NW_026442094.1, read on the forward strand.
CTCTGGTATGTACCTGGACATATCGTATCATCATCATTATTATAATAATCCCTCTATCACCCAGTGTTGAACATAGATCTTCTCATATTTCACCATAAAGTATGATACCGTGCTGTTTGCTTCTATTCATATCATTCTTGAGGTCAGTATTGAATCTCGCCGTGAATCGTTCCACAATTAAGATATGGCACGTAATATTATATACTTGATATAACATTATTAGATATATTAATTAGTTAAGTTTTATTTTTATATATACGTATACAATATAATAACAACAGAGGCATTATACTGTAAGGAATTAAAGAAAATGGCCAGTCACAGTTGGTGGGTGGGCCGTTATCCTATAATGTACGCGGGTAATGTCTCCAGACCGTTTGCGTTTCGTTTCACGTAGCGAGCGAATCCGGAGTGGGACGATTTTAAATCCAAAAGGATTGTATCTAAGTATATTTTTATTTTATATTTGCTAACGGAAAATAGTCATATACGAGTCCCGTTACCTGGGATGTGCAGGCAGTTTCCAACTGTGCCGAAAGCCCCGAACTATTTACTTAGAAAGTTTTCAAGTTTTCGGGAGTTTCAGACATCAGCGCTGTATTGTCATTAGTGTGCTTGTTGCTGTGAGAACTCTGGATAACTAACTGGAAATTCAACAAAGAATAATATCTTCTTTACCTTAGTTCAATATCCTCTAAAATAATTATTCTTCCACGAGGATAACCTTACCATTGAGGGGGTTTTATCATTATGACAATCTATGAAGGTCTATATTCTGCAGCGGACGGATAATGGCTGAGATGATGATGATGGATTACCTTAGTTATCTAAAAATATAAGCCTTATTCCTGTCAAATAAAGTATTATAATCAGAAAAAGAGATTTTAAGGATTTTAACGTACTTAGCACGTTATCAGATCAATCTTCAAGTAAAACCCTTCAGAAGCCATCATGGCAATCATTGTCATCTCCTGGTGATTTGTCAAGTCGGACCAACCGACCTTACTTCATCTTCATCTGTCCTCTGTCACTAATGTCTCGCCAGTGGATACCGATAGACCAGGCGGAGTTACTTCCATTATCATCTATAAAAAAATGCTAATCAGGTAAAACTCCTGAAGTAAGTGAGTAAGTATATTGACGCCGACTTTAGCATATTATTTTCATACATAACAGCGGCTTACCTGCCTGGAATGTTTCCAAACGATCTGACCCCGCTGCTGTAAGCTAAAACCCTAGTTTGTTGGATAATCTCCGTTTATTAATTTCCATAATACAATTCAAGCATTTTGACAATTTAAACTTGGTGTTATTTCAACGTTTAGCCGGCTTTTCACTATGAATGAACGAGATATAAATTATTGTCATTCCATACCTTGAGAATAATCTTCGTTAGTATGCTAATTGTATAATCAATATTTTAAAAAAGTCTACAGAAAGTAAATAAAATAATTAGCATTTATTAAACGATTTGAACATTTACGAACATTTGCATACCTCTGCGGGGTGCTGCATGTTATGTGCCTGTATATGTATGTAACGTCTTATTGTACCATGTAGCAAGCGAATAAATATGATTTGATTTGATTTGATCTGATTTGATTATCTTGCAGTGTGGTCTCAACATAGATGGTCGCTCCTTTCTTTCTCGTGGGTGTCGTAAGAAGCGACTAAAGAAGGGCGAAATATGGGTAACAGCGTTCCTCTTGAAACATCTCTAAAGCCTAACTGCGGTTGCCAATCTGCCTGCCAAGCGTGGCAAAGGCTGATATGAAGATAATCGTTTATCTTGCATGGTATAATTCTAAGGTATGATAAAAAAAAAGCGAAAAATTTGGAACTTAACATACAGTAAAATCAAAATCGTATAGTGACAAAATATATTCAATATCACATATATTTTTTTAATGGGATATAAAGATGGTGCCTCCACCTGCTCTGTCGGTATACGTTGGCAGTGAGAGATGGTTGGTGAGGATGAAGCATGTCAGTTGGCCATTCGTGGCAATTTCAGCAATAATCAAATGCTAGTTTTCAAGGGGAACCGCGTGGAGGTCGACCTCCTAGAGCTTATTATTAGCAATGAGGTAGTTACACCCTATTACTAACAACCCCTTCCCTTTAGTATCATGTACTGACGCTGTGTCAATCCAGCTACCAAGTTATGTGTCTGTGACTTATGAGTGCGTCTCTCACTTCATTGGTGCTATTTTCTATGGACGGATTTCTATTGAATTGTTTTTTTTTTATATGCCTTCATATTATATCATTAAATCTCTAATGCTTAGTAAATAAGTACATGACTATTGAATTTCAATAGTAAACTGATAAAGTAATCACACTGACTCACATTTCCAGATATAAAATATGTTAGAATGTCGTGTCAGATAGTGTCATGTTCGAAAGAACATGGCATATAGCTGAGTATCACCATTATAGGGCTGAACTTTTTATTTTTGTTTATTGTTACATATTTTTGTAATTATTTGTGAAATTAAGCACTAAATAAATATTTCTTTCTTATTTTGTAAACTATAATTAGATAATGTTTGTACATAGGAGATATTCAAGAAAAATTTACATGAAAAGTCTTAATAAATAACAGGAGTCAAAACAATATATAAATTATAGAATTTTAATTGTATACGTCAGAGGTGTTCTTCTTTAGAAATCTGTCCGATTCTAGAATAAGGACATACGGGTATGTGACTCCGGCCTCCCGAGCCACTACAGTGTCCCAGTCCTTTCCGCAACTGCAGTGCATTTTCTTTCCCACATAAGTTCCTTATTCCTCTCATTTACTAATTTCCTTTACGCATTTCCAACGTTCTCTTCTTTTTTCCTTAATCCTTTCCTCCAAACCGTAGGTGGTGGAAACCACTAACAAATGCATTCCCAAAGAGGGTTGACATCAGGCGGTCGGTCATAAAACTATAAACCAAATCCTTTAGTAATATGGATAAAACCACATTACGCCGACCCCAAATTATAATTGGGATAAGGATAGGAAGATGATGATGAATTGTATCTTTGTTCAGTCATCAATAAAAAAACTATAACACCAAATTTAATGTGATATTAATAGTTATATTCTTAAAAATCTAACTTAAAGTCTGCTATGCTATCTAAAAATGGTTACTACTAAAAACCACGCGTGCGCAATTGCAGGCCAAAGCTAGTAGATAATAATACAACTGTTCTGGACATATAATAGTTAAGGTACAATTTAAATACCTGGGAAAATGAATAAACATTTCCAGTGTAGAGAAATAAAGTGGAGAAAAAGTCAATTTGTAAAAGAGCAGCAAAGAAATGTATTCTTGGTTAGAATTTCTTTTAAAGTAACTTAGGAACTACATTATTTAGTAACTTTTACGTTACTTACTAAATACATTATCAATAAAAGAAGAAATTTCATAACGTACACAAAAAGGGAAATTGCTATAAAGTTAGCTTCATGTCCAAAAATAGTGTTTCAACATTATAAATATCCTTTAACTGTCCACTGCTGAACATAAATAAACCTCCCCAAAGCATTTTGCCAATAGTTGCCATTCTTGGCAGATGGATTGAAAACCGTCGTTAGACTTTGGAGATGTTTTAAGAGGGACGCTGCTGTTCATCACTCGCCCTCCCTTTGATGCCAAGAAAAAGGAAAAGTGGCCTATTCTATGCTGGGATCACACGGCAATTTTAAACATAAATATTATAAATGTTAAACATTGTTGCATTAGCCAATCAGTGTAATAAATGAGTAAATAAATATTTTTTTATACCACTAAGGTGGCAAACACACATACAACCCGTCTGATGGTAAGCGGTTATCGTAGCCTATGAATGCCTACAATACCAGGAGTTTTACGCGCGCGTTGCCAACCCTGAAGAAATCTCTTTACATCAATCTTCCAATAAAAGTAACAGGACACTGTTACTGAAAGCAACAGTTAGTTTTTTATAACAATTTTATTATAAATATAAATAAGCGTATATAATAGTGACTCATACGAACGCTTCGTTTTTTTTCCTTCACAAGCATGTGGATCCAATATTAAACATTGCAAGTTGCATACCTACCTAGTCTAATATTGCCACGACGAAGTTTCGAGGGCCACAGACGACGAAGTGCTCGTATTTAAACTTTGAAGCAGCATCTGTTATTTGCACTATAAATTTGTTTATCAGTTGATTTTTAAAGTTTTTTTTTTATTTATTTATTTACATTGAATTAAGTTTACATTTCACTAATATGCTGATGTAATTTTGCAATTCTGATCGGGTTTTATATTAGGGTAAAGTGGGATAACACCAATGGCGGGAGGGATGGGGGGAGGGTATTAGTAGTGGTAAGGTAAATCCCCATTGTTATTAATATACCTTTTCAGGTCGACCTCGACACGGTTGTCCCTTAAAACCATCATGACAAATTTCTCATTGAATTCGTCACAATGAGTTAACTGACATGTCTTTTCGTCCTCATATAGCGCAGGCGGTGTTACCATTCCATTACTATCCAATAAAAAAAACCAATGGTGGGTAATACCGAATACGGTATTCCTGCTATGTCAGAAAATTTTGTCAGTTTTGCATGTACCTATCATTATTTTGAAAATCATACCATATTTAGTGCCGGACAGTAAGTCCAGCAGTAAAGGCTGGCAACACTCGAGCAGCTCTTCTAACATTATATAGTTTCTATTAACTATTGTAATCATTTACTGTTAAATAAGTTACATACTAATTCGCCATACTTTTACATAAAAAATTCTGAAATATGTACCTGATGTATATGTTATTATAAATATGATATATATTTTATTATACTTTTTGCATAATTTCGATATAAATTTATTATAAAAGCATATTGTACATATATATGCTTTCCTACCTATGCTTGTACAGAATATTTCTGATTGTTCTAGAATAGTGCAAAGTAAATATTTACAACGGCATAACCTGAATAAATTACAATTTTGTGGTTTACTTCCCTGATTTATATTATATTAATAGTCTGCTAATTCTAAGAAATTAATTCTAACAAACTATATTATCTTAAAAATAATTCCACTTCAAAACAGAAAAATAATTAGAAATTATTCTGTTTATACTCCCGCTAAATCAGCTTCGGGCATTTATTGTGCAAATTATTGTACTATTGTCTATCTCGCTCTAACTTATAGGTTATTATATTTTCTCTCTTTTACAAATCGAAATTAAAATTATAACAAATACGTGGATTTTTGCAATTTTTACAACTTCAATTTCATATAAATTCAGATATGTCACGTAAACAGATTTACAAAACACGCACACTAGTGTAATAACGTCTCGTCTCGTTTTTGTACTTACATTGCAAGTTTATCAGTAAGTAGTACATTATACTACGTCTATGGTTAGTACAAACATTACGTACAATACAAACATTTGTATTTTTATGAATAAACCAGTTGTAATTTGAGCATTATTAATATATAACTACAATTTGTATATAAGTATAGTAAGACAATATGAGATGAGACGAGACGAGATAAGATAAAATTAATTTAATTTATTACCCTAATGGGAGACAGGCATGACAGATATGTATGTATGTATTTATTATAATTTAAATGAATTACATGTTTAATTAATTAATTAATATATTGTTAGTAAAAATAAATTTAATCATTTAATCCTATTAAAATATTCGTCTAAGTAGTAAAAATACTTCAATTACCTAGTCAATTTATTAAAGCACTCTTAAATTAAGCACTGTCTAATGATTTAATATACAATATTTTGGTGTACTAGTGAGAAATTAGCAGCGACGCTATATACTAAAAGACATAATAACTTAGTAGAATATACATATTTTTTTTATGGGTGAAAATGGTATGGTAACTCCGCCTGCGCTAACGGGATATGCTGGCGGAGCACCAGTGAAGGGTGATAGATGAGAATGAAAACAGGCCAGTTAGTCCATCATGATGAATTCATCAAGAATTAACCGTGATAGATTCCAGGGGGAACCGCGAGGAGGTCAACCTGGTTGGGTATATTGCTAGCAATGGGATTCTCAGTCTCGATTACTAGCAATCCCTTTCCCCCCAGAATATACATATTGGTCACTTGCAAAAAAAGCATAATCTACATAAAGCCCAATTTTGGTGGAAAGAAGAACTTATACAGGCACAAACAGCGGAGAATAAAACAGCAAAAATATTATGGAAAATGCCGGTACAGACAGATATAACAGTGAATCACAATCGACCCGATCTTATCTATATAGATTTTTTTTATACAACTTAGAATGGAAACATTATAGACATGAGCAGTACCCACCATGAACATAACAGAGTATACTGTTTCGCTTATTATACCCCCCATGCGTTGCCGTTCCTGAGGACTCAGGTGTTATTCCTCTGTACCCAGTAATTTCACGCCATATCCCACCCTTCAAACCGAAACACAGCCATGCAAACACAACTGCTTTACGGTTGAAACACGAATGGGACAGCGGTACCCAAGCAATCGACTTTTATAGAAAGTCTCCCTCTGGTAAAAAACACTAGATAAAACACATAATAAAACATACCTACTAGTAGACATCAGTGTTCCGTCAGATTATAATATTATAGCTAAAGAAATAGAAAACCTTAATAAATATCATAAATTAAACACCGAAATTACTAGATTATGGAAAACACAAACGATAGTATTGCCAATAATAGTGGAAGCGACAGGTGTAATAGCGAATAGCTTGAGTAGGTATTGCGAACAACTACACGCGAACATCAATATAGGTATACTACAAAAACAAGCAGCCATGCATTCCTTGGCCATAATATGTAAAGTACTAGGAAATACAATAATTACTCTAAACTTACAAGATGCACCACATCACACCGCTACAGACACACACACACACACACACACACACACACGTATAGAGCTATGAAGCATAAAAATAATATATATGTAGTAATATATATGTGTATGCATATTTGCATACACATATGCAATTAAAGGGGTTGGGATCTCAACTTTCTTTTTTCCAAAGGTTTTTGGGACGAGTTGTCTGAGAGAACCGGCAAATTAACCGAGAATGAAGTATATTAATAATAATTTTATTTAGACAAATAAAATTATAAATATATATAAACATAGAAATACATATAAGTAACTTAATTGTAAATTGAATCTTTTTGTTTGAATTTTGAAGGCATGCATTTTATATGATTTTATAGCACATATGTGCTGTAAAATTTTGTTCTGTTTATTTATTTATTTATACTTTTGCACACATTGAAAAATGTCTACAGGGCGGACTTAATGCCTGATGGCATTCTCTACCAGTCAACCGCCATGCCAAACAGAGAGAAAGCAAATGGCGGTACACAGATTTAAAAACAATAGTAAATTAAATAAATATTTTAAGAGATAACAATTTATGATAAATAAACATACAAACATATAGAACAATATACTTACAAACAATATACACACATAAATCATTATTTATTATTTGTTGCATATTTACATCTGTAAATATAGTATCTACCAGTTATCTATCCATCTCCTCTCCATCCAAAGGTTGCCTGGAAGAGATCGCTCTTAGCGATAACGTCGCCCATTGTTTTCTCATTGTGATTATTTCTTGTAATTATTTATATTTACAAGTTTACTATTGTAATCTTTTGGAGGAAACAATAAAGAGTATCTATCTATCTATCTATAATACAAACTCTGTCTAATATATCCAGTACTATTTATTATTGTGTGAACGATTTATAATAACCAAATTTACCATTCTCCTATCAAAATACATACTTATAAAACCATTTAAAATTATAGTTTTTTGAAAAATAGGTAACTTTTTGGACATTGGATGATAATGGAATTGTGACCGAATTGCTGCGGTGCGCCTGCGCTGTCAGTATACGCTGGAAGGGCACCAGTGACAGAAGATACGAACATAGGTAAGAATGAAAGCCATTCGTGGGCTCGCGAGCTCCATCTTAGAAAACATGGCATTCGCAATCTTATAAACTCGGGACTCTTCAATAGCAAAAACAACAGGTCAGTTAGCCCATCGTGACTAATACCACAGGAATAAACCACAATGGTTTACAAGAGAAACCGAGGAACCTAGCAATTGGTCTGTTAAACATAATTATTACTCCCAATATAGGAAGCTATTTTAAATACAACAGGAACATTTATGTATGTTTAGTGAAAATTTGTTGCAACTTTATGTTTCCGCTTCAGCATATCTGGTCGATTTGAATTGAAAGCACGATTTACTTGTATATGTTCTAATTTTTAGTACCATCATATTTTTAATTGGCTCTACATTTTATAATTAATTATTCAATTTATTTCTGAGACTAAATTGCACACACCGTTCGTAACAGCCAGCAAATCTAGATCGCACGTGTTCTAAACTTAAAATATAAACTGCTATTAAATCATTTATCAGCAATTTTAAAACTATATCACGTATTTGAAGTGTGATTTACTGAATACAACGCCCCCTAGATGGAGTCGTGCAATTTAATAAAATTAAGTGGCTACTTATTTAAGTTCTAATTAAGTGCACCGACGTGCGACAAAGAGTAGCAATGAAATACTCTGAGACGTGATTAAAATAAAAGATGATATTAACCAGTTGAGAAGTGTAATTGCGTTTTATTATTTAAATCCGTCTAAAAATGTTAAGCATACTTAGTAATTTAGTAGATATTAAATACACCTGCAGATGCTGCCTTCAAATGTAAAGCGTCTGTTTATTCAAACAACTTTTTAAAAATTATTAGTTTTATTTTTAATTTTTAGACTTTTGCCTTGCATAATTTATTATTTACTACCAACTTCCCACGCCTTTATAAAGTATTTTATGCGTTGTATTAGTAGTAATATATAAACTACCCATGTACACAATTTCATATAAATCCGTTCAGCTATTTAAGCGGGACTAAGTTTTTTTTTTATGTAACTTAGAACAGTAAAAAAGCTGACGGCCCACCTGATGGAAACTGGTAACCTTCATCTATAGATATGAACAATGCCATGTACATAACAGACAATACTGTGTCGCGCATGATACCTCTCATCCGTGGCAACGTAGGCAACGAGGAATAATAATTCTCGGGATCTAAAGTAAAATTACTGGGTACAGAGGAATAACACCTGAGTCCTCAGGAATGGCAACGCATGGGGGTATCGTGGGCGAAACAGTATACTCTGTTATGTCAATGGTACTGCTTATATCTATAGGCGACGGTTACCACTTTCTATCAGGTGGGCCATCAGCTTGTTTGCCATTCTAAGTTGTATAAAAAAAAAATTGATTTTGTACCTTGTAATTTCACTACTTTTCACTAGCTTTTGAAACCGAAACACAGTCACACAAATATAACTGCTTCACGGCAGAAACATAAATGGTTTAGAGACACTCAAGCAAACGACATTTGTATTTTAACATTTATATTAAAATATTTATATTATAATATTTAATCTTTTTATTTTCAGGGAGTACTTGGCCTGGTTAAAAAGGGACAGTGGGCATCAGATAATGGAGTGGATACGGTTTGTATGTCAATCTATCTGTCTGTATCGAACATACATCTGTTCTGGTATTACGCAAAAATTTCTACACCAAATTAGATGCGGTTCAGAGTTCTCTTTCTAAAGGTCTAATTTAAAATCTGATCATGTTTCATCTCAATACGCGATCTAAAATAGTCTATTTCATTAGTTCTTCTACTTCTGAAATTTATGCGTACAAAGAAGCGAGAAAAAAGCTAAATATAAATAAAGTTTTAAATAGAATATTATATAAATATACAATTACTATTTATCATTACCGTCCGTTGGTATCATTTCCAGTGGCATGACAGAAACCAATCTCGAACATTGGACGTGCATTCTCGGTTCATTTTTCATTGCAGTGTCTAAAGTTTAATATCAACGCTTTGAGACGCCACGTGTTATTAATGGACACTTGAGAACTTTGTGATAGAAAACTCAACGTTAAGAGTGTGTTAGAGTTATTTAACAATCTTAGATCTGCACGTAAAGCCTTCGCCCGATAAACTATGCCAGAGGCTTTACTTAATATATTTTTAAAATAATTTAAATATATTAATAAAACTAAGAATATATTGCATTAAAAGATTTGAATGAAAAATCATGTAGACAAAGTAGGTTGCGATGCACAAAAATAACAACTTTTTTTTTTATTTGATGTACTTCTAATTTCAGTATGTCTACTCAGATTGAGTATAAGCAACTGCGGCATAGACTTTTTTAAACTCAACTTCCACAAATTCAACTTTAACGTTATAAATGAATCATCATAATCGTCATTTCAACTATTAATGCTGAATGTAACCTTCGCGATAACGGAAGTTTTGCCAATAGTTGCCATGCTTGGCAAGCAGGTATAGCAACCGCAGTTAGGCTTTTAGAGATGTTTTCGCTGCTCCCTATGCTGGGACACTCACAGGAAAGAAAGCGGTGGCCTATTCTATTCCGGGACCACACGGACCCGAGTCTCATATAAAATAAATATAAGACCACAAAGGAAATAAACTGTATAATTTCAAAAATAATTATCAAAGAACATTTAGACGTGACGACGTAATTAAATAATATCTCACAAATTCGAATTGAGTACTATCTTCTTTTGGGAGTCGCATAAAAAATAAAAACCTCCGGCAACACTATCGCCACCTATGACAATAGTTACATAATTTTTTTTATTTCACGAATACTAATACTAGATTTTGAAATCCATTTCTGTTGCATCTGTATGTAAAGATAAGTTTTAATCATAGGATTAAAGGCGTGAAGCGTAGGCTCCACGCCTAAATAGCTCAGCAGATAGAAATGCAATTTGCTACATAGATAAAGTATATTCTAGATTAGTATTTTATATAAATAAAATATAATAAAATTGTATATATATTAATTAATTTATTTAAATAAACAAATAAGTACGAGAAGTTAAAATTATTAGCATCTTTTTAAGGAAGTAATCTGTCCCTGACATCGGATATTTTTCTAAAAACAAGCGTTGTAAAATAACAAATTATAATAATTCACATGAGCAAAACTGCGTGATACAGCTAGTTACATAACTATATAAAATGTTAGCCAAATTATCACAAGATGGAAACACTATAAAAGAAATGTCAAGAATATAAAAAATAATCTGAACCACCGAGATTAAAGAAGATCTCAACGACCTGAGCACTTCAATTATTTAAAGGGCATCAACTACAATGGTCCTGTGAAAAGTTATCCAAAGCATAAAAATTAATATCCAGGTAGAAGCGACACTCCAGCGAATTCATGACGTCAACGCGGACTTGTGCTTGCCATAGTTTAAATAATATTGCATTATTTCGTGCTCATTATACTACTTTCGTTTAAACAATAAAATAATCAGGACAAACAAGCAATATACCTCAGATGAATTATTACAATAATCACACTCACTTACACATATGTCGCATGAATCGTATCATATCGTAAAATTATTTATTAGACGCGAATAAATCTGTCTCATGCTTTCCACTCTATATAGGCTTTGAAGGGTTAGAGGAAACAAAGGAATGGAGTTATCAATTATAGTTTATTACTCTATTTAGTGTCTGAAGGATTATCAATTAGGTACAGTTCATTATTTATAATATTATTTATGTACTATTTTTTATTTATTTATTAGACGTATAAAAATTAAAAAAAATAGTTTTTATACAACATAACACAAATCAAATAAAGTTCTAAATCTATTTATTATATATTTACTATATGTTACGCCTTGCATAAAAACTCAATAGATAATTTCTCCTTTTGTGTTCTCATAATTAAATGGAAGGTCCTTCAGGGATAAGTCTGTATCGTGGCTTTACTTTTAATCTATTTATTTATCTATTGTTTCAAATATGAATGTACAATAAAGCTTATATAAACAAACAAAGAAAATTTTACCACAATTGATGCTTCTACAAGGGATAGCGTACAAGTGTCGCTTCTATCCGGTTAATTTATTATTATACTCACAGAATGGATAACCGTGGATCTGGGATATTAGTGTCCGCGTCTCCTGGTAAACTATTATCTTAGTTTCCCAGACTTTTAATGGAAAGAATTTTATTTCATCCAACGTTCTATTAATTAAATGTTCAAGAAACGTGACTTCGCGACGCGGTTTTATTAATCCCACTTTCCTAGATTATTTTCATGAGACTATTTAACATTTTCGGCTCCAATTTTGTTCAATTGTTGCTGGAATTGTGTAATTCTAAATTAAATGGTATGAATGGTATTTAATGGTAGGAATTATAAAAGACAATTTTTGTATTAAATTTGCACAATTATTGAATTTGTGACCCAGTTTTTATTCACGGCTCTGTACTGATGATCAGAATATATGCTGATTCGAGTAAATAGCTAATCGAAAATACCTAATAAATGTCGCTTATAGACGTTGACTTTAAGGCACCTAAGATACCCTTAGTGAGTCGCTATTGCAAGTAATAAGTTACGCCTTCATATCTTATAATTTACTGCTATATCTCTCTCTTCTATGCCGTATGATCCCGACATAGAATGGGCCACCCCTTTCTTTCCCGTGGGTGTGGTAAGAGGCGACTAAGGGAAATTAATGGTAGAGGCATAGGCAGCGGCGTCTCTCTTAAAACAATTAACTTAGCCAAGCAATGCAACTACTGGTAAAACACCCCTTATGGGGGAAGCATGTGTTCAGCAATGGACAGTTAACGGCTGATATAATATTATAAAATTCTAAATTAAAAAATTGATGATGATGATAATCTTTTATTTATGCAACTTAGAATAGCAAACAAGCTGACGACCCACCTGATGGAAAGTGGTAACCGTCGCCTATAGACATGAGCAGTACCATGGACATAACAGAGTATATTGTTTCGCCCTCGATACCCCTCATGCATTGCCATTCCTGAAAACTCAGATGTTATTCCTCTGTACCCTGTATATTCACTGCCGTATCCCACCCATCAAACCGACACAGCCATGTAAACACAATTGCTTCACCGTAGAAACACGAATGGGACAGAGGTGCCCAAGCAAATGACTTTTGTACAAAGTCTCATTCAAACAGAAAAATGCAAGCACCTGACATCAAAAATGGAAATAGGATAGAGTAATATCTCTTTTAATCAAATAACTTCTGTCAGTTTTTCTTGTTGCATTTAAGATTTTTCTATCTAACGATAAATATTACTATATCCTAGTACACCTGCTATATTAGGGTTGTCACGTGTGTGTGCACTTCCAAGCCTAGCAATATTGATAAATTCAGCAACAATACAGACTAAAGAAGCAATTTCATTATTGGGTACAGTGTACCCGTCAAATTATGTAAATTCGGATGAGATCGAGACAGTATTGGGCTGGCAGGTGTTTCTTGGATCACTTTGCCTCTTACCTTTGGGAAAACCCTAGCTACAGTTGAATAAAAAAGTTCACTACTATAAAAATGGAATAACCGCTCGGAGTACTCCCAATATTTGGTGATATAGCTTTTCATTTTAGTTTATGTTTGGATAAATGGATACTGAATACCACTCCAGTTTCTGTAGGTACACATTGTAGTATTGTCAATACAATACTAATATATTACTGTATATTGTTGTTTAATTTTTGAAAAAATAAGAAAAAATATAACATTGTAGGAATTTAACGACAGAGCCATGAAAATGACAGAACATGTCACGTTTGATGCAGGAGTAAAGTCCAGTCGATCGGAAAAAAACCCATTGAATCGAATCAGCGTTTCTTGTAAACTAGCCTTTGCCTGCGACTTTGCGAGCGTGGTGTCGTGTGTCTCCTTTAAGTTACAATTTATACAAATTAGTTTTCTATCAAACGCTTACGTTTTAAAATAAACATATGTTCCAAACTTTACCTTCCTAGATGTAATAGTTACATTTATTTATTTAAATGTAAATTTATATTATATATTAGACTTAAAGTACTTTAATTCTGAATTAAAATTCGTGTTCTCTATTTCAGAAAAGAACAATTGAGTTCATATACAAGTATACGAGTATCAGTTGGGCAACGCTTGACTACGGCTGAAGATCTATAGATCCTAGTCTAATTTTTATACATTTTTCAAAATTCATGTTACTTATTATATTATACTTTAAAAATTATTGTTATTTGTTTCATACTTTAAAGGATAAGTAAAATCATTATGTGGTAAGACGCTTCAGATATTTGGTTTTAGATATAATGACGGCAGCCTAAAAATTTTGACTCCTAAACAAACAAGGACACACTCGTCTTTCCAAAACGAGATGTTTAGTAGTAACATCAGATTTTAACATTCCATCTATAGTGCCGCATATTTCTGATTTCATGTAATGATATTAACTTAACTAGAAAACGTAAGGGGGAAAGGGGCTTGTTAGTAACGGGGTCTAACTGTCTCGTTGTTAGCAATACACATCAGCATCAGCTCGACCTCCACGCGGCTCCCCCTGGAAATCATTGTGTTAAATCTAGTGGATTTTGTCATGATGGACTAACTGACCTGTTTTTATCGTCACCTATCATACTTTACTGGTGCCCCGCCAACGTATACTGATAGCGTAGTCGGGGTTACCATTTCATAATCACCCATAAAATTTGGGGGGAAAGGAATTATTAGCAATGGAGTTTGATAGCCCATTGTTAGCAATTTGCCCTATTAGGTCGACCTCCACGTGGTTACAATTCTTATTGAATTCGTCACGATGGGCTAACTGACATGCTTCATCCTCACCTATCATCCTTCACTGGTGCCCCGCCGGTGTTTACCGTTAGCGCGGGTGGGGTTACCATTCCATTATCACCCATTAAAAAAAATCACATTTAAAAAAGTAGATAACGTAGTGATGTTTTATTTAAAATATCTCAAATAGTTTAACAGACATCTTAAAGCAACGTCCACTACTTAATGTAACGGAAGTTATAGTTTGTAGGATTTAACCATTAAATTTTGTAAACGAGGATGAGCTCTCTGTTGCCTTTTGTGATGCAACTATTCAGGTTAACAATATATAAAGCAGTTATATTTTGATTTCCAGATTAGAAACTGCTGTTTGTATCCGTACAACAGTTTATTAGAATTAAACGAATAGCCTAAAATCACGCAGCTGATTTCTGCATGTATAAGAATTTGTAATGAAACTTGGTTTAAATGAAAGTTGAGAGGAAATACAATACAACTGGGTGAACTTTTTCCATTAAATAATCTTCTACCTACAGAAATCAGCAATGAGCTCTTGGTCAATGTAAAAACAGAACTGATGATTGTCCTGGCAGTTTTTATTGTCATTATAATTATTTACAACGTATAAGTTTTTTTTTTTTAATAAAATGTAGCCTATGATACTCCTTATGAAATTCCCATTGTGTGTGTTTATAGATATCGTATTAAAAATGAATATTTAAAATTATATTATTTTTAACTTTATATTTGATATTTACATGGGTAAGTAAATCTTAATCTTAGCATACTACAATAACTCATGAATAGAGCATTGTAGATGTCTTCCCATAAGATGGAGATATTGATTTATTAATACTTGTCTAATTAGGTGATTTGGTAAAACTTTTATTTCAAGATATTGCACAATACACGCCGGTCTATTATTTCCTTCTCAGTGGGAATATTTTCTTCTCTATAACAGTTACCTCCTCTTACGACATCATGAGATTGAAACCAGGGACAGCTTGCATTCAGTTAGTACGGTCAGCATCGAAAGTCGATGTCATCAAGATTTTCAAAATGCTTATACACCGTTAAATATACAACTCGTCGCGTGTTATATGTGTGTATAGTAGCATAAAGTAGGTAGGTATCCCTTCCTATCTCGTGGGTGTCGTGAGAACTGACTAAGGGAGGGCAAGGGATGGGCAGCAGCGACCCTTTTAAAACATCTCTAAAGCCTAACTGCGGTTGCCAAAGCGTGGCAACTACTAACAAACTCTCCCCCCCCCCCCTCACGCTTATGTTAAACAGTGGACAGTTAAAGGTTGATATAATGATGATAACGATGATGATGATAATGGTAGCTGATTATGACTTTTTAGTATCTCCATCAAATTCAACGCTAATTTTGATAAGCATCCATTTATAAATTCTGTACTCATATTTTTTTATTGCTGACTGTACAGTTCTATCACTATATTAAAGCCAACATTACAGAGTACACAAAATATATCAAAAAGTCGTCTAACAGAAATACTTTAGATTGTTCATTCATGTACATTACAGGTATCTACCACAAGTCCCTAGACGGCGTATAAACCGGCAGTGCCAAAAAAATTCCGTATACGTACCTTGTGAATATTTTACTCCACTGCATCACCACAAAATATTCTATCGATATGCTCTGTGTCACTTTATTTTTATTTGTTCCATATTTGTCACGTCATGAAAATACAGTATCTCTCGGCACCAAATTTTACTAGTTCCAACGCCTTCGCTGAATTCCAATATATTCCGGCTACGTTTATTCTTGCTGCAAAGAATCTTATTTGGCTTTCTTTTGTACTTTTATTTACATTATACTGAATATTCAGAAATTTATTGATAAAATGAAAGCTTATTTTTGAAGATTCAATGAACAATATGTGTAAGTTGTGTCTATTAAATGTTTATATTGTTTATAAAATAAAATATCTATCAATACCGTGTGCAAATTCAGTATATGTTACAGATCCGTGTTTTTTACACGACTAGTTCCTAAAAAGGAATGTTATTGTATTGTTAAAAGTTTCGTAAGTATACATTATATTCTTATAAAATGACGCGATATGCCATAACCGCTCATTTCTAAGGGTCCTGGATTACCCTGAAACTAGTCAAGATTTCCCTGCTAAAATACACGTAAGTTAATCTGGTTGTTATTGCAATTATTACATTAAAATGTTATTTTCTTTGTAACTTTTTAATACATACTAAATCAAACCATACCATATCAGTAATTAATTGTCAATTGCTGAACATAGGCCTCCCTCATAATTTTGGGAGGTTTGCTAGGCGGGTTGACATCCGCCATTAGGCCCTTGGTGATATTTTAAGAGGGACGCTGTCCATCCTTTGACCATAAATTTCCTCAGTCGCCTCTTACGACACCCACGGGAAAGGAAGTGGTGGTATTTACTATGCGGGATCTACACGGCGAATACTCAATGCCATGTTAAATTCATTTCAAGTGTTTAAAGTAGCAGATAGAAGTGTTAAAAATGTCTCGTAAATTCAATATTAAACCAACTTTTTACCATTAATTGTATTATTTACATGATTAAGATTACTAAGAAGAGTTTTGTATAATCATGAGGGTCTAGCTGGCTTAGAAATATTCAATTTATCATGATTTACCGGGAGCAATGTTTATTATATAAACTAAAATTTAATTACGTGGCTTAATACAGCCCGACTTAAGTCTATTTGGGCAGTAATAAAGGTCTTGAGCGCTGCAAACACGTACCAGGTGACGGTTTGGCTAGAAGACTAGCTAATATGGTAGAAACATGGCACAGAAGATAGCGTTTTTCAAAAATTTTCTCTATTTTATTTTTTATGCAAGTTACAAATGATAAACCATCTAATGGTAACTAACAATCGCAGCCCATGTATGCTTCCAATACTAGATGTACGGGGAAAAGGATCGTTTGTAATGGGGCCCCATTACTAGCAATATACCCTTTTAGATCAACCTTCACGCAATCCCTCTTGGAAACCATTGTGATTAATTTTTATAGAATTTGTTATAATGGGTTGACTGACTTGCCTTCATCCTTACCGGTTGCACAGGCAGGGTTACCATTCCATTATCAACCACTATAAAAAACTACACTAGACGTAATATTTAGGTGCTGATTTTGTGACGTTAAGATTTAATCAAACCGGAACCCAGCTCAACAAGCAAACTACTTGGCAGTAGCAATACGTCAATGGATGACAATAAAATGGTAACACCACTTGCAGTATCAGTATACATTAGGGGTGATCTAATAATTTCTTCTCTCTCTATCTGATTCAGGCTAGTAACATTGAATTATGCAGCAAGATTTTTAAGATTTAGAAATACAGTACTCCGTAAATTCTAAATGACAAGTGACATATTTAAGAAATATATTTCAAACTGGTAGACAGAAGTATTTATTAAGTGGCGGTCTATACCCAGCCACACAATCAGCTAGTTATCGGTAGAAATATGAACGAGACAGAAGTATTTCAGCAGACGACTTTGTACAAAGTAACTCTCACCATATTTGCTCGTTTGGCAGCCACAATCCGAGAGACCAGTAGACCATCAATTAGTACCTACAGCCGATGCTCGTAATTTGCATTCAATACTGACACAATACTGAGCCGCGAGCATTACGCTGCTCGTTTGCAGCTGACACTTGCATCGAGCGAACGTCTTTGGCTTATCACAGGGAGCCTTTGTTGTTAGTCTGTGTGCTACGTTGCAGCAAGACGAAGCCAAGATATAACTGAGATATTTGGAAATCTAATTCTGATCAGTAACTTTGAACTATGCAGTAAGATAACTGTTCCGAAAAGCTGTAAATTTTAATTGATATATGCATTTAAGAAACATGACTGAGACAGAAGTAGCCATGCAGATCACTTTGTACAAAGTAGCTCTCCATGTTCTCGCTCGTTTTCCAGCCACAATCCGAGAGGCCAGTAGTGCATCCATTAGCACAGCCGGTGCTCGTAATTTGCATTCAAGACTGACACAATACCGAGCCGCGAGCGTTACGTCGCTCGTTTGCAGCTGACACTCGCATCTAGCGGACGTCTTTGGCTTGTCAAATGGAGCCTTTGTGGTGAATCGGTGCGATACATTACTATCCTTTTGGGTAAGACGAAGCCAAGATGAAGCTGAGATGTTTAGAAATCTGATTTTGGTTTGGCTTTAGTAACATTGAATTACGGAGAACAAGGAGCTTTGAGAAATGGTATTCCAAAAATTTTTATACATATTTTTTAGGAAATACATTATACATTATATTGTTTTATGACATTTTACTTTTTTAATATTATTATAGTGCTCTTTTCTTACCGATAAGTGCCGTAAGAGGCGACTTAGAGAATTTAATGGTCATTGAATGGACAGCAGCGTCTTTTTTAAAATATCCTTAAAGCCTAACTGCAGTTGTCAATCCGCTTTCCAAACATGGCGACTACTACCAAAACTCCCCTTTTGGAAAAGGCCTATGTTCAAGAGTGGTCAGGTAACGGCGAATATAATAATATTGCAATAAAATAAATACATATCTAGCTTTTTTAAACAGGTGTTCGAAATATTGTGGAGTGACAATCTATTTCAAGAAGTGCATATTTGAAATAGTGTTGGATATTTTTTGAAATACTTTTATTACCTCTTATTTTTTTTATATTACCTCTTGGCACTATATTGGTTCTGAAATTTTATACAATAGTAGTACTTATTTATGATGGAGAAGGACATAAGCTGCTTTTTAACATATTCAATCAATATATTCCAATAACACGGACAAAGTCGCAGAAAGAAACTACTGTGTGTAAACATATAAAACTGCAACCTACCAACTATTTACATCCAACGCCCAACTTTTCTCCACACTATATACCTTATAAGTCTATGCATCTAATAAGGATTTCGATCAATATTCAATAGCTAGATAATAGAAGGCTACTCTTGGTTTATCGATGCGGAATCTTAACCACTGCGCAGTACCAATGCTGCATCCTATTTGCATATTGAATCAGATTTCGGTGCATAGTAGTACCCTCAGGCGTTGCTCGCTGCGATATTATTGCCGCATTACAAGCGTATTACTCTACGATAATATCCACAGATATGTATTAAATAGATGGCGTAACTGTGTAAATTATTTTATTTATTTTTTGTACCAATTACCAAAATTATGCTTTTTTGTAATTGTTTAAGACAAAAACTTTGAAAAAGTATGGCATTATTTTGGGCAAATATTCATTTGCTCTTCCTGTGAGAGAATTTTGTAGAAAGAGATTTCGTCAATTCTCTTAACATAAAATTATGTAAATAGAGTTGACAAAAATAGTATTAAAGCCGATGCAAAAATAGGGGGAAAGGTGTGCACAGAGTTATAGCTTACAGAGTTATAGCTAGGGTGTGATAGCTTATCACTACGTCTAGAGGCGCAATGTCTTTGTGTTGACAAAACTGGAAACGAATCTATTATATATTAACTTAGAAGAATCCAATCAATACTTTAAATAATAAATAAACTGATGGCCCACCTGATAGAAAGTGGTAATCGTCGCTTATAGACATGAACATAACAGAGTATACAATGTCACTATGATACCCTTTTTGAGTTGCCATTCCATAAAATGTTTAAACATTTATTACTTAGAAGCATTTCAAAGAACGTATCAGTCTCGACTAGTATGGACTTAAAAGATTGCTTAGATTATCACTAGATGACTCTGTCAAATACAAGAAAAAATACTTTTTTATTTAATAAATGTTTAAATGGTTGATATCTCGATATCTAAATAAATATTGATTTGTAAAGGATAAATTCAAATCCAATTAGTGAGACATAAAAGTAATAAATAAATTAATACGACATAATATATTTGAACTAAAAATAAATTATCCAGTCTATTTGAAAGTATAATGGCTAAATCCAATTTGATTTTCATACCTTCGGAGGGTCCACGTCAATGGGCATAGCAAACCGTCGTAACACGTCAAGCCTTGTTAACCCGGCTGAGGATTTACTGCTAAATTAGCCCGCCCGTTAGTTTAGGACAGTCGCAAAACAAATATAAACTAACATACAAAGTCGCTTAAAAGTCGCCACTTGAAATGAAATCCACTCAAATCTCAGTTCATGACTAATTTCGTGAACGACTTTTTACGCCATTACACCCCGAATCCACGGCTTAGGACAATGATTATAGAACAGAAAATCCCTTAATTAAAACTTTAATCCTGAAGGAATTGCGTTGACCACCCGGTACAATGCTACCACTCGGTTATTATCACTCGACGTTGTCTGTCATTCATTACAGAATAGACATTGTATTTAACAATATTGCATTTAATGTTGTGATTTTATAATTATTACTTTATTCTATTTTTAAAATGAATTATGTAAGTTTTAGTATTCAAAAAATCTTAAAAATAAAAACCTGCACTTTATTTATTAAACCATTCAGAGTTTATTACAGATCAAAATCCTACTTATGTTTCCTATGGAATCACACATAAATTACAATAGAGATACTAAGTCTGTATCTCAGATCAAATTTTCCAATCTTGAAAAAGATGAAAAGTACCTATATTTTGTCTATATGTTATTTTATTCTATATATTTCGTCAAACACGAATCGCGAGAAAAACATACTTCAATATTGACTGAAGTTTAACTTCTAATTAAAAACGAAATAATCCAAAAGATATCGCTTATCATACACGCACAAAAAAAAAATACAATCGAATAGAAACTCATCATTACTTTTTTCTTTTTTAAATGGATGATAATGGAATGATAACCCCACCCGCGCTATCGGTATACACCGACGGGGCACCAGTGAAGGAATAGGTGAGGATGAAGCAGGTCAATTAGCCCATCGTGACGAATTCAATAAGAATTGTTCACTATGGTTTCCAGGGAAAACCACGTGGAGGTCGACCTAATAAGATATATTGCTAGCAATGGGGCTGTCAAACTCCATTGCTAACAATCCTTTTCCCCCCCACTCATCATTATTATAATATTGCTAACTAAGCCGTAAACAAAATGTCAAACTTTATACAATAGTATTGAAGCAGTAGTGTTATACGGCGTGAATGACTCATCAAAGTTCGGATGTTCATTTTAATAGAATTTTGTTGAAAACTTTCTTTCCGCGTCCTATTATAACTGGACGCCCTTAATGGTGTTCATTGTTTTATTTGATTAGTTTTAGAGGAAATTATATTTATTCCAACTTTTAATAAGTTAGAATAAATTTGTTTTTGAATTAGACCTTTGTTAAGGATTTGTTATGCTCGAAAAGTCGTACACGCGGTCAGTTTTTTCTTTTTACTACGAGAATAAGACAACATCATCATCGTCATCTCAGCCATTATCTGTCAGCTGCCGAACATAAACCTGCCTTATAGACTGCCTAGAATAAGCCATACAATAGTAAATATCACCATATACAGTCGAACCTGGATAAGTAGGAACCGGGTGAACGAGAAACTCTATTAATAAGAGGATTTTGCCAGGTCCTGTCATCTTGCCTCCCTAAAACTTCTATAAGTGAGTATTATATTACCTGTATAAGTGACACTAATTTTTCACTCGTGGACCTCTTTAAGTCCAGTCTTTGAGATAGCTACTTGCTTATGCCTCTATGAGCGACAGTTAAACCTATGACGATATCGTTCAATAACAAATTTCATTAAAATCCATGTAGCACTTTATTTTCACTCATTTTGTTCATAGTTTTATTATAACTAGCATAGACATTTAAATGGCCGTGTGTTCCCGGCATAGAATAGGCCACCCCTTCCTTTCTCGTGCGTATCGTAAGAGGCGATTAAGGGAGAGTGAGAGTTGGACAGCAGCGTCCTTCTTAAAACCTCTCCAAAGCCTAACTGCGGTTGCCAATCCGCCTGCCAAGCATGACAACTACTTACAACCCCCCCCCCCCTCCAACAGATAGGTTATTGCGTGACCGTGCCATGTGCTTGTGTGCATTTGTTTATTTACATAAATTAAAACAATTTCATTATTACATCCGGGTAATTGATCAAACGACTTGGCGGGTACCTTATATTCCTAATCGGATTAACCGGCCGGATATTCGTGTGGTAATACGAACTTTACTAACCGCCCCGAAATTTAATATAAATTTAATTAATTTATGTGGTGCGTACGAAAGGGGCCATTATTACTTATAATAGGTATACATAATTATTCTAACACATTTAACTGGAATATAGTTATTTTCTATTAGTTTATTAAATTTAATAATTTTAAATTTTTAAAACATAACTGTAATAATCAATGAGTTCAGATTTTATGTTTTTTGTTATGTTCACCTTAACGTCTGTAGTAGGGATGTTTAATATATAGCAATATCTATATATTTTAGTTTTAATATCTGTGTACTGGCAACAAATATGTTAAATATCTGATATTTAATATTTAATGGCGAAATAAAGAGCCCGATCGAAATTAATATAGATATCCGACCGGTAGGGCGATATCGGAATGGGTAATGACCTTATTTCCGCCATCAATGTCCAAAAGACTCCCATATATAGATAGTGGAGGGTGCCAATATTACTATATATATATATATATATATATATATATATATATATATATATATACAAATGAATAAATATATGATCGTCTAGTATAAATGAACATGTATATATGTAATAACCGCATGATTCTTTTATTAGTATACTAGTAGCCCGTCCAGCGTCGCACGTGTGGACATTTTTAACATTTCCCTTCACTCCTCTGCTCCTATTGATCGTAGCGTGATGAAAAGAATACTATAACCTGTCCAGGAGTATGAAGAATAATTGTACCAAGTTTCGATAAAATCTGTCTAGTAGATACAGATACAGATAGACAGACAGATAGACAAAAATTTTACTCTATGCATTTTTGGAATCAGTATCGATCACTTATTAGCCCCTGATAGTTATTTTGGAAATATATTTCATGTACAGAGTTGACCTCTCTACACATTTATTATAAGTATAGATGATAGGAGTTACAATGGTGATTAAATAAATGCAGTAGTAAGTTAAATGTAAGAGCTTACTAACAACATTAATATCATTTAGGTGACAAAATTAAAGATTAATAAATCTTATGTGGAAGGGGAATGGGGGGATGAATGGTTGGCACTTCACACACGTCCAGACCAGTGGAAGATTTACCAACCATCTATGGCTCTTCCTCCTGAATGGACAGGGAATTATTGAAGATATATAATGTACTGGGTAGGTAGTCGATTCTTGAACGTTAAAGAACGTTAACAAAATGTTAACCGTTCATAAAATAAGATCTTACAAAATTGAAATTAATCGTCCGGCAACGGTTATTAGTGGACTGTATGAAAATTATTACGATGATGGTAGGCAAATAAGAAACACAAGAGTATAATGAAAGTGGAGACCACTGACCTGAAGCTTTGTAGTTAGCAGGATTCGGTTCTGGCTTTAGGCTTCCCAATACTTCTGGCTCGTTCGAACTTACCCTCAGATCCAAGTTACTTATCCACCGCCTTGAACTGACCAACAGTAATTCTCAGTTCCAAACCAAATCAAAAGTACATCAACATTACAGTGGCTCCGCCAGCCCCACAATACTTCCAGTATAGAAGTAGTTGTTTTGCCAATGGCAATGGATCGATACTGAAGTGCAGTGCAGTGCACAAGAGTTTACTGTGGACGCCACCCCTTTTGGTTCTATAAGGTGACATTAAGAGGAGGATTAACCCGTAGATACAGCACGTGATCGAAACTGAAGTCCCAGCATCACTCGGTCACGAGCTTACTAAATGGGGTTTCCCTTCAGCTCAAAATGTGATAATAGAGATCAAACTGTAGAGACAGCCCGAAACGTGACTGAAATCACGAGATCACTCAGACACCAGAACTTACTTATGGAATTTACTTAAATTAATAATTTATTAAGTACAGAGAAATAACAAATTTTAAGTCAAATTTTAAGTACTTATATGTTCAGCAAAGCCTTAACACGTATGATTTCCATATGTAGTTTTATTTATTGCGATCGATTATGGCGTACAATCTGAATATCGATTTAATAATGCATTAATACAAAGTATCATAAATTAATGCTGAATGAACGTCACAATTTTGTTAAATTATTTTTTCTAGCTTTATACATTTATGTCTGTAAAATTATAATGTTAAAATATTAAGATACTATTTCAATTAATTACATAGTTCAACGTCTCGCCACAAGATGGCATTAAATCTATTTTCCATATATGACGTATCGTTACCTTTGGTTCTGATACTGCTGACATGAACCCGCGAACTCAACTGTTTTTCTTTCAATTTAAGTTAGATTTATATTTACAACAAAAGTTAATTTTGCATTTGTTTGAATACTGTGACTATAATAAGCATTAAGTATTTTTTGTAAATGCATTTTAGGAATATTCATTCATCCATATATCTAGATGGAGTATCTCCATCTATACCGATGTCCAAGCTCATACAAAGGTCGTCCACGTACTTTCGTCCACGCGCCCTTACAGTGTCACAACGACATCTCCCTAAAGGGGAAGTAGAGCAAAACATTTTAACGAGCATCAAAACACTACACTCATCTGACGCTGGATTAACAATCTGTACACGGTCCCTTGACTTAGGTGCAGTATTGCCAAATTGAGGACTTTTTCCGCAGTTTAGGGAAAAACATTCGTGTCGGAGAAATTAAATTTTTAGACAGTTAACGGCTGAAATGATGATGAATGCTCTAGAAGGCGACGTTACTGCCAACCTCTCGGCCGTTAAATTTCCCTAGTCTCTCTTAGAATACCCACAGGAAAAGAAAGGCTTACTTACTACGACTACACGGCGACTTTTCATTATCTACTGTTAGACATAGGTATCTCCTATAATTAAGATCACTACAAAGTATTATCCTGCGCCACTTGTATCCAACGACTTTTTGCAGCACTTTTCAGACCTTCACTCCATCTCGCGGAGGATCACCCACATTACGCTGGCCTACATGAGGTTGCTATTCAAGAAGAATAGTACTTACTTGTGAAGTAAAAACGGTCAAAATTTGTTTCGGTAAAAGTGAATGAAATCTTATCAAAAAAATTGGTAATTTGGGGAAAAATAAAAAGTCGTATCTGGCAATGCTGTTTAGGTTAGATTTTTTGATTCCGCCATCCAATGTTTTTATAACGAGTACAATCAGTAATTTCTGTACATGGATCGCTGACCCGATTTGTTGCGATTCTTTGAAGAGTTGTTTTTGATGATAAATAATGTTGATCTGTTTGACATAGCTTTACCTGCCGTTTTTTTTTTTTTTTTGGGATTGCACGAGTACGGTTATTCTTTTGATGTTAAACAAATAAACAATGTATTTTAATGAAAATATTATCAAAGTTACGTTACGTCAAAAATTGTAGTGATTTTTTTTTATTAACATATGAAAATAGGTCCGTCATTTCACTTGCGCTATTGTATATACTGCTGCGTTTGGTACCCCACTGGGGGTTTTTTCTAATGGGTGATAATGAAATTGTAACTCCATCCCCGCTAACGGTACACTGGCGGGGCACCAGTAAGGGGTGATAGGTGACGATGAAAGTAGGTCCGTTAGCCCATCGTGACTAATCCCACTAGAATTAACCACGATTGTTTCCAGGGGACACCGTGTTGAGGTCAACCTGATAGGATATATTGTTAGTAATGGGGAAATTAGACCCCCTTACTAACAATCTCTTTTCCCTCAATCCACTAGAGCAATGTTTTTCAAAGTGTCGGTCACGACCCCTTGGGGGTCCCCGAACCTCTACAAGGGAGTCGCGGAAGATCGCGAAGCCGTGACAAATTAACAGTTTCGTAAATACATCAATGAAACAATAATACATAATGAAGTATCTATAACAGACATCGATTACATGTCTGTTTTAGATACTTTATTATGTATTATTTATTTTATTTTATTTTATTGATACTGACCTGTGATATTGACCTGTGAATATAAATACAACTGTACGGATTTCATAACTAAGTACTACAATAAAATTCATGCACATTCGAAACCGTGAAGGGTAGGGGGTCGCAAGATATTTTTACGTAACAAGGGGGTCGCGTCTTGAAAAAGATTGAAAAACACTGCACTAGCGGGGTACCAATAAAGAATGATAGGGGAGAATGAAGTCTCATCGCATTGAATTCTCCAGAAATTAACGTTGATGGTTTTTAAGAGGGATTGCGTGGAGGTCGACCAGACAATTAACGTTGTGAGCAATAGATCAAGTAGCCCCATAATAAAGAATATTTTGTTTTTGGAAATTACAGAATTCTGTGTGGTCCCGGCATAGAATAGACCGCGCCTTCCTTTCCCGTGGGTGTAGGTGTCATAAGAGGCAACTAAGGGAGGGCGAGAGATGGGCAACTGAGCCCCTCTTAAAAATATCTAAAGCCTATCTGCGTTTTCCAATTCGCCTGCCAAATATGGCAACTACTAGCAAAACCCCCTAAGAAGGAATACAACTATGCCATTACTATCCTTGTCAAGTGCGTGCGTGCGTGCGTGCGTGCGTTCGTGATGCGTGCGTGCGTGCGCGTGCGCGTGTGCGTGAGTGTGTGTGTGTGTGTGTGTGTGTGTATAAGTATTGTATGGATAAGTGGTAGGATTTTTCTACCATAATTTACTCTATGAGAAACAATAGATAAGGGTAATTACTAAATATAGAGTCTAAATGACAGACAACCAGAGAAAGAATTAGGTAAAACAACGACTCTTATAATAGTGGTAAGTGAATTCACTTCAACCGGATTCTGAGTAACTTAATAAATGTTTACATTAATGTATAATACTTTGGATGTGTTAATTTGAAATTTTATTTTTATTCTTTACTAGTGATCCGGCCTGACTGAATGTAAAGATAGAATTTTCAAAAATAATATATTTATTTATTTCAATAACTTTATTGACCAAAAGAAAATATGGTACACAAAACGAACTTAATGCTAACAGTATTCTCTACCAATCAATCTTTGGAATGAACAGTGAATCACGACCCCAGTACTTCATTGTAAGATAGATAAAGGTAATAACACGTAAATATATAGCTTTCTATAGATGAAAGCATTTTCAAAATTGGTTAAGTAGTTTTGAAGTTAGTGCATTACAAACAAACAATCAAACCTTTCCTCTTTATAATATAAATTATACACAAATATGGCTACAAAACACTTTTAATTTTAAACGTAATTTACAAAAGGCTTTTATAACGGATTACTTTCAGCAAACCTTGTCTCATTAATATAATTACAAAATATGCAAATTTGTGACATGGAGATAACCTATGTAAATTTATTTTTTATGCAACTTAGAATGGCAAACAAGCTAATGGCACTCCTGATGGAAAATGGTAACAGACGGCTATAGACATTCATGTCTATAGTCCAAATCCATGGTACTGTGAACAGTATATTCATGTACTGTTCACAGTACCATGGACATAACCGAGTGTAGATACTATTTTGCCCATGATAACCCACATGCATTGCCATTCCTGAGGACTGAACCTCCTGGACCAGAACCATCCTGAACTGAAATTGTCATTCCTCCCTATCCTGTCAATTCACTTTATTATTTTAACTAAATGGTCGCGTTAATTACCGCCTATTATGATAACTATAAAATAACCATAAACTATAAAATAATTCGAAAATTTACATAAACTTTCTCTGAATGTGTACAACTATCTCATTCGTGTTTTTATCAAATATAGATGAAAACTACAGAGAACAGACACATAATAACTTCACCGTTATCATCATTTCAGCCATTTTTCGTCCACTGCTGGACATAATACATTATATTTCAAAAATAGCAACACACGAGGTGCACTATGAAAATAAAATGACAAAGTAAATTACATATATTTTTAATCATGCTTAAATGGCTAGATGGATTTAAATAAAATTTTATACGTAAATAGATAATATTTAACATGTAGGATATTTATTATACTTACCACAAGCAAAGACGCGGGAAACAACTAGTTTATAACATCGTATATTTTGGTAAATCACAAATAAAATACCTTCTTTACACTATTCATTACTCTGTGGTATCTTGTGAAGATAGGCCCGTAGCCAGACAGAGACCTAAAGTGATTTTCTCGTATCTGTGTCTCTATATTTCGATAGATGTATTACTGTATCACTCGATATGGAAAAAATCAGTACAAATTCTAATGGTTTTTTTTTAATTTTCAACTACAAGTGGAAAATAAGTTCACTGGCCACCTATTGAAGAGTTGTGACCGTCATCTGTAGACAATAGATATCTCAGGATCCACTGTAATACACAAGTTTTTCGCCTCCGTAATCAATAATTCCATTGTCTTATTCTAGCTTTTAAAGTAAAATATACCCATAGGTGTTGCCGTATGGTCCCAACATAGAAAGAGACACCCTTTTCTTTCAAACGGACCTTAAAGGTCGAGATATGAACTGCAGCATCCCTCTTAAAACCCGCCTGACAAGCGTGGCAATTACTGGTAGATTCCCACCAGGGAGATGCCTATATTCAGCAATATACAGTTAGCGTTAGAACCTATAGGTGTTTAACGTCAGAAATAAGAATGCGCCAGGGATATGAAAGCAGGCTACTATCGTAAAAAATTTTCCTCCGTTAAATATTTTTTTTATCTATAATTTTTATGTACATTGTTTATCATAACATGAGTAGATTATCTTGAATAACAAAAGATCTGATGACGAACACTAATGCCCGGAAATTTTTCAAATACCTACACTGTAGAGCATAGACCGCTTCAATGTGATTGAAATAGCTACCTATGACAGAATAGTACCCCTATCAAGTATTCCAGAGGCGACTAGACATTTTGGATTTCATTATCATCGTGATGAACTGAAGATATTTCAGACAAATATCAGACGGAGATCTGCAAGAGGCCAGCTCTATTAGGCGCTATCTCAATATTTATGGTACTGTTTCATTTGTGAAACTTTTTTATTAACTGAAATGAAAGACTTGTCATACAAGTCTAGACATGACTGGTATAGATATTTCTTCAGATTTATTGTGAACGTTATTGTCTTTGGAAATAGTGTTATTCATATTAATATACATATATAACGAATGTTAAAGCGAGTTTGTTTGTAATTAATATGGCGCTTTAAGGAACCCATCGTTATGAAATTTTGCATATTTTAATTTGTCAGCCGTTGACTGTCTACTGCTGGACATAGACTTCGCCCATACAGTGGCAAACGGTGGGTTGACAACCACAGTTTTTTTTGATGGGTGAAAATGGTATGGTAACCCCGCCTGCGCTAACGGGATACGCTGGCGGAGCACCAACCAGTGAAGGGTGATAGATGAAAATGAAGACAGGCCTGTCATGATGAATTCATCAGGAATTAACAATGATAGTTTCCAGGAAGAACCGAGAGGAAGTCGACCTGGTTGAGTATATTGCTAGCAATTGGATTCTCAGTCTCCATTACTAACAATCCCTTTTCCCCCTAACAACCGCAGTTAGGTTCTAGTGTTTTTTTTTGTGATTTATATTTAAATTAGCTTTTATCTACGACATGTCCGGGATATGTTTATTGACCTGGATAAAAGTATTAGTATGTGTATCATCATCATATCAACCGTTAACTACCGACTGGTGAATATAGGATACCCTTTGGATGGTTTTGCCAGTAATTGTCACGCTTGGCAGGCGGGTTGGCAACCGCAATTAGATTTTGGTAATGTTTTAAGTAAAACACTGCTCGACCATTAAATTCTTTAATCGCCTCTTACTGAATTTACTGGGTACAGAGGAATAACACTTGAGTTTAACTCAGAATGCCAAACAAGCTGACGGCCCACCTGATGGGAAGTAGTAACCGTCGCCTATAGACATGAGCAGTACCATGGACATAACAGAGTATACTGTTTCGCCTATGATCCCCCCATCATGCGTTGCCATTCCTGAGGACTCAGATGTTATTCCTCTGTACCCAGTAAATTCACGCCATATCCCACCCTTCAAACCGAAACACAGCCATGAAAACACAACTGCTTCACGGTTGAAACAACATTTATCTTAATATAATAAATCAAACCCACTAATTACTGTACTAGTTTGAAGTAATTCGAATAAAATTTAATAAATTAACTGCGCTTTACTTTTTCCCATTTAATTTTTCAAGTAATGGTCTCTATTTCATTTCTCAGAAACATTATACTGTGTTGCTGTATTAATCACTATTAATTTTTACTCGCACGCGAACTGCGAATCGAGTTATTTTCAAATTATAAAGTGTTTTGCATAAACACGTGGTTACAGAGTTTATGCATCGATTTACATTTGATTTACACTTAACATGTTCAAGTAATATTTCTTAATTTCGCAACGTACTTAATAGTTCTTTTACATGATATTTATGAACACCTTCACTAAAGGCACTGATATAAATTGTTATATATGATTTTTTTATGCAACTTAGAATGGCAAGCAAGCTGACAGGCCACCTGATGGAAAGTGGTGGCCGTCCAACAGCATTACTATGGACAAAATAAAATATACTGTGCATCCGTGATACCCTTTATGTGTTGCTATTTCTGAAGACTAAGATGTTATGCCGTTGTAACCTGTAATTTAAATTTGTAGTATAGTAGTTGAATTTGACATATTTGTCGTTATTTTTATATCTTGTAAAGATATTACTTTTAATAAAAGATTTACTAACAAATTTAACTGTTATAGTATAGATGTAACTGTTGGTTAGACAACGAAAACTTAGATTAGTAATAATATCAGTATTTAAATAATGTATATCGAACTATTAATTCTATAAGTATGTAGTTTTTTTTTTGTATAAACAAAAGAAACAAAAAGAAACCTTCTGACGCCAGAGGGCGATACCTTTACACATGTAGTACCTAGCAATATATAGAAATGAGTATTTAGATTGTATATATTCAAAATCCCATAAATTTTTCGTGGGTGTCGTAAGAGATGACTAAAAGAACTTAACGATCAAGAAATGGGCAGCATCATCTTAAAACATCTCCAAAGCCTAAATGCGGTTGCCAATTCGCAAGAGTGGCAACTACTGGCAAAACCCTGCTTTATGAGGAAGACCTATGTACAGCAGTGGATAATTAAGTGCTGATAAGACGATGATAATGTTTAAAATTAAAATAAATTCAGCAAAAACATTTTTATTCAAAAATAAATACGTATTTATTTTTTTTATTTGGACAAGGGTCCAAAGACAATTATCAAGTTTTACGATGCAACCATTTTCTAACCAAAAACCCCTTCTTTCCTGTGTTATATTTTGTTTGTGGAAACAAGCGAAGGAAACTCCATACAGCTAAGCTATATTTTTTATCTGTTCTCCCCTAGCGGCGCTTTGTTTTAGTGGATTTTCGGTACAATGTAAAATATTGCAGCACTTTTTCGGAATATTTTCACAGATACTTGTTTTTATTAGTGTCATATAATGTTCGTGAAGTATTTTAATTGAACATTTCAGTTATATCATATCACAACAAAGTCTACTTACCTGTGTATTTAACGTTAATTGGAGGTTAACGTATAGTCAAACTGAATTTAATTTCTTCAGTAAAAAAAAATACTAAAATTTTATTGTTTAGTTAGTTACTAGTCATATGACTAAATTAATAAAGCGAACTGAACAGATTTCTATAGTAGAGTTATCTCCAAAGAGTAATTAAAATCCTTACCATCAATTTCAGGGGGTGTCTTGGACAGTAAACATTTTTCCTAAAGATAAACAATAAAAAAAAAAAAATATTAATTATTTAAAATAGTAAAGTCTAAATTTTTATCCTATTCATACCCGTGAGAGAAAATTCCTTTGAGAAAATTGTTCAGTGTTACGGACAGATAACTCTATTGAAAAGATACATATAATTTTGGCTTAGATTATATAGATAGAGCATCGATCCACAAAAACGCGTCAACTTTTGTCAACTAATTATCAAATTAGCTGACTCGTTTTTTTTCATCAGTATTCTGTGTACTTACGCATAAAATGTATCTTGACGTATTATTTAATAATTAAATGAGTGTTCACGCATTAAAGAAATGCGTAAACTATAAGACAGTATACTTAGAGAGGTTACAAAGGAATCAATAATAACTATTTATCACGCAAAATTATATGAAAAAGTTGACTCGCTTTTCTCTAAGCATTGCTATGGATGTCTCCATCCATCCATCATTTTATCTATATAATTTAAGAGTTTTAGCTTAAATCTGTATAAATAAATCAAATAGACAATTTGTAGCAAACGCCTTATCTTATTTTTCTACTTTTCTATTTATTTTTTATTTTATCCTTGTCAAATTTGTTTGACATCGTCTTGATGATATCGTATCATTAATTACTCATTAGATTTTTTTTTCCTTTTAAACCATCACACACATATATGCGGTCTATATTATCGTCTACAGAACTTAATTTCTAAATCAATTCAAAAGAATTATTTCGAAAATGGTCCCAACCGTGAATTGGAACACGTCCTGCCCACTTTCCTGGGTCCACGTTTGCATTGAACGTAATAAATATTTATCTCAATGCGGAAATCAAACCAATTTGGTCCCTTTTATCAATCATGACGTCATAGGAAAAATAAAATTCACCATAGAGTGTGAGAGCGCTGACGCGTGTGCCCAGTCGTGAACGTGACTGAGCTCCATCTGATATGTGTGAGTCCATGTTTAGAATCTTAAAAGGTTCATCGACCCCACAAATCTATTGAAATACTTTAAATTTTTTTAGTATTTTGGAAATGCAAATATACAGGGTGATATGGTGTTTACCATTGGAAAGGGAATTGGGATCCCCCAACTACCCTATGTTCACAGTGGACAGTTGACGACTGATGTGATGATGAGTGTGATATGAAAGTCATTAACACTAGGGAGTATTTTACTAGTAAAATTATAATATTTTCATCAAGAGAACGTGAGTCGACAAAGAACAAAAAATTTAGAGCAAGCGGAAGGCCCACCTGATGAGATATGGTGATCGCCGCCTATATACAGGAACAGCACCGTGAAATAATACAATACTTCTCAAGCGTTTCCATTCCGGAAGACTGTGGTGTATTTTTTAATGGATGAAGATGGAATGATGCATCTGCCTAAGCTAACGGTATAACAATGGCAAGACATCATTAGAGAATGAAGTGATGAGAAGCCGAGTCAGGTCAGTCGGCTACGATGACCACTTCAATATTAACCACAAAGGTTTCTAGGGGGACCCCAGGGAAGTCGACCTGACAAATAATGTAGCTAGCGATGAGGTCTATTGACCCCATTAATAACAATCTGTCCTCCCCCCCGAACTATAGAGTTAAGCTTTTGTACCCTGTACTTCACTGACATATCTTACATTTCAAACCGAAACTCAGCCATGCAAATACAGTTGCTTTACGGCAGAAATACCTTTTATTTTTCATACCACTAAGGTAGCTATCCCCCACTAGATGGAATGTTAACCTAAAGTGCACTGCACAGAGTCAGTGAATGCAGGTGGCTCAGGACCGTTCTTTATGGCAGTCAATGAGGGAGTCTTATGTCCATTAGTGGATGGATAATGACTGAAATGATGACGATGATGAGGTGGCAGACAAGCACACGGCTCATCTGATGGTAAATTTCTGCAACACTTTTCAACTGTTTATTAAGTGAGTGCTTATGTTATTTTAAAAATGTATAAAAGTAGCAAGATATTATCGGTGTATATGAATTATGGCCTTATTTTCACGTAATAGAGTCATAGCGCGGGTTGGCTGGTTGCCAGTGCGCCCTAGTCTTGTAAGTAGACTAACAGTTTAACAGACCATTGAACAAAATGGCGGGACCCGTAAGAGTTGCCCAATATCATTTTGATTAAGTGTCTATAGTGGTAAGAGAGTGGCAAAAGTTCAGAACTTGTACTAAGAGTACAATCTAAAGCAACTATAGATATGGTGCTTACCATTATTATTATTGACATAAAACAAAATTCTTAAAAGTGTGGAAATGACGTGAATGTGAATAAGAACAGCCATAGACGAACCAAATAGCAAACTGAAAAATGGTCAAGTTAAAAGTAAACAATTAGTAATGGGTGTTTATATCTATAAATTTATATTTGTTAATTATATACATTTATATACGCTGTGTGGTCCCGGCATAGAATGGACCACCCCTTCCTTTCCCGCGGGTGTAGTAAGAGACGATTAAGAGAAATTTATGATTAAGGAATGGGCAGCAGTATCCATCTAAAACATCATGAAAACCTAACTGTGGTTGCCAACTCGCGTGCCATAAGCGGCAACTACTAACAAAACCCCCCGATAGGGGGAGGCCTATGTTTAGCAAGGGACAGTGAACAGCTGGTATGATATGGTATGATAGGTAGGACCTTCAATCCTTATCGAATACCTCATTGTAAAAACGAATATTACCTTGTACCGTGTATTATCAACCCTCACTAATAGAGTCTTCTATTGTAAGGATTCATACAAATATTGCTACATACATTTTTAGTATTCGATTCCAAAGTATCGAAAAAAAACAAAATCCAGAAGTAGCTGATACATCTAACGAAATAAATCGGGTCAACATATGAAATCAAATGATTCCCCACGGGATAATAAAAAAAAAACAACCCATGTCACCAAAGCCGAACATAAGATTTACTGATCCGCAGAATCATAGAGCGAATTTCTTTTTATAATAAGTATTTTTAGTTAGGTAGCTTCATATAATACTTACTTTTTTTACGGGATGATCAAAATAGGATGATATCTACGCCAGCACTATCGGTATACACTGGCTGGATGAAATCAGGACAGTTGGCCCATTGTAGATACAGATGTAATTTACATCTTATTGACAAATTAATCAGAAATCTACCATGATGGTTTCCAGGAAGGATGGTGTGTAGGCCAAACTGACAGTACAATATAATCTTTTCAAACAGGGGAAAGGGATAGTTATGAGTAGAAATGCGAACAGTTCCATTGCTAGCAATATACCCTGTCAGATCAACCTCCACTCTGTTCCCCTTGGAAACCATTGTGCTGAATCCCAGATATGTATATTCATCACGATGGGCTAACTGACCTGCTTTTTTATTCTCACCTATCCCTCGCTGGTGCCTCGCCAGCATTAGCGTTAACGTATACCGTTAGCGCAGGCGGGTTTACCATTCCATTATCATCCATGTGACATCCAATTGTAATTTTTTCTAATAAGCAAGTCAATAATATATATATATATATATATATATATATATATATATATATATATATATATATATATATATAACAATAGTGGGAGAAAAAATTATTAGTATTGAGATAAAACCATCGTAGTTAATTTATTGTTAAATTCGTCATGATGAACCAACTGACCTACTTTATCCTCACATATCATCCCTCACTGGTGACCTACCAATGAATACCGATAGCGTAGACGGAGTCCATTTTCAATTTTACAAATAAAAAAAATATTAGTATTTTGTAGGTGGTTTCAAAATTATAAAAAAGAAATATACATTTTAAACGCACAGGTGTGTCATATTTTTTGGTTATGTTCTGGAAGGTTGTTCTTTACCTTCGTCGAAAATTTATAAAAATCCCCTAACAATAAACAAATCAAACCCTTTTCAAAGAGCCCTTTGTTCTGTCCTCGGAAATGAAGTACTGGCCACTTCGTTGTGGCAAAAACAATTGTTTCTGATACAAAACAGCGTACACGGAAATTCCACATAATAAAGTAGGCACGTTAATTTTTTGGTTGCAACATATAATGAACATTGCCAAAAAAAAAGTAAATATATATGTACCACTGGATGTATTTCAGACGCGCCATCTAGTCATGAAAGTATTAAAATTTGTTTTTTTTTGATGGGTGAAAATGGTATGGTAACCCCGCCTGCGCTAACGGGATACGCTGGCGGAGCACCAGTGAAGGGTGATAGATGAGAATGAAGACAGGCCTGTCATGATGAATTCATCAGGAATTAACAATGATAGTTTCCAGGAAGAACCGAGAGGAGGTCGACCTGGTTGGGTATATTGCTAGCAATAGGATTCTCAGTCTCCATTACTAACAATCCCTTTCCCCCCTATTAAAATTAGTAGGTATTATTGTTATTATTAACTGTCCACTGCTGAACACAACCCTTCCCCATAAGGGGAGTAAGAATATAAATTTATATATACGATTAAAATCGTATCGTATACTTTAAAACCCTAATAAGCTATTTGCAACGATCATCGCATTCTATCAGGTAAGTTGATAAATTTATCGTCATTAAATATCAATTGTATAAAAAAAATTGTATTCCAATAAATTCTAAGCACCAGTATTATAAAGTTATATCTATGTTAGTGCGTGTAGCGTATGAAAAATACGTAGTTTGTTTAATAAGAAATTTAATAACTGCTAACTTAGCACTGTGCCTACTCGGTCATTGTGTCTTACCTGCACGTGCCCCTTCTCTTATATATTTTCTTTGTTTATTATGTAGTATATAAGTTAATATTTATTGTCAATTATTAGTCAATTTCCCGTATGATCCCGGTATAGAACAGGTCACCCCTTCTTATTCCGTGGGTGTCGTAAGAGCGACTAAGGGTTAGTGGGGAATAGGCAGCAGCGTCTCTCTTTAAACACCTCCAAAGCTTAGCTGTGGTTGCCAAGCCGTCTGTCAAGCATAGCAACTACTGGCAAAACCCCCCAAGAGGGAGGCTTATGTTCAGCAGAGGGCAGTTAAATCGTATATCGGGATTTTTTGTAAATACTACTACTCTTTAACTAGTACAATAAATAGTGAATTAATAAATTTCAAATAAATACTTAAACATATATTTTTATTACAGGTAATGATAAAATAAAAACAAGATTAAATTGAATCACTTTATTTCACTTAATTGAATAAGTATCAATATTTTTACTCGCTATAAATTTTACATTGTTACTTAGGATAGAATCTATCGTCGACTTACATTTATGACAATCAGTCTGAGCCTTACTTTTTGCCTTAGTTTATAATGAACTTTAAATAGGGTCAATTCTCTTAGAGCGGTAATCGTAATGGCGTTGTAAATATAATTTACCCATTACTATTTGCAACTTGATCCATACAATGTTGTGGTCAAAATACGCCCTTATACTTTGCCTTTTCTACAGATACAAGGTAAACGTATTTATCATACACTTTTCGGATAATTTGTTCAAGATTTAACCTTTAAATTTATATAAAAAAATGTGGCAAAATTCAATAACAAGTACAGTAGGCGTTGCTTGGGACATTAGATAAGTTTCTTAAATAATTCTATCACTATGACTTTTATATTACAAGTATCAAATAATTTAGCAGCAGTCCGAATTTTTTTCGTCATTCTCTATATTCCCACCCACAAATATTGCAATACGAAACCGTATTACATCACTTACTTTCAATAGATATAAAAGACGTAAAAATAAAAGGAGAAACTAGACAAAATATAAAATGAATTCATTATTATAATTACATTTATCTATGTACGCATATCAATGTTATAAATTTACAAAGACTACCTATCCTCTCTCCCTTTCCTTAATGGCAGTGTCTTAATTTTTGTTCTGATGGTAACCATTTCTACATACAAAATACATATGTAACAGAAAATGTTCACCATCAGACTATAAGTACGAATAATTGCTCCAATATAGGCCAGCACTGATTACTAACATTTTCTCAAAACGTAACATGTTACAAATTGAGTTAATATTACGACTATACTCTCTCAAACAGGAAAAAGACGAATCTTACGGCAACTAAACCAATAACTACACTTGTGTATACATTCACAAATAATACAGTCATTTGTAACATTTTCACAAAATGTAACATTTCATGTTACATTCAAGAGAAATATTATTCAGAGCTCCCCTTTAATACTAATAATTATAAGGTAGACACAACAACAAGTACACTAATAAAACATTGCTACATTATACTATTGGAATGATGGATGTACACATATAGAAACATATCTTTACCACCACTTAATAATACATAGCACATGAATAAGTTACGTCAATGCATAATAATTACTATGGACAGATTTGTATTTAACTACATGATAAAAATGAGAACCGATATTATTATATTTATCATCATTTTAAAATGTCATAGCGTATTAATGTAACTAGTATGAGAAATATGTGCAATATAGAAACTGTACAATGATGTTACCTATTTAAAGATATACTGGTTAGATTCAATCGTATTTTAACTTTAACAATAATTTGTTCATTTTATATTAATATAACACTTTGAGTAAATTTTTCTCGCTTGTAACACATAAGTACTTTTCTTAAATGGCATTAATAAATTATGTGCAAAAAGGAAAATAATATAAGATTACTCCAACTCAAAGTGACTATATACTTTAATATGTATATCTGTATTCATTTTAATATTGTCTTATAATAAAAATATTAACAAATGAATTGTAATTCAAACTAAATAATGCTTTTATTTTGTTTAAATGAAAAAAAAAAAATTATCATCGAAAACAATTTGTAAATAAATACGTTTTGAATGATGGAAAGTATTTATTTGTTGACAATACAAAACTTAAAAAATATAAAACACAACTTTTTAAAAAAGGTATAATAAACAATTATATAAAATCATAAACAACACATCAGCACACTTATGTAGGTATTGATATATAGTTAAAAAAATAGTTGACAGAAATTAAATATAACGTCATGTCGAAAGAGTATATTTCTCTTAAAAATCAATTCTAATTCAAATTTTAATTGCATAAAACGGAATGTAAAACAAGTACAATACAAATTAAATAAAAAAGGAATGACTTTTACTACGATGTTTAAAGTGAAGGTAGGGTAAGCAAAAATAATTAATTAAAATAATATAAAAAAACTGGAGTATAATCTTTTTGCACACTTTTATCAAATAACATTAAACAGGTCAAGGTCATTGAGTTCCTATTCTTATTTCAATCACATAGTATTCAATGTTATAAATAAAACCACAGAAAGCTTAATCATCAAAGCTCATTAAAACTTATCGCCTATGAAGCAGCTAAAAAAATTGAATAACTTAATGGTGATTCTGAAACACCATTCTGTAAATTTATCTCTTAAATTAAAATTATATATTGGTAGTTTAGCGAATGTTACTGTAGAGATCAGTAAGAACTAAATAAAAGTAGCCGATTCAAATCTATTAAGATTTGAATCATACTAGTTCTTAAAATAATACTAAAAATTACGATATTAAACTGATTTTAATTCAAGAGATAGAGAATAACAATTTAGAATCACCCCAAATGCTGGCCAACAAAAAGAAATAAACTTAGATATTAGAATACAAAAATTACTAAAATAAAATATTACAATCATATCCGGATATTACTTTGAAATTATAAACAAAAACACATTAAATATATATGGATAATTATCTACTAGTTAAGCGTTATTTTGTTTAATTTCGTCAATATGTTGGCTATTACTATATTATTTTGTTTAATTCCACCACTACATTGGTGACATTAAACAAAATAATAAAACACTTATTGGTGGTATTTGAATAACGAACGTTTGAACTAATTGTTGACAGTACTAAACTAATTACACCTACAGTGGACGACTATTGAAACAAATTGAAATAATCACAATTAAAACATTGTGAACGTATGTTTGAAAAAACTTTAATTATAAATTATATTTTTTGACAGAAATATTTGACAATTTGAAAAAAAAAAGAACATTCAAGAACATACCTTTTTGGTCGCTCCACATTAACTACCTATCAATACAGGTTAATGAAAAATCATAGATAACACGGATGTTACATACACATATTATATATTCGTTGATATGCATAATTTTAAGACACCTGGAAACATTATTCTAATATACGGCATAGTCATTCGTCATTTATAAAACACACTCACCCAATATGTATCATTTACATATTTACATATGAATTAAATCCTATTTACAGTTACATTATGATCAAATTATAACTGCTCACAATAGAATACACGA
The DNA here is from genome assembly GCF_026898425.1 of Galleria mellonella. Taxonomy (NCBI): domain Eukaryota; kingdom Metazoa; phylum Arthropoda; class Insecta; order Lepidoptera; family Pyralidae; genus Galleria; species Galleria mellonella. Next base: position 657,029 of record NW_026442094.1, read on the forward strand.
CCTTATTTCTACGGCCATACGGATCATTCTCATAAATAAAATGACATCTATATTACAGTCTTATACTATCATTCAACACAATACAATAATTAAACTAAAAGTATAAAATAAAACTTATTTAATTTTGTTTTATATTCGCCTAGTTCCCTTACAATTGTACTCATTAAAAAAAAATATTACGTGTTGTTATTTGGAATAGTTTTATTCATTACACACAGAGGTAATGTTTATTTTGATTATTACATTTTAATTAAATGAAATCAAACATAATTGAAGTAAATATTTATTAATTTTTATAATTATTAATTTCATAAATAATATTATGATGTCAATAACTATAAAAATTAATGAATTTCTTAAATTCTTTTTAAATTGTAATTATTTAATGAAATATCTGTAACGAATATTTTTACAATGAGTACATATTATGAAAAGGACTTCACGGCCCGGTTCACACTACCAATAGTAACACTCGCATCAAATGCTTTAGTTTTACTTACATAAAACTTGTCAATCTTTCACGAGTACATTTCCACTAAAGAGAATCATACTGATCATTTGAAAGCTACCGTTTACACACCACTATTAAAGCACTTATGCGAGTGTTTAGCAATGTAAACGGGGCATAAGACAAAAACATTATAGAGAGGTACAAACAAAAATATTATAGGTCCTCAATTAATGGCACTTCAGGTTTTGTAGTCATAAATGCAGCTGTCACTTTGTCGCTAGAATTGTAAATGATAATTTACATTCACACAACGTTATAGCTTATAAACATCACAACTTTGGACATGTCCTTACATTCACTAACGCCGCTCATTACAATACTCTGTCCATTATAAATAATATGACTAATAAAGCTCGCGTATTCAAAAGAAAATAGCTCGTCGATTGAAAGTATCAAATAGTAAAATTATAGACATAAAACGGACCTATTTCCATTGTGATGCTTCGAATTTACTCAATAAATAATTACGTACAGAATTTAATATCTGATTTTTTTTTGAGAACGTTTTTGTAACCAATGCGTTTAGTTTAGTATTATTTAAATTAAGATTTCAAGTTTTGAACAATAAATGCAGATTAGTCTTGACAATTTAATAAATCCTATATAAATGGAAAATTACTAAGGTAAAAAAGAAATCTTTAAAATGCCAATCACCATTTTTATATGAAGATTTTCACATTAGAGTATAAAATATTAAAGACAAATATTTTGTTAAAAAATTCCGTAATCACAAAAAAATTAAGACTGCAAAAATTATTACCAATACAAGTTTGTATATTACCATACAGTTAAACAACGTACCGCAAAATCGACGAGACTAATGGATTTATTTATACCGTTTACTTATCACACATTAAAAAATTTTGTAATCAAACATCACTTGTAAATTAGAATGATACGGTCGCAGTAAAAAGTTAAAGCATAATCCGCTGAAACGGTGGGATCCATTCGAAACGAGTTGTAAAACTCAACAGCGTCGAACTAACACAACGAAAATGAGCGTTAAGGCATCTCGAAGCTTGGTCACCAAGCAACACACAGGGCATTTTAGCCCTTACGCAAGAGTCATATAGGGGTTACATTTACGTGGCTACACGAGCCAGGCGTGGCGCTAGCACCATGACTCCTCGTGGGGCGCTCTCTCATCGTCAGAGTCTCCGTACATGTCCGCCAGCTTGCGGAATCGAGGGCCGAACGTGGATAGATAGTTGAATTTCAAGTCTCCATCGTCAGTACCTAAAAGAGAAGTTTCATTGGTTATTGTTATTTTTCAAGTGGGGTTTGAGGTGCTTTTACAAATGTTAAACTCAACTAACGTAAGTAAACCCCACCATCTATAGGTGTAGTAAATGTGTATTAACAATAACCGTTTACCATCAGACGGGCTGTAAGCCTGTTTGTCACCACGCAGGTGACAAGTCTGAAAAAATAAATATGATTGTTAATAGACATTTTATTTTCATAATCAACGATTTCAATTCTCGACTATTAATTTTTTTTTTTCTAATTAATGAAAGGAACTAATAATGAATCAGGTTACTAATCTATTTCATTAATTGGTGGTGAACAACCATCCCATCTATACTATCCACACGTACTAGCTAGCATCACTTTTTATATATGCTGAGTGTGGTAACATTCTACACAAATCAATGCGCCTTTGCCGATCTACCGTCGACAAATAATCGGCACATGAACGACTAAACGGAAGGATTACATGATGTTACGTCGATGAAATAAATCTCTCGATGTCACCGAGAATTGCAAGTTGTATGCAATCTAATGTCTTTTATTTTAAATTTTTTCGATTCTTATTATTTTTATCTTACCCCTTGACTAGATACAATTTTAATTATTCCTCTCCATTCTAAGGTTGCTTGAAAGAGATCGCTATTTAGCGATAAGGTAGTCTATTGTTGCCTCTTTATTTTGCTTTTATGTAATGAAGTTTATGTAATTAAGTATTCTTTTTTTTATTTAATTATGAACTTATTTACTTACATATAAAACTAATATACTTCTTAGAATCACAAAAAAAATTAAAGTAATGATCAGTCCCATTCATGATCCGTACCCGACCCAAAGGTCCCCATGACACTTGCGGCATTTCCGCGTTGGATTGCTAGAGATATCCTTTGAGCCAGATACGAACCAGAACGGCGATCATGGCCCCTATCCTAGTATTAATTTTGTTTGTCTATGTCTATGTTAATCTTTATAATCTGTATTATTATTTGAAGGGAACAATAAAGAGTTTTCATTCATTCATTTATTCTAATGTATTTAAAATTCCGTCGCGGATTATCGGCAACCGAAGATCGTACTGATGTGGCGTAGTGTAAGGAGAACCAAATATGAAGTCGACGGTTATAGACAATTGACAAGTTTCTTATACTTTTAAAAATATCCCATTTCTTGTGGCAAAATTTAAAATAATACTTACAACTAGCCAGCGAGGACAATGAACCACTGGTGTTGCCGTCTCCTTCGTAAGCATAATGCCGCACGTCGTCGTAGGGGTTGATGTCCGGATCACGGTCCAGGACGGATTTCTTGTCATCCAGGAAGCCAGAGATATCGGGCGCGGCGGATTTTAAGCCTGCACAAATAGTGGATATGTTAAAATTATTAATAAACTAGGGACCTACCCTGAGTCAGTATTTATTTTATTCTTTAATAATTATATTTCCTGGCAATATGTCTTAAATAAAAATTAAATTGCGTTTGTGGTCGAACTCCTCAGAAACGGATTGATAAGAAATTTTTTATGTATATTTGGCAGGTATGAGAATAGGTCGTCAAAAATATATTTCGTACCGCTAGGTGATAAGAGAGTCTATCCAGAAAAAAATATTTATTTTGCAGAACAACGTTAACCAAATCAACTAGTATTTTTATAAGTGACTCGATCCGGCTTCGCACGGGTGTATTTATATTTTATTATTTAAAGCTTAAACTTGTTATAAATTTATAATAAGATTAATATTGATACCAGTATTGATAGTACTTTAAATATTGTATTTTAGCTTTATAACTTTTTTTCGTATTGAGAATTTTTCATTTTCCCATAAGAATAAAACATTTTACCGCAGCAAACAGTGTTCGATATGTTGACCCAGATACTAAGTTATCACCGCATCAAATTTCAACAAAACTCGCCCAGTTGTTTTTGCGTGATTCGTGTTCAGACACGGTCTAGTTACAGTTTTAATATATGTACAGATATAGATCAATTTAATATTAAAAAAAAAAACTAACTAAATTCAAAATTGAAAAAGTTTTCTCTCCTGTTGTATGTGTGCTATTAAGCATATGGATGTTTAGGTATGCATTTGTTTATTCTATATAATAGTGCGCCACCTACCATTTGTCTTTTTCTCAATGCCCTCTACCCAAAGGTTGTCTGGAAGAGTTTGCTTAGCGATAAGGCCGCCTTTTGTATCACTTTTCATTAAAATTTACTGTATTTATTATTTTTAATTGGTCTAATAAAGTATAAATAAATATATGACTTATTTTTTTCTTATTTAGTAGCAGTCTGAATACTATTTTAATATTTACACGAGTAAATTGATTTAGATCTATTAAAATATTTAGCTATTTGTATTTATTATTATAAAGTATAAAATAATAAAATACTAATTACATTCTTAAACAGTTTGTTATTGTCAATTCAGCAGTGATAAGTAATTACATATAAAGCTTTATTTTTTTTAGTATTTAGCATTTTAGTCATCATCTTTCAAGTCAAATTTTCATAAATTTTAAATGTACCTGACAAGAGATATCCTGTACTATGGTACATAGCACAAAATTTCATTATAAAATCGACAAAACATTTGAAAGAGTTATGTAATATTTATGTTTTAAAACAAATTTATAATTTACATTAAAAAAAAAAACAACATCGCGTATCCAATTACGGTAAACATAAATACAAGGAAATGTGGTTAAACATTGTTTATTTTCATAACATAAAACGATTTCCTGATAACATCAAGGAAAAGCTGTTACATTAATATTTAACTGGAATGATAATTGGGGATACGTTACAAACAACAGTTTAAAGTGTGTTATGTGTTTTATATGATATTTGAACGACACGTATATAAAATATTCTTATCAATATGAATCTAAATAAAAAAATAACACTTGTATATCACGCTATTAGTTTATAGTTGGAATTCCATTCCAGGAAACTTAAACTTAATAAAATTACTTAACGATTAAATTATTCTTATTAAGGTAAAGAAGAAGAATTACGAAAGAGATTGTTTATGTAATTGCGAATGAGTGGAGATAACGGTAGGAGACGAAATATACGGACGCATCGTCATAGTCGTAGAATACTGACGGATCTAACAAAGATTACATATAAAGATCCGTCAGTATTCTACGACTATGACGGCATGTCGACCAAATAGGTGGCATACTAAAAAAATGGCCAAGTTGGAAGTACTAGTTATGGGTGTTCAGATGAATTAATTTATAGTACTTATTTATATACGTCGTGCAGTCCCAGCATAGAATAGGCCATCCCTTCCTTTCCCGTGGGTGTTATAAAACCCGACTAAGGGAACTCAATGATCGAGGGATGGCAGCAGCATTCTTCTTAAAACATCACTGAAAGTCTAACTGGGATTACCAATCAACCTGCCAAGTATGGCAAATGTTGGCAAAACCTCTCTTATAGGTGATGCTTATGTTCATCAGTGAACAGTGACCGGTATGATATGATGACGGTAATGATGATTACTTTACCTCCGCTATATATAAATGGTGCGTCCGCATCAGTGGGTGGTCCGTCGTACATCTGCCTGAGAACATGAAGGTCGTATCCAGCGTCGCCCTCGCCGCCGCCTTCGTCTTCGTAAGCTATGATGTTCTCCCTTATATCATCGAGTTCTTTCTCTGCCCACGCGATCGCTCTACGTCGGTGGACGACCATTGCTAGAAGTAATACTGAAAGAGGGATATTTGATTAAATTTCCATATTTATTTCAATTCTATTTATGGCAGACCTTTAATGCGTTGTTTTTATTTTAAACATAATAGTATAAGCAATCCCTGTCCCTATAAAGAAATATACCTGTATTATTAAATTTATTCGACTTGTATATCTATATAAGTATATATTGCAATTTGCTTTCTAAGAAGAGAAAGAAATTAAAGAAGAATAAAAAGATAATGTGATATTTTCATTGCATTATTTCCTTACATGGCATAAGCTCCTTAATGAAAAAGACCAATAATTTATGGTCGCCAGTGTGATAAATAATAATATTCCCAAATACACAATAATATGTGTTAGAAAACGCCTACATCCAGCACTTAATACACTAGAGGAAAAAATTAAGCGATCAAAAAAAAATTCTAAAAATTTTGAGGTTTTTCAAGTAGCTGTATTTCCCTTAAAAATGGTCGTACTGGAATTTAAAAAAAAGGATTTTAAAGCTCAAAGTTTCTAGTTTTTAGATCTTATGAAGGAAATTTTTTTTAAGCAACGTGTTCTGCTCAATCCTAATGAATACCAAAAATTTTTTTTTTTAAATTTTTCGGTTCTTTTTTTGGTCTACGAACTTGGAAAAAAATGTTCTAACTTAACCACTATATGGATCGGATAGCTTTTTCATTCAGCTTTGATTTGCTTTTTGTAAAGTTTGCTACGACCACTTCTTGCTGAGATATCGAACTTTGAATGGAAAAGGATCTTTTTGTCTTTAACCATCAATATTTCAGCAACCGCTGATCACACAAGGAAATTAAGGAAGGTTTTGAATTCTTGAATAAATTTCCGACAAAAATCAGCTATGATTTTTTGAAAAAGATCTTAAAACTAGAAACTTTGAGCTTTAAAACCCTCTTTTTAAAGTTTTCCAGTACGACCATTTTTGAGGGAAATATAGCTACTTGAAAAACCTCAAAAAATTTAGATTTTTTTTTGATCCCTTAATTTTTTCCTCTAGTATAGATACAGACAATCACAATGATCAAACCCCATGTAATATAGAAAAGGAAATAGGTAAGTTAAACAAATTTCTACAGCTATTGACCATCTATATGATGACATCCTACAGATATTACAAATATGAAAATTTACATGTTGTGAAATGCCAAATTGAAAACAAATTAGAATGTTGCCCTTTACAAAAACTACTATCTTTATAATGCAGAATGCTTATTTTTAAGTTAGATATTACTATTAGATATAAACTGGTAATTATGAATTATTAGCTTATACCGGCGACTTCGTTTGTATTTTTTTTTATACAACTTAGAATGGCAAACAAGCTGACGGCCCACTTGATGGAAAGTGGTAACCGTCGCCTATAGACATGAGCAGTACCATGGACTTAACAGAGTATACTGTTTCGCCCATGATAACCCCCATGCGTTGTATGACCGGGATATATCCTTCCCATCCCATATAATACATGTATACCAAATTTTATAGTGACTGGATTAGCCGTTAAAGCGCTATAAGGTAACAAACAAACTCACTTTCACATTCATAATATTAATAAGCATCTTTAAAATAGAGTTTTACATGTATTCCTCCTATGTTTGTCTATGTTTGGAAGTTTCGTTAAGTCTATGTTTGGAAGCCCTCAATATACTTTTTCAGTAAACCAGCAGCTTATTATCAATTGACCGGTCATGAATAGTAAAAAACTTGCAAACTTTAACTGCTAGTTGTTGACTGGTTACGCGCGGGTTCACTCGTTTGAAGAGAGTGTAATATAGGTACTTACTAATTAATATGGCAATGCAAACTAATATGGCGACGAGGAAGTTCGTGTCGATGCCAAATGTAACGGCCGTGAACATACTCCGCTGGCAACTCGGGTCTGCCTCCTTCTCAAGTGACGGCTGTCCGAGGTTATACACCTGTACAAAAAAAAAAAATTACATTAAATATGTATTGTATGAAATTGTATATTCTTTATTGCGTGTGATGACGGTATCAGCAATACAATTTAGTAGCAATATCAATTTATCCACAATGCGAAAAGCAAAGGAAATAAGGCATACAGCATGATCTTCAATAGAAAGTTTGTATTTCCACGTTTAAAAAGGGCAAAGTTGCCATAATTCATATCTTAGATGTCATAAGATTTCACAAGAGTAGTGATGTTCAATGTACATATTCTATAAAATCTAATTCAGGTATTCGAGTACTCAATATACAAAATTTGAATTAATATTCGCGTATTTGTTACAAGTTTCTGCTTTATCATTTTATTATTATATTGCACTTAATTAATTATCAAAGGAGAAAATATTAAATCCTAAACGGAATGAATATTGTCTTAAATTAATTGCAACAGTATTCGACAATAACGAAGTACCTTCTCGAATACCCGTACAAGTACTCGAGTATTTCAGAGTCAGAGACCTTAAAATCGAATCAAGTTTCGATTCATTATATATATATATATATATATATATATATATATATATATATATATATATATTGATAAAATTGATAAATTGATAAAATAACTAGGAAGGACATAGGAGTCGATCCTGTATGTTAAAAAGAACCATCAAAATCAGCGATGATATCGCATGGTATATACACTCGATAAGAATTTTCTAAGTCAGTCCACAACGGACTGACATATGGGTAAACATCTACTACTCCTTTTTTGAAGTCGGTTAAAAATGACACTCATTGCAGAAAATTAAACGAGATTTATATTTAAGTAGCGCACTGTAGCGCTCTTAACACCTTCAAAGTACTGTCGAATTTAACTTTTACCTCACTCCGCGGTGTAATTGCATAAACATCGTGGGGAGTTCAAAGAGTTTTAAACATTATTTTTAAACGACCAAAAACAAGGATGTTCCCGACACGTCTGTATTTTTTTTGGCTACGTTACTCGTTTACGTAGCCGATTGCGGATGGATTTTGTTAATTCTTTTTGCAAACGTTTACTACTAATTTAATCGAGAATTAAATCGATTTGATACCATACAATATTTTTAGTTAAGTAGCTTCTCTCATGTTTTGTGTTTTTATAAGAGATGTGAATTACCAGAATCATTTCGGTAAACTATGATAATTTCGTTTATATACGTAAAAACGTTTCCATTATTCGTGAGTTGTTATAACCTGGTCGAAATGTCGACACAATTTACGTAAATTATTATAATTTAGCAAATGGTCGCGTTAATTCCTGCCTCTTATAAAACATAAAACATACAGCTCAAGAGCTTAAAAGTTAATAAAGTAGCTAAATAACAATTAACAACAATTATCTAATTTAAAATTTATGCAAAATATTTTCAGATTTTGTTCTACAAAAGGCCTGTTACGCGTTTGACAAAATTAATACGACACTAACACAGTTGTGAATCCTTTCGAGATTAAAAAAGAACGACCAAAACTAATCCAGAATTTGCGAAAATATCTCGTAACATAGAAATTTTAAAAATACATTTATTTAGCGTTCATATCTGAATAAATTTAGTTATTAGATTTTAGTTTGTAACTACAGGCTAATCTGGTTTATCGAAGCGCGAATGCAACTATATTAGCTGCACTATACGAACAGTCTCTAGTAGAAATAAACGACAGTAAATTAAATTTACACTTTGCTGGAGTTTTCATTACAAAATCTATGTCGATTTAAAAGGGCATCTTTGTACAGGTGGTTAATATGATTTCACAGATCGAAACGCCTTCGATATACATATATTTATAAAACTGACTATTTTTCCCTTACATAACAACCTATTAAAGCCCCACTACTGGACACAAGTCTTTCCTTACAAGAGGGTAATACCACACTGGCCAGATAAGTTGGTATAGTATTTCATTACTTGGTAGTTTAAATTGTTTTAAAAAATTACAACGCCTGTCCGTTTAGAAGAGCAAATAGTATTTTTTTTTATACAACTTAGAATCGCAAACATGCTGACGGCCCACCTAATAAAAAGTGGTAACCGTCGCCTATAAACATGAGCAGTACCATGGACATAACAGAGTTACTGTTTCGCCCATGATACCCCCCATGCGTTGCCATTCCTGAGGACTCATGTGTTATTCCTCCGTACCCAGTAAATTCACGCCATATCCCACCCTTCAAACCGAAGCACAGCCATGCAAACACAATTGCTTTACGGTTAAAACACGAATGGGACAGAGGTACCCAAGCAATAGACTTTTGTACAAAGTCTCCCTCTGGTATAGTATGGTAAAGTAATTGCTATTTATAAAATCACAGGCGCGCGCAATCCACTAAATAAACTTGAAAACTTCAAGAAGTTTTAGTAGATTTAAAAGTTAAATAAAATATCCTTCATACAAACTTCATACATACTTCATACAAATATATACAACTTAATATGGTATACAAGCTGACAGTCCACTTGATGAAAAGTTAATAGCGTTATGGACGTCACAGAATAGCCTGTGACGCCCATGACATCCCTCATGGATTGGTATCTGCAGAAAGAGAAATAATACTTACAATATCATTGTATGTGAAATTGCTGATGCAGCCCATGAACGGTTGATTTGTAGGGATGTGCTTCCACGAGAAAGATCGCGCTATATTCTCCAAATCGATGCTAGAACCACCAAGCTGCAGAGGGCCGTTCACTGTACAGATAGAACGAAATATTATAGTGAAATTATTACGTTTGAAAATTAACTATAAACAAATGTATTATAGTTTTTTAATAATAACATTATTTTTTATATTATTTTATGTTGAAAAAGAATTATCGATAGAAAAAAATATTACATACATTTCTCATAATAAGAGAATCTGGCAACCCTATTAAGGATTATAGTTGTGAGTAGTATTATATTATATTTATACAATATCAATAAATGCACTTAGGTAGTAAGTAATTTATTCTGACATAAGCCGCTTCTAGTATATTTTAATCTTACATTACATTTATAGACAGTGTCTTCATACAATTGTTTCCAAAAAAACAGGTCAACTTTTTTATCTATGTGTACGTAAATCGAGTTACCAGTATGTATGCACACTACTAATACTAAGCATATGAAAAAAAAAATTATATTATAAATTTAAATAAAAAAAAAATTACGATAGAATTTTTTTGTGAATATTTATTAGACGAATGAAACATAAAAATTGAACAAACATATAAAAAATACAATTGAGCTGAGAACCTTCTTTTAAAGTCGGTTGAGAAAAAAAAATACTAACCGTTCAATATTTGTTTGGGACCAGTTGGGGCAGCCAAACTCATACACGTGGACAGCTTGCACCGATCCACAAACATCTCAATGGAACTCCTCATCAGGACTATCTCGATCAGATGAGGCTTCCCATCAGCGACCCGTACCACACTGTTGTTGAGCCGGGTAGTACCAGAGCCGTAGTTGACGAGAAGTACTGGATACCCTTCCACCAGCTCTAGCGACATGAAGTCTGCGAACAAACGAAGTTATAAGTCTTTGTCCTCAGGAGAATACATAACGGTGACACAGTATATTCTGTGACGTCCACGACACTTTTTATGTCTATTGGCGATAGTAACTTTTTATTATTATCAGTTTACTACCGCAAAAAGTGGACGCAGGTGGCTCAGGACCGTTCCTCACGGCAGTCATAGGCAGAAATAGATGAAATAATGATGACGATTCCCCATATATTAATTAAGGATGCTGACACTGTACTAAATTTCATTGAAATGCATATAGGTATTAAACGATGATTGAGTATTAAAAATCCAAAATAGCATCATACATAACTAAACATCTTTCGAAACATACACGTAAAAAAAAAAATTATACCTATCAAGTAAAAAAAAAACTACCCCGAGTTCACACAGTACACCCATATTTGAATAAAACATAATTATTTTTTTCCTAGAACAATTCCAAGCAATTTTCATTCCTCCTTGTTTGTATATAATTAAGATTCGTCAACAAGCGTCGCAAGATATTTTACTTTTTAAAAGTATATTTTTACTATATCAAAGTATTGTTTTCCTTTGCCTACCTGTCTATCATACTGATTGAAATAATAATAATGTTGTTTCTATTAAATGTTACCTCTCATTATCTACAACAGTGAATATGCTTTTAAAAAGGAAATTTAGAAATACTGAGATATGAATAAATTTTATGACATTACATTTTCAATGATTTAAATAAATAGACCTTAGTATGAATGGAATTCGCATAATACAGGATTCTGTACTGATGTAAATAAATAAAAAAAAATACTTATGGAATTCGAGGTTCCCAGCTACGTAAAATTAGAAACACATATAGTACTTATGTAACATGTATAAATATTTAACAAAAGATTATTTATTATTATTATTTAAAAAAAGTATTCTTTAATGTACCTATAGTTTAAACTATAATTTCATCCCTAGGATATCATAAGAGACAAAAATTAAAAAATAAAGAACAAAATAAGCAAACCAACCGATGTATTACAAAAAAAAAAAACTATAAATTATAATATCGTCAAAAAATCCGTGCCCAATTGTAGAGAGTAAATTTTTTTAATCGATGATTATGAAATGGCAACCCCACCTACCAACCTAGTAACAGCTAAGTGAGGATGGAGGTTAGTTGATTTCCAGAGGAAACTGCGCGGAAGGTGACTTAATGTGATACGTTTCATTGCTAGCAATATCTTATCAGGTCGTAGTAAGATCGTGGGAGACCACATAGTCTTTCGTGGAAACCATCGTGGTTGATTCTTGGTAAACTAATTACGACAAACTGACCTGCCTTCATCCTTATCTATCATCCTTCACCTCGCCCCGTATACAGATAGCCCTGTGGAGGTTACCGTTGCATTTTCATCCCATTAAAAAATGGTATATTGCTAGCAATGAGATCAATCGCCACTACCAACAATCCCTTTCCTCCAGCGTTAACAAACTGAGTAATTTATAATAATTTACTTAAATCCTAGAATCTAGTAATAACTGAAAAATATTGATGTAACGGCCATGATAGCGTGTCTTAGTTCCAGCGTAACGTCACGTTTCTACCATAGCAGCGGGGTTACCTATCACGCGAGCGGTCTCTCAATAAATCATAACTGCTACACGCTTGTCCGTCATTATGTGATCATTAAAAAATCATTACAGGCGTAACATTTGAACGACGTAATATTACAATGGTGACGGGCGGCTGGTACATCGGATAACGGCCAGTGGAAATGGTGCACGCCACGCATTTAATGGCAACACTATAGTGGCTGGTGTTATAGTGGCTAGAATAAAAAAAAATCTTTTTATTTACTAATTTCGTATTATTTTTTTTATTGAAAAACCTAATATGTTTTTTTATTACTAAGAATTAAATAATTAGATTTTATAAAAATAAAATTACAACATTTTTCAATTGATACTAACAATTGTAGTTTTTAAAGTAAAAACTGTTTCACTACACTATCAAATAAAATATAATCTACATATTCACTGGCTTAATTTCCTATATGTATATAAAAAGTTTTTCTTAAGTATTCTAGTATATTTATTCAATTGTCTAATGCCCACAGTAAAAGCATAACTTAATTTGGGACAAGATGTTACTATATGAGATTAACATAGCGAATTATTTAATATTTAATTATATAGATAATGAACTGACGCGTCCTTTTCCACAGTGAACATTTTAGAAATTTCACTAGAACTAGGAGAAAATACGTGGCGTGGATTAGAAATTACGATAAAAAAAATAATAACAAAAATATATATTAGCATTAAATTTTCTATTAAATTATTAATATTATTAAAATTAGTAATATCCTATACCAGTATGAGCATTAAAACTGCTTAATATTTTGTATCAAATTTCCATTCACATGGAATGCTAAGCCCATTCAAAATATACAACATTAATTCCCCGGCCATTGTGAATCGGGCACGGAAATCATTATTCAAGTTGTTACGCCAATCTGGCCTGACATGTTCATTGTTGCTGGCAACATTGTTAGATTTGAAGTCGAATTCTTGTTAGTACCACAGTTAATGAACTTAGTTGAGTAATGATCGAATTTTATATGTTAGTTCTGTAAATTGTAACTTGGCTTACTCGACTGCCAAAAAGGAGGGTAATACTTTTGACGGATCTTAATAAATAAGGTGTAATTTTTTTTTAGATGATAATGGAATGGCAACCCCGCCTGCGCTGACGGTTTACGCTGGAGGGGCACCAACAAGAGATGATAGATAAAAAGACAGATCAATTAGTCCATCGTGATGAACACACCTGGAATTCGGCACGAAGGTTTCCAGGGGAGACCACGTGGAGGTCGACCTGACAACCCTGTCAGGCCTAGTCCCATTACTAGCAATACACCCGTATTGCTAATAGGGGTGTATTGCTAGTAATGGGACAGGTAATTCTCAATGAGGTGTCATTAGATATATCTTCATTGTGAGATGTGCAATGGGTCACGTGTGAGCAAGAGAGATGCTTTGTAGAAAAATCATCTGTAAAAGTAGTGGCTGTATTTCGGTTTTAAGGTTTGGATATTGCCATTGGGGTATTTAAGATTTATGGGAGAGAGGGGTCTGGCCCATTTAAAAAAGCTTATGTAATTGACATGTCTTTATGAAGTTTAGCTCCCTACTTGGGCCGGGCACCAGACAATTCTGAGAGGGTAATGTAATTATTTCTCGGTTTTCCCCTTCCTCTTTTGCCCTCTATTCTAGCACACCTTCACTTATAGCATTTAAATTAAGTAGTTATAAAATTATTTCATTTATGTGTTTTATGTACTTAATATTAATTTCGAGAAATAATAAAAAGTGCATAATTAAATGGAGCATAGAATAATTACAAAAAACACTTAACTATAAAACCAACTATAACGAGAGTAGTTCAGTTAGTCAATAATGCGAACATTCCACTTAGTGAAATTGGCAATTTGGCAAGAAATATTTGTCCTCTTAAGAAAAATATGGGGGAGAGCGAAGAAACTGTCTATCTGTATCAATTACCATTAAACTACATTATAAAAGATGTTTTCGAAAGTTTCCCATCGTCTTTTTATTATGTTTACTTGGCAAGTTTAGAGTTTTATACCGTCTCTAACAAACAAAGAGGGAATTTTTGTTCGTACACCAAACTTTTGAAAGTTACTTAATATTTCAATTAAGAATGCGTTCGTATATTACAAAACAATTTGAGTTTGAAACACCCTCAAAATTAAGACAGAAAAATAAATATTTTCATTAGTAATAACAATAGATACATTTTTAAATGTAAATATGCAATACACCGCCATCTAGTCGTAAACTAAGGATACTAAACAACTGATAGATATATTTGAAAATTGAAAACACATAAAGTTACAAATTACAAATACAGCATGAATTTACTGGGTACGGAGGAATAACACCTGAGTCCTCAGGAATGGCAATGCATGGGAAGTATCATGGGCGAAACAGTATACTCTGTTATGTCCATGGTACTGCTCATGTCTATAGGCGACGGTTACCACTTTCCATTAGGTGGGCCGTCAGCTTGCTTGCCATTTTAAGTTGTATAAAAAAGTCAGAAGTCAGAAGGCGGGAAATCCAGTATACCAAAACTGACAATAACATTATAACAAAGATTTAGTCTGCTGACACTACCAACAAAGGATTATTTAAGACGTTTTTCTAAGATCAATTCTGAATTGAAATTACTATTCGTTATTGTAAAATCTAACCAGTGTTCTTTATTGTACCATGTCGAATTGGGATGTATCCTGTAAGGACATGGAAACAAGGACATAAAATAAATAAAAAAAACTTAGATAATAAACAAAAAGAATAATCAAAATCGGTTCAGAAAAACGTAGATATTTCGTAACATAGACACAAATATAATCATAATGACATCCACCACGATCATTTAGGTAAACTATGATGATTACACGGAGCGTGGTCACGAGTTGACGGTCCCTTATAAAACATAGAACATACAGCGCGAAAGTCTAAAATAAGTACTACCACTTTTTGAAGTCGGCTATAAAGTTAAATTATGTATGGAACTACGCAATACGATATAATCGACCGTAAGTCAGGCGAACTCTAGTGTAAACACCCCCTAATGAATGAATGAATAGTGAATGAAAAAACCAATAACTGATCGAACGAAAGAACATGTGGATCTTTTGTATGAAATCATAACGCGCACAGATGATACATGATAAATGATAATGGAAATTAATTATACAACATGAATCCACGGTGATACATAGATGAGGAAAAATACTACCATTGATCTATCAAATACAGAGACAGAAGACGTGATGATTAATAAAGCTCTGGTCTGCATCATAACATTAATCAAAGTGAATCATCAAACAGAAATACAAACATAGAAACAATTTTTTTTTCAATTTAGGGTTACCAGAAGGAGACTTTGTACGAAAGTCGATTGCTTGAGTACCTCTGTCTCATTCGTGTTTCAAGCTTGAAGCAGTTGTGTTTGCATGGCTGTGTTTCGGTTTGAAGGGTGGGATATGGCGTGAATTTACTGGGTACAAAGGAATAACACCCGAGTTCTCAGGAATAGCAACGCATGGGGGGTATCATGGTCGAAACAGTATACTCTGTTATGTCCATGGTACTGCTCATGTCTATAGGCGACGGTTACCACTTTCCATCAGGTAGGCCGTCAGCTAGTTTGCCATTCTAAGTTGTATAAAAAAAAAATAGCTCTTTTCGGTGCAACTAATTCATGCATTCTCTTCCAACCATCTCAATTCAAGGCAATATCTTTATAGAAATTTATTTATATAACAATTATGATTATGTAATTTATAAATATGAGTACAAATTCATATTACTCTGAATTTGATAGAAACGAAATGAAACATATGGTATAGTTATTTTCAAAGGTTTATATCAGACTACTACTAATTATAAGAATTATATTGTAAATAAATATATAATATTCAAAATGTATAAATCTATGCTACTAATATTATAAATTTCAAATTTTGTAAAAATATTTGGATGTCTATATATCTCCCGTTATATACATGAGTATGTATGTAACGGGAGATTAACAAGCTTACTGTGTTTGCCCTTTCCGACAATTGTTTTGACTTCATCCGAAAGTTTCTTTAGGGGAAGGGGGGGGGGGGGGAGAGTACGACGCTCTTTTTGTCACAGTGTCAGGACTCACACTATGACGACTACTACGAAATGATGTAATACAGTTATATAAAAGTTGTATAAAAAAAATACAAAGCGGTACAAGAAATCTTTTGGATGAAGTTGATAGACATCGTATTATGAATTATTAAAAATATTTTTTTATGCAACTTAGAATGGCAAACAAGCTGACGGCCCATCTGATGGAAAGTGTTAACCGTCGCCTATAGACATGAGCAGTACAATGGACATAAGAGAGTATACTGTTTCACCCATGATACTCCCCATGCATTGCCATTTCTGGCGACTCAGGTAGTATTTCTCTGTACCCTGTAAATTCACTGCCATATCCCACCATTCAAACCGAAACACAGCTATGCAAACACAACTGCTTCACAGTTGAAACACGAATGGGACAGAGGTGCCCAAGCAAACGACTTTTGTACAGTCTCTTTCTGGTGATAATATAATTAACCATGCTAACTATTGAACGGATTTGAAAGAAGGTATACGGATTAAACAAATCTTAGTCTAACACTAAGGTTAATTTTTATTCAATTTACGCGGACAAAGCCGCAATAAACTATCAGTATGATAAATATGAAAGATTTATAATATTTATTAATCAATGACCTTTGAATGGCAAGTTGGATTGTAAATCAATTTAGTACATAGATGCATAATATCCTGGATAAAATTATTTTTATAACAATTCACACCAGCAAAGCCGCGGTTAAGAGCTAGTATTGAGAGAAAACCACTAACCTTGTACTTCCAAGAGTGGGTTATACTTCAGGGGTCCCAGGTAGAAGATTAGGCTGTTCACAGAGTGAGCGGTCACGGTCAGAGTCACACGGCCCTCGTGACACGCAGGCGGCGAGGGGTACATGGCCCATCCAGCACCGTGGAAACCGATAGATGTCTCCTCGCAATGGGGGCCTGTAAGACCCTCTCTGCATTCGCATTGGTTCGCTATGGGCGTTCCTGAAATTTGATGTATTTTTAATTATACTCGTAAAAAAAGTACAGGGTATTTCGCCCTGTGTTTTTCTGAAATCATTAGTAGCGTAAGAAGGAAGTGTTCTACCATTGAATTTTAACATTTTCCTCAAAGAAACATAAGTAAAAAAAAGAGAAAGCATTTGAGCGTCCTATACCAACACGACGCGTTCAGTTGTTATGTTAATATGGGAGGCTTAATAGACGCAAATTTCTTTGGGAATAAGGTTCAATTTACTTTAAAAGGTTGCCAATGACAGATAATATAATACTATACAATAATTTAAATTTTACCTGTCTATTATTTCAGGTATATATAGGTCTATTATTCTTTTTTATTCGTACTGAATAACATTAAATATATATATGTGTGTGTCGAAAATAGGGACCTTAATATAAAATTCTGTACAAAGCCGCCTATTGAGAAGTGATCCATGCCCAGCAATGGGACATTGAGGATTTCTTTTAATGGTACTGGAAAAATATGACTATGTTTATTATTAAACTTAAACTGAAAGTTAAGTAAGTAATAGATATCTATAAAACATAGATCATGACAGTTCTTATGTGTTCTTAAGGTTCACATAAATTCAGAGTGAAGATAGAGAATGCCCGTAGGATCTATTCTATAATATCTATGATTTAGAGCGAGCCGTTTATCTACGGCGGATTGCAAGACTGCACAAATATGGCGCCAACGTGCAAAGCAAATAAGAGACCAGTAGAATTGCACCGCAAATTAATGCCAAGTGGACTTAACAGGCATGGCATAAAATTCAATTTCAAATACTTCAATGTTGTTTTAATAGCAGTTTGAAATTAGAAAACTGAATTCGAACCCTAGGTTTATATTTCGAAGTATTATCACTGACAGTATAGTTGTTGTTTATTAATTCGCAATGGAGACAGGCAAAGACTATACAGCCAATTTTTCCTACCTAACCCAGATGATATTTATATAAAATTAAATCAAAATCATTAGTATTCAGAGGGTTCTGAAGATTATAAAGAACTATAATAAACAACAAAAAAAATCTATACTACTTGGCACTCTTGGGCAAGTTTTTGAAATTATTCACCACCCTTTCAGCGGAGATGCACCTGAGTAAACTTTTGACAACGAGACAACGTCATCAGGAAAATTTGGGTGAGCACTGATCCTTTTATGTCGCATTTCTTGCACCTTGGCTTTCGCCCCTTTTATTAACTTTTAGCTCCCGTACGGGAGCCTCAAAATTTGTGTATAATTCGAGACGTGATTCTTTAAAAAAACTTAGTTTTATTGGTAGAACACTACGATATAACGATGCTAATGATTCCAATTTTAACCTGTAAACGGTCACTATAATTGGCAAGCTCGATATTCTAGCAAATGACTTATAAATCACCGCACATGGTACTAATTTTTCCATTTATCCAAAATCACTGCGATTGGTGTCATCTAACTGTGAATTAACAAGCATTTGCTGCTTTTTGCATTGACATAAAAATAAAGTAACTTTTCAATCCATCCTCGTCTATCTTTAGTTCCATTATATCGTCAGGGGGTAAAAAGAAGTGGTGACATAATGGGATCTAAAATTATTTTAGGAACCAGTTAAAATAAAACTTCATCGGTTTTAATCAGAACTATATGTAACCTAGTTCTTGTTACTTCCTATGAATTTGAAATGTACATTCCCAAAAATATGAATAAAATATTTGGATTTTAGAGATAGATTTAAGCTTGGCACTTTAAAACTGTTGATTTTTTACTTCATTACTACACTGACCGGGCGGTGATACCTTAATCGGACAACGAACTGCGAACCGAGGAACTTAAATACTAATCCTACTTAAAAAATCTGAAAATTTAATATCTGGATCATTTAAAAATAAGTGTCAATCACTTCGTGCTTCGGAGGACACGTAAAGCTGTCGTCCGTACTGCCGTTTTAGAGAACTTCATGTGGAACAAATAGGTCTAGAAAGTTTTAATACTAGAAAGCAACACTTCAATTACAGTCAGTTTAAAAAAAAACATAATGAAAATTTAACCAAAATTTGAAATTATTATAAATACTCTCCAAATGAAGTTAACAGGAAATCAAAACATTAAATCAATCTATTTCTGATTTGTACTAGTATTGGTCATCAGGAGACCATCTATAGGTCTTTTTTTTATACAACTTAGAATGGCAAACGAGCTGACGGCCCACCTGATGGAAAGTGGTAACTGTCGCCTATAGACATGAGCAGTACCATAGACATAACAGAGTATACTGTTTCGCCCATGATACCCCTCATGCGTTGCCATTCCCTTCATTCACTCATGTGTTATTCCTCCGTACCCAGTAAATTCACGCCATATCCCACCCTTCAAACCGAAACACAGCCATGCAAATTACTTCACGGTTGAAACACGAATGGGACAGAGGTACCCAAGCAATCGACTTTTGTACAGTCTTCCTCAGGTAAATTAGGTAGTAGTAATAGGTTGGGTTAATTATTTGTTTATTAACATTTTCATTAAAGTTCTATTGGAATAAATTACAGTGGTCTCTAGATTGACCTACTTACCTCCATTCAAACAAATGAGCGTATCCACCCATTCACAGGTGCATTCAGACTCGATACGCGCCGATACACCCACGAAGCTAGTGGTATTCGTGTACACAGAGAGAGGTACGTTGTTCTTGACGAGAATATTTCTGCACGACTCCTCGCATTGTTCCTTTTCTATGAGACACTCGTCAATCTTCACCATGTATATCTTGGCTTGGAGCTCGTCTTCCAGCTACAAGGGGGGAGTAAAAAGTATTATAAAGTAAAAACAGCTATTTCCATATCTATATAATAACGATTATGTATTATTGGAATTTCCTACATCGTTGCCCATATGCAAAAGCTTCAAGTTATTTAGAGAGCTATGAAGAGGGCTATGTTCTGAGTTTCTTTGCGTGATAGAATCCAAAATAAGAATATCCGCAGAAGAATCAAAGTGATCGACATAGCCCGAAGGATAAGGAATCTGAAGTGACAATAGGCTAGCACATAGCTCGAAGAATCGACAATCGATGGGGAAGAAGGGTTCTTGAGTGGCGACCCTATACGGGCTAACGCAGTTCAGAACGACCATCCACTAGATGGACTACCTCAAATGTATTGCAGGAGTCAGTGGATGCAGGTAGCTCAGGACCGTTTCTTGTGGCAGTCTATGGGAGTGGCATATGTTCAGCAGTGGACATATAACAGCTGACATGATGATGATTGAGATTTGATTTAATTTTTAATAATTTTCGATTTTAATCCCCGATTAATATTCGAGCGATGGATTGTTAACAAAGCAAGTTAATTAGAGTAACGGCGGTGGACTTGCTTCCTTCAAATATAGGTATCTCTTCAAGTATAGGTTTTTCAATAAAAAAAAAAAAACCAACAAGGATAACAATTATGAGCAGTTGCATAACAGACATTAGAAGGTAGGCCTGGGCCTCTAGACAAATGGCAAGCGAATTCGTCGATGGAATCGATGTCGCTAGCGAGTCCGTGAGATAGAATGAGATAGCAACGCCGGATGACTGATTCCAACTCACAGACTCGCGATGTCGATTCCATCGACGAATTCGGTTGGCACTTTTCTGGAGGGCCTGATGCGTATTTATAATCATCAATGTATGAAAAAATTACCTTTTCTTGTATGCCTATAACCATGCTATCAAGTTTTTCCGCTGGATAGTACGGTGACCCGTGCGCTGAGAAACGCACGTCTAAGAATGCGTCCTGAACAGTCCTCTTGCTTGACACGGTGAAAACGTCCACGTTGTCCAGAGACGTGTTGTATAGTTGGGCGAGACGTCGGTGCAGCTTGTCCTTTTTACTAGTGCCCTAAAGGAAAGAGATGCCGATAGTAATGACACATATGACACAGTAGAATCTTTACTTATAAAATTAAGAATATGAAAGTTTGTTTGTTGCCTATGATATTTGGTTTACATATACTGTATGGGATGGAGGATATGGGCTACTTTTTATGCCGGTCAGTAAACATATCCCAGACACAAAGGCAAAATCACAGGTTAAAATTAGTATGTAATAAAAATTAATATAGCAATTTAAAAAAAATCTTTTGAAACGAACAGTTCAAGAACAGATCGTATGCATTGCATGGGTGCAAATGTACGTAGATTTACCTTCCGTAAAATATCTAAGTGGCGGTGACCTATATCAAAATACGTTGTGTGGTTTTGAAGTAACAAAAACAGTTCAGTCGGTCAACGCTTGACTGGGGTCCAGAGATTCTAAGATTGAACTCCAGGTTAACTTTAAATTCAAATTTTTATTTTTTTATACAACTTAGAATGGCAAACAAGCTGACGGCTCACCTGATAGAAAGTGGTAACTGTCGCCTATAGACATGAGCAGTACCATGGACATAACAGAGTATACTGTTTCGCCCATGATACCACCCATGCGTTGCCATTCCTGAGGACTCAGGTGTTATCCCTCTGTACCCAGTAAATTCACGCCATATCACACCCTTCACATCGAAACACAACCATGCAAACACAACTGCTTCACGGTAGAAATCGAATGGGACAGAGGTACCCAAGCAATCGACTTTTGTACAAAGTCTCTCTCTGGTTTCAAATTCACTCATGAATCATTTAAAAATATTTTTCCCCTTTTGCTTCGAAGGATAAGTAGAGTGGCTCTCTAGTAAGCCACGTCAGAGGCCTTCATATATATCGAAGGAGGCCTAAAAACTCTTGTCACCAAAGGACGACATCCTTACATGACTAATAGTAGTATTTAGAAATGTTTACATTCGGCCGGGCGCTATAGAGGTTGGTTCAGAGGAATTAATCTTTTGATGTCCAATACCTCTTAAATGTTTATGATTCTAAGAGTAAATGACGCATGATAGATTCATATCTACTCGTGTAGAGGTTCTACTTTGAAGAGGGTATTGACATTTAGGGGAATTATATTTATGTCAACGGCCAAAATTGTCTACATCCATTTCTTAGTAATAACGGATAAAAATATTTTTCATTTTCTATATTTTCGTATGTAACAAAGTTCCTAATCTACCTTTATTGGACTAGAAAGAAGGCACAGTCAATTTCATTTCTTTTTTTTAATGAATAAATATACGTCAAGCAGCCATATTTAATTACATTTAAAAATAAACCTTTAATATCATTCTTTGAGCATAGGTATCTCTCCGTAAAAGGAAAATAGAAGTCTGCTATTAACACCTAGGTCAGGCTGATCCGTATGATTTCTGAACGAAAAGGTAAATATAAAGGTCATACAAGAAACAACACCGGAACATTGGGTATTCCTTATTAGTATAGCTAGTAAAATATACTATCAGATCGACCTCCACGCGGTTCCTCTTGAAAACTATTGTGATTCACTCTAATAAATTCGTCACAATGTGCCAAATGATAGCTAATTAAATGTTTATATTTTTATAATTCTTTTTTATAATAATATTCTTTATTCGCATAAACTTAATTACAAGCATATTTTTTAATAGTATTTTTTTATGATTTTTGTCAAATTGTACAATAATTGGATCCATTTGGATAATTTTTAAAAATGAATATACTCACATCTGCTTCAGGAATAATGAACTCTTCAGCTGTTACATTTATAAATCTGATGGAGCCAGATTTATCAACTGCTTCCTCTGGAATCTCTTTTATGGTTACATTGACCGTCGCCTCTACCCAATGGAATGGTACCTTTGGTTCGTTCTCTTCTGTTACCTATAATACAAAGAACAGTTATATTTTGAATGTTTAAAATTAGAATTCAATAGTGCCAACCATTGAATAAGAATAAATTATTATAGAAAACATTATAGTAAAAGTAGTCCCATTCAACGGCTATAATAGCATAGATTTATAACATTGGTTGCTCTATATTCGACACCAGGTGTCACTACTGGTATTGACAATTTGATCTTGAAGATACATGAAGAAAGTAACACAAAGTAAGTAGTTAGTTGTTGTCGTATCGGCCGTTAACAGTCCACTGCTGAACATACCCCATAAGGGGGTTATTGCCAGTTGTTGCCACGCTTGGCAGGTGGATTAGCAACCGTAGTTTAGCTTTTGGTGACGTTTTAGGAGGGACGCTACTGTCCATCTTTACACCATAAACTCCCTTCGTCGCCGCTTACGACACCCACGGGAAAGGAAGGGGTGGCCTATTCTATGCCGGGATTTACACGGCTATAGTACACCTTTAGTACCATAATTATTTCAGATTTTTGAAACTCAACGTTGACAGAAAGAAATTCTTCTAAAGAATAAGTCAGCCAGTGTATATACTACTTGTATCCGTCTCTACATTTCCTTGTAATCTTTTTATACATAAGTAACGGGAAATTAATGGACTCACTGTGTTTTTGTCGTTTCCGACAATTGTTTCGACTTCATCCGGAAAAGTATTATTTCTTTTTATACAGTTTACAGAAATAAACATTAAAACAGATATTAGATAAAACATACAACTGAGTATCGGTTTTAAATATATTTAGGCGTATATTTTAATGTGTTGATTTTAATATTAATTTAGATTTATAAATTAAAATAAACTTACATTAAACCTCAGCAGATATGTTCCATTGGGCGTTCCCTCTTTCATTGTGATCATACCATTCTTGCTATGCACATCGAAGTAAGGACTTCTTTGTTCGTACGACGGCAACCACATAAACCGCTTGTCCGGTAAATCCCAGTCGTCCGGATCGTCGACGTACACCCGTCCGATTTCCGTGTCGGGAGCTTCACCCTGAAAAAACATTTTTTTATTAGTTCTAATTCTATCTGAAACAAATTTTGTCTATGACATTTATTAGGTGATTTACAAGAAAATCTCTCTGATCCCTAACATCTAGAGTGTGGCTCTATAGGTAAAGTCAAAATGAAAAAATTGGCGCAATTTTCGAAAATTATGGAATTGGATTGGTTAAACCTTTTTAACAGTACTCTTATTACGATACTCCTTATCGATTTTTCTTAAATATTTCCTTTCTTCAGACATAAGTTGAGTATAAAATAAATATACTTTATTTTATCTAAATAAAGAAGCAATTACAACATTTTTTTTTTTTCGATTTAATTACAAGTTTAATACAATAAAATGTTGTATAAAAATACATGCAAGTAAAATAATAGTTATAAAAAAACATAGGCCAAGGTAAAATCACCGTGTTGGTAAAATAAATATAATAATTCAATCACAATAGTAATAAACAAAGCAAGGCACTGCTATCTTTGTCCAAAATCGGCAATAATGTCTTTTATGGGCAGTTAAACCTTTCTGAACTCCACCTTAATAATATGTTCCGAGTATAATAGAAATAATTTTACTGCGCCGCCATATGGCGTGTTAATATACCAATTTCTTTACTAATTGCTTGTTAAAAGAAAAAAAAAATTAAGATATTTTGCCAGTAGGTAATGAAAGAGGATACAGTATATTTTAATTATCAATCATATAGCTATATCGTGTATAAAGTTTATAACAATGGACGTTTGTTACTCTTTCTCGTAAAAACTACTGAACAGATTTGAAAGAATTTTGGTTCAAAGGTAAGTTATATCTTAACTTAGCATATAGGATACTTAGGTATTGATTCAAGCGAGTTAAGCCGCGCGGTACAGCTAGTAACAAAATGAAAAATATAAAAGTATGTCGTCCGGTAAGTCACATCAGAGGTCTTTTTTGTTTAATCATTTTTATTTTTTTGAGGCGGCTCAGTAACTCTTGAGAACAGAGAACTCCATCTATATGAGCAGTCGTAATATCAATACCTATATGATATTTTATATGACCAAAGAAGAGCGAGATATGGGCAGTAGCGTCCCTCTTAAAACATATCCGAAGTCTAACTGCGGTTGCCAATCCGCCTGCCAAGCCTGGCAACAACTCACCACGGGAGATACTTATGTTCAGCAGTCGACAGTTAAAAACTGATATGATGATGATAATTTTTCTAATATTTTACGGCGAGTTTACAGTTTACATTAATTTTTTAAAACTTAACAGTGCTGAACTACCTCTAGACGCGAGTAACGCATTGTTCCGGGGTTACTCAATCTTTCAGTTTGGAAGTTTGTGTCTATTGTGTTTCGGACACAATCCCTGGGTTTAGAGCAAGCGCGGCGTAAGCCTGTCGTTAAAACAAGCACTGAACAAAGGAGTGGTGCTCTGTTGTGGTTAAGAGTTAAAGGACAGTAATTAAGTGCAAGTCACTTAACTACTTGCATGCATTGTTTTGTTTTAATAGAGTTCAATGAAAATGTAAATGAATGAATTATGAACTCGACAATAGTGTAGTGGTGTTCAATAGAAAACAAACAAATCAAAAATCGATTAATTAATTAAACTATTCGATATGTTTCGCTTACAGAGCATTTCTGTGATAATTTCAACAAAACTCGGTTATTTTTTCATTAAGTTCTATTCAAACAAACTATATAAAATATGCAAAAGAATTTAATAGTCTTTATCGTTAATGTAAACGTTCATTAAACTTAAAAATAAGTTTATTACAAGCTTTCTTTACTGTTCCTAATTTTGGCGTAACTACAATAATTTAAATGGCATGTCTAGTTAGAACTAGTATGGGAGGCTCAGAATTTTGTTATCGCTTTTCGTCTTACATTTCAATGGAGAAATTCTTTGTAGAACAGACTTAAAAATCGATACTAATTATTTTGATTCAACTATATTACATTTTTTAATCTACCACGAAAATTACGAGGTTATCAATTTGTATGTTCCTTTATTGTCTATTGTATTTGTCTATCTGTTTCATACGCAATATATTCGCAACTCTATAAACCGATGAACAGAAATGCAACATTTTATAATTCTGTTTCATTTACGTTACTTGCCTGTGTACTTTATACAGGCAAGTAACTCGACAACTTTTACGATTTCACGATGTGTAAACGGAGCATTAAGGGGAGCGACGTATACAAGCAAAGTCACCTACGTTGCTTCATTAAGAGGGGAATAGTTTAAGCAAGTATGTATTACGAATTAGTGAGTGCAATACTGTGTAAGCACAACCACTATATAATAATTATAATTGAATTTTACTGTAACCATTTGTAGATACTATTATTTAACTATTGTGTGCTGTAAATCTACTTACATACTCATAAGTATGCATTATCTTTCAGTAATATCTAATTATGTGAAATTATATTGATTTGCATATCTTACAAATCAGGAGATTTATAAATATCACATTTTTGATCAACATGAAAAAAGGATAAGAAACAGATGATGTTAATTTAACTGTAATATAATTTAAAAAATAAGTTTTTTTTTTTTAAATTTTTATGTCTGTTACGGTAAGTCATCGTGTATATTAACCATGAATCAAGTTACGGGTAATATTTTATTTGTTATGTTATCTTTTAACTGATGCAGTAAAGAATTAATAAAGTTTGTTTTCAATCTCATGTTAATTTTGTAAAGAAATAAAGTCGAGTGTAAAAAAAATATTGAGTTACAAAATATGTTGCATATGGTATAATAGTGAAATATAATTTTTTACTGTCGACTCCTTGTCGGCTGCAGAAGCATATAAAATACCGTATCCAGAATATCCACGCCGTAACTCAATGAAATCAGGGCGAGGCAGTAAAAACTGCCTTCCTAGCATAATCCTTGTTTATACGCGTTACGCACCGCACTAAACCTACTTTCATTAAAGCGCAAAATTAACATTTTAATATCCATATATTATTATAAAACACAGACTTTATCGTAAAGGTTTTATAGGCTATATCGAATTTGAGCGCTCACTTAATTATTCATTGAGGGATGGCCGAAAGCTGCAGATGTCGTTTCGACCACAGTATTAAGACCTTTTCGGTCTTGGTACTTTTAATTTTAATAATGGAGTAAGAAGTAGAAGGACATTTGTACAGATCAGGTAGAGTTATGGTATAGTGTTAAGAGATTTTATAGTGAGTGAATTTGACAGATAGTTCTTACGTTGAACGTGAAAGAATTATTTACATTATGAAAGTTTTTAATATTTTTTAATGATTATTGGAAAAGTGCTCCGAAAGCGAATCAAAACGTTAATCATAGAAGCAGTTGCACATAAAACTACAAATAAAATTTTACATCTACTTCGTATTTTGCTTCGGAAGATTTCAAATAATTTTTGCCGTTATAATTCAAATGTATTGAATATTTTAATAAAAATCTAATTGTATGATTAATATTTTAATCTGCTATCGAAATAATTTTCAATAATCAATACGACATATTAAAAGATTTAAGGTTATAACTACCGGTTTAACTTACGTGTAATTAGATCGAAAAAGCTCGACTCGATTCGGGATCATTTCGTGATCCTTAGTCATGAGCAACTGTGACGCGAGCGCGAGCCTGACATCATTAATCAATTTAAAATATAATGTGTGCTTACGAAACCTTTAATATTAAAAACTATAGTTTTTTTTTTATTCACAGAGAATGCCGACGATGCATTCGGTGTGAACGCTCTTAACGAAGCTGTAACTTTCGAGGTTGACAGTAAAGTGTCTAATTCAGTAATGATGCCTTGTCTGGAATGAAAAACCGTAAAACTGTTTACGGTGGTTTATAAAGAGCAATGATACCGGTTCGCGAGACATTTTCATATTTCATGCTTTGTAAAACGCGCCGTTGAATACAAATTGCGACATGAAGAGCGTCTTAGCAATGGCTGAATAAATAAACGGGATATATTCATCTTTGAAGTGTAATTAAAACTAGGTTTTAAATAAAACCGGAGCGAATACAAGTGGGAATAATTTGTAAATTATATATTTATTTTTTGAAGTACAAATTGCTCACTTCACTTAGTTTCTCACAATGTATAGTGAGCTATATGTACATCTTATTAATATAATAAATGCGAAAGTTTGTGACTATGGATGGACTGTTATGAATTTTTGTTATTTTTTTACCAAAAAACTGCTGAACAGATTTGAATTAATAAACAAGTGTAGGTTATATCCTAACATAGCATATAGGACACTTTATGTACTGGGATATGTAATGGAGTCTAACAGCCTTATTGTTAGCATGTCAGGTCGACCTCTATACAGTCCCCCTGCAAATCATCGTGGTTTTTTTTTTTTTTGTAGGTTATTGAATCTCAGGGAAGAGGTCACTGAAATTGTCAACTTTTTATTTTCCTCTTATTTCACTAAAATAAGTAAATAAATCAAAAATCATCAAAATTTCTAGTAAACTGAATTATTTAAACTCACACGGATATATTTCAGGTAAGGAAGCGTGTTTTAGTGCATCTCACCAAAGACGAAAAAGTATTAAATACAAAAAAAAAAAACATAATAAACGAAAGTCCTTTATATAAATACGATATCATATATTGATCCAATATCTGATATCTATATACCTACCGATCACTTTACAAATTATGTATTGGGTATTTCTGATTTGCTATTGTTATCAATTAGTGATATGACACACCTTATCATACATAACGAAATGCATGCATCAAACATAGATTATCGCACCGATTTTAAGTATATATACGTCTGATATGACCAAATCAAGAGCGTTTGATAGTTACTATATTAAACCGCATAAAAGCGATATTACCCATTTCTAATTTACTAATCTGCAATCGTTTTGTGTTGTTTAGTTGCATCATAGTGCTGCAATTCTATACTTACACTATTTGAAGATAATGTAAGACCACAATCAGTATTGCTTGGAAAGGTGCTTGGACCCTGAAGAAACTTTAATATACCTTTTTTTAATTATACACAAATTTTAAAATTAACTAGACCTGAAGCTTATCCATGGCTACGGTTTTAAATTCCATATTTTTTATGTAACTTAGAATGGCAAACAAGCTGACGGCCCACCTGAGGGAAAGTGGTAACCGTCGTCTATAAACATGAGCAGTATCATAGACATAATATAACTTTTTCGCCCATTATACCCCCCATAGGTTGTCATTTCTGAGGAATCAGGTATTATTCCTTTGTGCCCTGTAAATTCACTGCCATGTCCCACCCTCCAAACCAAAACACACCCATGCAAACACAACTGCTTTACGGTAGAAACACGAATAGGACAGAGGGGTTGTTACTAATGGAGACTGAGAATCCCATTACTAGCAATATACCCAACTAGGTCGACCTCGCGGTTCGCCTTGAAAACTATCATGGTTAATTCCTGATGAATTCATCATGATGGGCTCACTGGCCTGTTTTCATTCTCATTTATTACCCTTCACTGGTGCTCTGCCAGCGTATCCCGTTAGCGCAGGCGGGGTTACCATACCATATTCACCCATCAAAAAAAAATAAGACAGAGGTGCCCAAGCAAACGATTTTTGTACAAAGTCTGGTATATATATTCTCTTAATTAATTTATTTTAAACGCATGAAGAAAGCGTTGGTAAAAATAAGTGTGTTGCAATATTTATAAATTGAATTAAACAAAATCAATTGCCTTGAAAACATCTCAAACAATATTTCAAAATGCGAGAGGGGAGTTTGTGATCTAATTACAACAAATACAACAGAATCCACTAAATAAATTATAAACTCCTTATACCATCCAGAACAATTTGACCGGAATGTAAATTAAGGGGAAAAGCATTAACAAGTTGAGTAAAAGTGTAAACACAAAATGTCTAGTGAGAAAAAATTAAGTCAATTTAGATGTAGTTTTATAACGCAACTTTGATGTTAAGTAAACGGTCCACCTCACTAAAATGGTAGTCGTAACGTCACCTATAGACATGAACAGCACCGTGGGCATAACAGGGGGCCTACCATGAACAGTTTTCTGAAATTTCGGAAACGATACACAAATTTGATGTTGAAATTACGTAATATATATCGTTTAAAAATATTTAAAATGTTAAAATGTCGTTCCTTCGGACTTCTATGGTAGGATTTATGATAAACAAAACGTTAATCTTCATTTACTGAGCCGATTTCGGTATAAACAAGAACAAATAATTGAGTTCGAAAATTCGGAATCACTTCATGATGGACCCCCAGCAGTATATACTGTGACATCCATGAGACTGCTCATGCGTTTCAATTGTCATGCCCTCCGTACTCAATAATTTCACTGTCATATCTCACCCATCAAAGCAAAACAACCATGCAAGTACAGATTCACGGCAGAAACACGAGTGGGACAGAGGTACCCAAGCAGACGATTTTTGTACAAAGTTTCCCTCTTGTCAAATGGAAATATTCAAATGTAAATACTCACATAATATCGCCAACTGTACAACTCATTGTAGTACATTTCCGTCTGATTGCGTAAAAAGAAGTAATAATCATATTAAAAAACAGCACAAACAACACAAAGACAGTACAAAAATACAAGATTTTTGGCACTTTTCAAATTAAATTGAACATACACTCCTCGCAAAAATTAAGGGAACATAAAATTTTTTGAAATTTTTGGGTGATTTTCAACAGGCTGTATTTCAGTGAATAATAATCGTACAGGAAATTTAAAAAAAGGGTTTTGAAGCTTGAAAACTCTAGTTTTCAGATTTTTTGGTGAAAAAATTTTTTGAGCTCCGGTTTCCATGCAATTCTTAAACAAAGCTGAAAATAATTTTTTTCTAAATTTTCTAGGTTTCGTTTTTCACTCTATGGGCATGGAAAAATTTTTTCGAGCTACTCCATTGTATAGGTCTCTTAGCGTGTTTATTCAGCTTCAAAAATCGCTTTGGATGGCTCAATTACGACCATTCGTCTCCGAGATATCGAACTTTGAATGCAAAAGCATCCTTTTCCATTCAACTGCTAATATCTCTGGAACTACTGGTCGCACAGCAAGCGGGCGCCAAGTTTCTTTATCTGCATAAAATTTCCAATTAAGCACAGTCAAGAGTTAGTGAAGAAAAAATTTTTTTCCACCTCTAACATTGAATTGAAAAAAGTGGAAAAAAGTTACTTTTTCTCCTTTTTTGGTTACTTGGCTGTATCTTCGCTAATATGGGCGGGAAAGCTAAGGTTTGAGGAAAATTTTACAGTCTATTGTTCCTTAAAGAACCCCCTAAATCCCTGGAGCGATCGGTTCAACGGTTTTTCCCGGACCAATTGATTGAAATTTTGGAAAAAATAAGGGAACAAGGTTTTTGTCCCTTAAACTCACCCTAATCCATTCAAAAATCAATAATTTCATTTGTTTTTCACTTTTTACTCAATTTTTTGTTTTTTAAAAATTCATTATCAAAAAAAAAATCGAAAAAAATCAAGAAAATTTTTAAGAAAAATTTTTGCTTGCTGTGCGACCAGTAGTTCCAGAGATATTAGCAGTTGAATGGAAAAGGATGCTTTTGCATTCAAAGTTCGATATCTCGGAGATAAATGGTCGTAATTGAGCCATCCAAAGCGATTTTTGAAGCTAAATAAACACGCTAAGAGACCTATACAATGGAGTAGCTCGAAAAAATTTTTCCATGCCCATAGAGTGAAAAACGAAACCTAGAAAATTTAGAAAAAAATTATTTTCAGCTTTGTTTAAGAATTGCATGGAAACCGGAGCTCAAAAAATTTTTTCACCAAAAAATCTGAAAACTAGAGTTTTCAAGCTTCAAAACCCTTTTTTTAAATTTCCTGTACGATTATTTTTCACTGAAATACAGCCTGTTGAAAATCACCCAAAAATTTCAAAAAATTTTATGTTCCCTTAATTTTTGCGAGGAGTGTATAAGAATAGATTGGAAAGACAATTAAATAGATAGCTGCTTAATGAAAATTTGAGTGTAATAAATATAAGGGTAAACCTATTTATTAATTTAAATGAATTTATTTTATAACAGATTTGACTACAATTACAATCGACAAATCCTTCTAAACCCACTACTTGTATATACCATTAGATATTATAGTCGTGAGCATATATTTTATTGGTCAAATATATATATATATATATATATATATATATATATATATATATATATATATATATATATATATATATATATATATATATATATATATAAAGATATACCTACACGAGTATTGAGACAGACAATATTTAGAATTCATATAAAATTTTAGATCTAAAACTGTACTGGATGGTTATAACTAATACATAGATTATTAAGACCTAGATGGAGTGTCTGTGTGTTTTGTATAGTAAAATCTTTATTGTACATAATTTACATTGGTCACATTAAAAAATTTAATATACAAAAGCGGACTTATCCCACAGAGGGATCTTTTAGAGTCAACCTTTGATTCATTTTTCATCGAATGAATTCGAGTTGTTTGTTCGAGTCAATAGTAATTCACCTAAGGTTGCACGTCAAATGTGACGCTAGCCTATAACAGACAATGCCACACACGTTTTCTGTCAGTCTATATGTGTATAAGGTATAAATTTTTTTTAGTTATCGCTAGTATCACCAAAAATAGCGCATGTTTACTTGTTAAAAATAAATTACGCATCAAACTCAACAGTTGACTGATCGTTTTATTAGGACTTTTATTGAGAGTACGCTCCATCTACGTATATAAGCCCTATCGCACATAAATAGCTCCTTTTAAATTAAATTAACTTTTGCCTGCAGAAAACGAACTATTAGGGTAAGCAAAAGATATAAAAGGGCTCTTTATGGTACAAAGGGAATATGTAAGGGCTCTGAAAATACCTATCGCCCTTTCTGGCCCTTGGCGTAACGTAACGAAATACACTGGAAATAACATTATGAGATAATATTTTAAATAATTAGTTTAAACTTATATTTTCCTTTCTTATTTTGTATCCTGAAATTCTTGTATTAGATACATATATATCTATTTTAGTATGTAAAAGAAATATATTAGGTACCGTCTAGTGCAGTGTTTTCCAAACTTTATCATGACGTGAACCCCTTAATATGTAAAAATATTTTGCGACCCCCTACCCTCTTTGGTTCCTAACTTGTAAGTATTTTATTATATTACACAATACCAAACCTGTACGTTGTTATTTATTTTTTCAAGTTAAGTATCGGTTTAAATACAATACAATAAATAAATAATACATAATGAAGTACCTAAAATAGACATCGATTACGTTGCGAAAGGTCTCCTTGGGAAAGCGATACGACAACAATAGTGCTAAATAACTGATAATACGTGCGTTGCGAAATTCCGAGACCTCTTTGTAGAGACTTGGGGACCTCACAGTGGGTCGCGACACACACTTTGAACAACACTGGTCTAGTGTGTATTCTAAATATAGTGTACAGGGTGAAGCCTAAATTATTGGCAATCCAGGATTGTTTACTTTTTAATAGATGATAATCGAATTTTAATCTCACTGTGCTATCTATCGGTATACGCTGGCGCGGTATTGATTAATGATGATAGGTGAGCATAAAGTCATATAAATAATGATAATTCATCAAAAGGGGGGTAAAGAGGTTTCTTCAGGGTCGGCAACGCGCATGTAGTATTGTAGGCGTTCATAATCTAC
The DNA here is from genome assembly GCF_026898425.1 of Galleria mellonella. Classification (NCBI taxonomy): domain Eukaryota; kingdom Metazoa; phylum Arthropoda; class Insecta; order Lepidoptera; family Pyralidae; genus Galleria; species Galleria mellonella. The sequence continues at coordinate 691,131 of NW_026442094.1, forward strand.
GATAACCACTTGCCATCAGGTGGGCCGTATGCTTGCCACCTCAGTGGTATAAAAAAAAGATAAGTTGGCCCATCATAAAAACCACGATAGTATTCATTCTTAACTATATCATCCTTATATATATTTTTTTTCTTTATACAACTTATAATGGCAAACAAGCTGACGGCCCACATAATGGAAAGTGGTAACCGTCGCCTATAGACATGAGCAATACCATGGACATAACAGAGTATACTGTTTCGCCCATGATATCCCCCACGCGTTGCCATTCCCGAGAACTCAGGTGTTATTCCTCTGTACCTTGTAAATTCACGCCATATCCCACCCTTCAAACCGAAACACAGTCATGCAAACACAACTGCTTCACGGTAGAAACACGAATGGGACAGAGGTACCCAAGCAAACGACTTTTGTACAAAGTCTCCCTCTGATGAATAATATATTAACATTTTATAATATTACGCATTTTTTTTTAATATTATATACTTATTTTATTAACCCCTTTCTTTACCTTCAGTTTTATTATAAAATTACATGCCTCTATATTAGACTAACAATTAAGAAAATTCATGTAATAATGCCTAGAATAATTTGGTACATTTATAACGTATTTTAATTACTTAAATAATTAAAGTATTACGTTCCTTATACGTTTATTGTTTATTTAACGTTATCAAACACGAGTAGGTATTTATAATTAACACATAATTATTAATTATTCATAACACGCGATTAAGTTTGATTATATTACGTATAAAAATATTTATATTTGGTTTGGTTTTTAAAATACGAATCTGATTTTAATATTTCAAGCAATTTAGTTTGAATAGTTAATTACGCTGTGATTTGGAAGCTAATGTAATTCTGTTTAGTGGCTGCTTTTATAGAATGAAATAAACATAATCAAAATTAGACGTTCAAATTAAGTTTGAACAAAATTCAACTTTATAATTTAGTTAAGGTATATACTATTTATTGACTAACTTAATCCTTACTATTATTGTAAATATGAAGGTAAATTTGTTTATTTGTTACCTTACAGCGCTTTAATCGATCTATGAAATTTGGTAGACTCTCAAGTTGGAGTAAACATATTTATAAAATTTCATTAAAATTGGTTGAGCAGTTTCGGATATTAGCGTGGCTTTTATATATTAAAATAATCACCTTATAGTTGTAAACGAAGATGTTGCTATGCCCTGGACCCATGGGGTTGTCGTTCCTGTCTCCGATAACAACAGTCAGGATGGAGACACCGGTCAACCTCGGGGTCCCCGAGTCGGTTATAGCAACTGGGATCTCGTACTGTTTCTTCTGCTCGCGATCGAAGGTCACCAGTGTTGAAAGAACATTCCCTGGGAAAACACCAAGAAAATTAATACCAAAATTCTTAAAAGGAAGGCGCCCTCTGGTAGGCCGCTTCAGTCGTGCATGAACCTCTGATATTATCTTATTGTTTATATTACTATGGTGGCAAACAAACATATGATTATAAAATGGGATTTAGACTTTGTACAAAAGTCGATTGCTTGGGTACCTCTGTCCCATTCGTGTTTCTACCGTGAAGCAGTTGTGTTCGCATGGCTGTGTTTCGGTTTGAAGGGTGGGGTATGGCGTGAATTTACTGGGTACAGAGGAATAAAACCTGAGTCCTCAGGAATGGCAACGCATGGGGGGTATCATGGGCCAAACAGTATACTCTGTTATGTCCATGGTACTGCTCATGCCTATAGGCGACGGTTACCACTTTCCATCAGGTGGACCGTCAGCTTGTTTGCCATTCTAAGTTGTATAAAAAAATGGTTACCGTAGCCTATGACACTTCATAATTACATTAATAAGAATATATTAAGGTTACTTCAGGGTCGCCAACGCGTACGTGACACACCTAGTGTTGCAGGCGTCCATAGACTACAGAGGTCGTTTACTATCAGAGGGACTGTATGCTTGTTTGACACATACGTGGTATAAAAAAAGATAACACTAGGAGCGTCGCCTGCTCATTGCCGACTCTTATTAAAACTTACTGCTACAATTACCTTATTATATATGAAAATTAAAGAGTAAGTATGTGTTTCAAACAGTAATCAAGGGTAATAAAAAACAGCTAGCTATACGCGAATAGTGATATGATAAATTTCGAATAACCCGCCGAATTTAAATAGTATCTCGAGCTATGGGCATTTTATTAATAGACTATATTACATTTTTCATGTCATAGTTTGATTACTCTGAAATTTGAACCACAAATACAGACGACAGTCGTTTGAATCATAGATTTTCAAAGATGATTACGTAGATAAATGTTTTTTTAGATATTACAATTAAAACTCCTCGATATTTACACTAACATTTTTAAAATTGGTTACTTCTCTACAGGTAGTTTAAAACGGCAATAATGGGCCGCTTTGCGCACCGCTATGGAAGCAGTAACTCACCGACACCCCCAACGTAAACTAATAATGCAGGCGGAGTTACCATCCTATTTTCGACCATTAAAAACAAAATTAGCGCCATCTATCGGCCCTGATATCAGACCTCTAAAAAATTTAAATAAGAACAGTAAAAAATTTCAAACATTAAAATTCACCTAGCGCCATCTATCGTTCACGAATGAAGGGCTTACCTAGTAAAAATAATATAAGTTAGGCGAGGTACGTAATCACAAACACGAGCACTGAATTATCAACACGACGAAGCAGGGAAAGGACTAAAATTCAATTGGCACTTCGCAAACAAAGTTAGAGTTAGGCTTGGCGCGCCATTTATTGCATGTTAACTACATTAATTGATCGAAACTCGATTTTGGGAGCTCCTAGAAATGTTCGCACTGAACAGGAACTGTTGGATTGTAGAGAAATTCACGAGCACTGTACGGAATCTTGATTATCGACAATTAGAATGTTGGTAAGTTCTTTTAAACTTCCCATTTAAAAATAATTTAAAATTATATTCAATGAAAAAACTATTTCAATTATGGCAAAACTAGATATTTTAATTTAAAAACTAAACTACTGAATCGATTTTGATAAAATTTCTACGGCACCAATTTGTAAGTATATCGTTTTAGATAAAAAACGAATTTTTCAAATCGGTTTCTAACTAATCAAGTTATAAGGTGACAAACATAAAAAAAAACATACATTCGAATGGGATAATCATGACGAAATTTAGATATATCGAGTATATATAACAAGGCTTTTATTGCTTTTAATATTATTATAACAATAAGAGGCTTGTGTCCTATTGTTTCTGCCTACCCTAATGGAAGACAGGCGTGACAGATATGTATGTAAATATGTAAAAGAAATAAAAACCTTTGGCTGTTCCAACTGCTATTACCACTGTGAGTTAAATTGACTAATTATTGTATTCATCTAGCCTGTTTTAATACGTCACACATATATATATATAGTGTATACATATATAGTGTTCCAGCATAACTAACTTAGCAAAGTCAATCACTGCCAAAATTACGTTGTTATGAATTATTCTTGCTTACTTACTACCTCTAATATTATGAGAAAGTCAACGGCTCAACGAATCATGAATTTGACACGACGGCCCTTCTTTGTGGCAAATACGACACGTCGTGTACATAGTGATGAAGGACATAGGTTACTTTTCATCCGATTAATCAATAATATCCCGTTCACGTGGACGTAACCCTGGGCACAGCTAGTCATAAATATTATTCTATGACCTCCACACTCCAACGGCAAGGCAAATCGTATAAATGAGGTCCCGGCTTTTCTAACGAAGCTTTTACTAAATTGCCTCGCCTCTGCGTGTTATAAACAGTGTCTCACTCACCTTGTATTTGGAATTTCTGTCGTATATCCATAGACGCAGAGTCGTTAAGGGCGAATTCGAAGGGCGGGCCATTCTCTGGGGAGTCGTAGTCTTTAGCGGTGAGGGTGACGATAGACCGACCTGGAGGCTCGTTTTCATACCAAATGACTGGCTGCGTCTGAAATTATACGTAAGTGTTAAAATAAAAATGTGTATTATGATGGCTATGGTACGGTTTAAGTCTATAGATGACAATTGCTGTTATCAATGAAATACAAGGTGTATTTGTTTTGCCATTATTTTTTAGTAGCATTGTAATTGCCACTAAAAATAATGACTATTATTTCCAAAGAAATGTAAGCACTATCTTGTAAAAAGTATTGAACTAATGTTAAAAAAAAAAAATATTGGATATAATTATAATTTTCATACAGATAAAAGGAAGGCTATTGTTAGTAACAGTAACTTATAGCTCTATTGGACCAAGCGACTTCATCCTCAACTATCACCTTTTATAGGTTTCCAGTTGTCATCGTAGACGGGCAGACAAAATCTCCATTTGATTGGCATGTTTTTAAAACTTAATTTGCAAGAGAAAATCATCGGAGTTATCGTACAAATTAGATAGATTTTATAAACGTTGTAAAATTTTTTTAAGTTGGTAACATGAACTGTAAACTGGAAGTGCAGTGAGCAAATTATTTTTAACTAAATAAATAAAAAAAAAAAACAACTAAAATGTTCTACAAAATTGGTAAAAGTTTTTAAATTGTTGTCCCTTTTAAGAGTCAGATCAGAGACCGTATTGGAACTGCGTTTTACTTCGTGAGACATTATCTAGTTAGAATTAATTATTAAAGTTTGGTTCATTCAATTCAGGCGTTAAGTTTGTTGAACGAGTTCCTATGCAATGGCGGTGTTTAGGGGTTTTGGGAATCTGGATATGCTCATTGACTTTGGAATCTGGCTATACCTATCCATGGAATTCTACTACATTCGATTATCTTCGTTGTATAGTGGTGGACATGTTTCTTTGCGTAAATGAGTGTTTTGGGTTATGGCCTCAGAGGTTCATTGAATCCTCATAAAACCTAGAAGAGTATCTTACTTTGAAAATCAGGCAATTGGGGATATAATTATTATTACTACTGTCAACAAAATCTGTTTTAATTTGTAATTAAGTACATTTAACCTTTCTAAACCACGCATGCCATCCTCGGTTTCTTCCTTATTTTGTATCCACATTCCGAGTAAACTTAATTAGATTACAATATAACCGAGTCAATATATGAAAATAAAAGGTTTTTTAATGTTCAAAGAATCTTAAACAACACAAATAACTCAAGAGGCTGCGGATTAATTATTATATCTATGAAACGGTTAAGAAAAAATGTATACAAATACGTTCAGAACATATTTATGATATAATGAAATTATAGTGTCAAATTACTCACTAGAATGTCAGGATTATCGCTTACAAGCTTTTTATTTCTCGAAGACGCCATCAGGAGCATACAGTACGCTCGATTCAGTACACTAGTTCATATCATAATAATTCATATTCAATATAGATTCACATCCGTTAAATAATTAAAATAATACATACATATCTTCCTATTTTCTAATTAACTACAACTATCTTAATTATATAATAGAAAAATATATTAAAATTAGCACGAATCCGATCTAACGATCAGACCCAATCGATATGCAATTGAGCGGTTGATTTTCATGATAAAAACAGCAGAAACGTTATCTACACAGACATTATCTCAATGTTTTCTCCGAGGGAAAGCTTTTAGGAAATTCGAGATGGAAATTAAGCTACCCGTCCGATTCAAGGTCCAGGGGTTCAGGGATGGCTCTAAAATAAGAAATTGAATGCCCATAAGTAGGTGATTTGCATGAAAAATTGACAATTGGGTATACCCAAGACGATGGCAGCTACAGGTAAAGATATCCTTTAAAATATATGCTAATGTACTTACTAAGCATAATAAATGGGAGAGTTCTTTGTACGCGTGTTTTTGGAGGAATTGTAAATTCGACACGTTAAGTGCAATTTTGGATAGATTTAAAAGCAGCGCCACCCACAATAATGGAATGACGGTATCTATATTATCACGCCATTCCCTTGTGGGGTAGGCAATGTATAAAAGTATCTGATAAAATAATTAAAAATCTTTAATGAAACTGTAAGATGAAAAGATAACCAGCACAGATACTATATGGTAGAAGTCGAACGCTCATAATTAGAGTGAGACTTCCTAAACGTGACACGAAATTTCTCAGTGATAATACTATAAACAAATAGATTTTTTTCTATAAAAAATAGCTAATTTAACGGTAAAGGAGTTAAAATTTACTCGTAATTCATTTTTATTAACCAACTCAAAAGAAAGAGGGTCTACGTTTTTATAACTAGTAATACTATTCTATAAACATACGCATTTTAAATGTATGTATTTACATTTAAAATATTAGAATCCGCTCCGCAAAGAGAAGCAATTTGCTACGCAAAAAAGGTACATAAATGATATGAAAACACGCAGTAATAGATTGCATAATAAATAAAAAATCTGTTTAAAATTCTCCACATATTCATATAATACCACAAAAAATCGCTAAGATGGCTACTCGCCGAAGGTTCCGTATATGAGATAAAACGACCTTACGTACAAACATATTTATTGTAGTTATATAAAATAGACACTATATAGTGATTTCAAAAATTGAATCGCAAAATTAAGTTGGTTTATGAATGGTTTTTTTTTTATAATTTCATTATTGTTAATGTACCTAATGTATATATTTTTATAAATTATTTCAAATTTTTCGCTTTACCAACTTCGAAGATAAGGGTGGGGGGGGGGGGGGGGGGGGTGAAGGGGGTATCTTATTCATATATTCGATCATAAGTCAAAAAGTACACAACAATTTAAAACAGACTTCAGAATGTACCAATAAAGTTCTATCACATGATACCCCAAAAATATATATATATTTTTAATTATTTCTAATCGATTTAGTAGTTTTGAGTTATAACGCTGTGACAGACGAACCAATGGAAGAACAAAGTCGCAAGATTCCTTTGTATTATTCTAGTACAGATCCCTAATTATCTCTTTCGTGTCTCTTAAGAAAACTATAATTAGACTTATTATTTTTATTCTAAGAAACCTAGCATCAGTTCAACAATGTATTTACTATCTAGCTTAAACTGAAACACACAACAATCTTGTTTAGTTTTGTTATCTGTCGGACAAACTTCCTTAATAGCAAAAGGGATTTCCGATATAATGTACTTTGAAAACATAAACTCCAAACTTCGTACATAACACAGAGGAATATGACAAAACACGTAGAACGTAGGGAACAATTTTGACACATAAATAACCACGTCCAAAACAAGTGTTCACTTCGATACTCGTACCCTTGTCACAGGGATTTTCAATGACAGACAGACATACAATATGAAAATAATGTACGATAAAGAGTATTTATTCATGACAGTATATTCTAGTAAATATAATTTTGTAGGTAACCTATTTTGATATAAGGATTATAACGCCGAGAAATATTCATTGAATGCAGAACCTGTAAAATAATCATCCATCTATATCCGCCGTTAATTATCCACTACTGAACACAGGCTTCCCCCATAAGGGCAGGTTTAGCGACTAGTTGCCACGCTTGGCAAGCGTGTTGGCAACCGCAGTTAGGCTTTGGTGATGTTTTAAGGAACTTTTTTTTTTACAACACAGGGGGCAAACAAGCGTGCGGCTCACCTGATGGTAAGTGACTACCGCCGCCCATGATCACCGACAACACCAGCGGCATTGCAGGTGTGCTGCCGGCCTTTTAAAAAGGAATATACTCTTTTCTTGAAGGTTATGTTGTCGTATCGGTTCGATGCTGCCCATCCCTCGATCATTAAATACCCTTAGTCGCCTCTTACGACGCTCAATTGGTGACCAATTCTATTCCCGGACCAAAGATCTTTGTGTACAATAAAGATGTCATAGCATGTATTAATACTAGAGTATGCTACACTCACAGTGCTGTTTTATTACTTTCTGATGCTTAGAAAGTATTCCATAATCTTATTACCGATATAATAATGTGAATTTCACCGGAATGTGTACGGTATCTAATTTGCCGACTACCATAATGGGGATGTGACATCATTGACTGAATAAACGCTGACAAGCGCAGCGGATGTAACGAACCAGCGCCCAAATGATTCCGTGAAGCTAGATAGCTCTCTTAATCCCGATTTTATATAGGGTTGCCACTTACAAGTTTGATGATACATAATTTAAGCAAAAACCCTCCAATTTCCGATCTTATCTCGATAGGAGGTCATCTGGAGGTCTCGGTTAGGGTCGGCAAACGACGGCTAGTAAACGTTCTATATTTTGTTAATACCGAGACTAGAGCGTGTTATAGCATAGTGAACATTATTTTTTTAAATGTTCCAGATTTTTATTATTTTTGCAAACATGAATACTTAGCTATTTACCATTAACGATTGCCAGGCACTGTTAAAAAATCTTGATTTTAAAAGATTTAATTAAATTCTTTAATATAGTGATAATAACAAAAGACTAAATGAATCAAGTTTTATAGAACATTAGTTGTTTATCGTACCTTCACTGAGCAGAATTATATCCAAACGTTATAAACCTAAATAGAACCTAAATATTCAAAATTTTAAGTTTCTAAACGAATTAGACTTTACAATGATAGATCAGTTAGTCTGGACAAATATTTTTTTATGTATACACTAAAAAAAGTCTTACAGTTTATATTTGTTAAGATGTTACTACAAGTACATTTTATATATATATTACATATGGCAATTGACAACCCTAAACAACCGAAGTTCATCCGAGTGGATACCAGAATTTGAAATAAGCTGGTCCGTAATACGGAAAGACCCTCACTGCGGCGCGAATTTTGATGCACAGATAAACGTATACTTAATGTTAACCACAGTTTGGTCAATCGATCGTTAGGATTTCATTATAAAAAAAAAAAAAGTGAAGAGCATGGCCGACTGAGCTTATCGAAAATTATGTCGCCGTACAAAGAGGTTTATGTTATTTGCTTGATACACTGTTATTATCCAATTAAATAATATCTTTAATAAGATAGATTACAGCTACAAAGATTATAAAAGAAAACATAAATAGATCTTACAAAAAAAAGAAACATAAAGACCTGTAGTATACCGTCGTCTGGATTATCTAGTTTTAATTAAATACCTATATAGAATATTCTCAATGTATTAGATTCTTTTGTGGTTTACACTAATATCAAACTAAAACAGAATGGATTTTGAAAATTTTTGCAGTCGATAGAGTTCACCTTCGTATTTATCTCACATTAATTTTGTGACAATTGGAGCGGTCATTTTACTTTACTAAACAAAAAAAAGTTATTGAGAAACAAAATGTGATTTGACTATCTCAAATATTTTATATTTGTGTCTATAAACATGTGTTCGTTAATCTTTTCTTTTATGCACGTAATTAAAGTATTTTTTACGAAGCAAAATGTACTTACATAAGTGTTACAATTCTGTCAATACCAAATATATATTCTGTGGTATAACGATCTTTGATTAACAATAGGTACTACTTGGCGCCTAGGATCTAGGCAATTTCAAAATTCCATCAAGTACCAACAATGAATACTATCGACTCAATTTAAGTACTATATATTAATTATAAAAGCATAGAAACATAATATCAAGTAGCAAATGAAGGGAAAATGGGCTGGCGCCATACTTATATTTTGTAGCACTTTCGAGACGTTCTCATAAAAGTCTGTAGGTGTATTACACGTACTGAAACCCTCTGGTCCCGCAAAAAGGTTTACCCCTGATGGCTCCATTGAAATTTATCGATAGCAATTCTTTTAAAATGGTCTATAAAGCGGCCCGAATGATTCTTACAAGGTGAAATTGCATGTTCTTTAACGAGCAAAGGTAAAAGGTAGATTGAAAAGGGAATTAATGACTGTATCAAACGAAATAAAAATAAATAGGAAGACAGTAAAAGAAATCCGTGATTTGGAAAGGGCGTTCGAGTTTGTACTGTGTATTGTTTCGTTTGTAGACATCAGCTACGATATCTACATTCAGGAATGTTCGAATTGAAACAAGTACTTCTTTTAGCACAAGTACTTCCGTAAATGCTATTGATACGTTTTATTTAAACGTTTGGATAATTAAATAGTCGAATTGTAGGATTGCCTATTCTGTAATCACCAAGATTATATAAAAATTTCTTAAAACAATATTTTATTTATAATATTCTATGCAATAAAACATCATTATGGAGTTTTTCAAAAAAGATACATTAAGGTTTCTTTAGAGTCGGTAACGCGGGTATCAGACAGGCTGTATGATCGTTTGCGACCTTTGTGGTATAAAAAAATCAGGTTTCTAAAGAGAAAGAAGACAGAACATTTTGCCAATTGCCATTAATTAGCATATCTCTTGATTTGTCATACATGCAATCCAGTTCTAATGACTAATATAAAAGTGGTAGTGTATATGAATGATCCAATTGTGACCAACACTATTCAACGTGATTAAACATAAAAAAAGAAATTACTAAGTCAGAAACTAATATATTGTAATATTATCATAATTACTATACTTGAACAGAATGAATTACAAAGCCAAATTTCCCGTAACTCTATCAAGATCGATAAAAAAATTTTCAACCTCAAAAAACTTACATAATACTAATCGTTTCTGCTCCACTTTATAAACTCAAATTTGCTGAATATATTAAAATCCCTTTGATAAAAAGCCTTTGCTACGGAAGGATGTGGAACAAGGTTCAAGGGCAATAGCTCCCTTAGGAGTTATTCCGTGGAAGGAAGGGATTATATTATGCGTACATCAAAATATTCACGTCTGAACATAGGGCAGAAATCGTTGGCTAGTTTTACGAGGATACACGGCCACTAGAACGATTTAGAATGATTTATATGGATTTTATTTCCATACTCGAAGTATTCGAACGGAATATTTTTGTTATTGCTTTGCTATTTCTCTACGGATGTTGGAAATTCTTAATTTGAAAGAGATCCAGAATTATTAAATAATAACGTTACATTTATTGCATTTAATTGAGATGAGAGTTTATCACTGATTTGTTTGACTAATTCATGAATAAGTTATAACAAAATAAAAAGACTGTATAACAGATTCGCGTACATGGTTCTCAAATAATAATATTTAACGTTATATTATTTTGAAAATTACTTAATGGTGTATCGTTTTTACAAAGTCAGACAACTGGATTGATTATAGTTAAAATTATCAATGGATCCTCACTTTATCCATTGTATTACAGAACATTATATATAGAAGAAATTTATTCATTTTACTGAATATCAAAAAAGTACTTACATTCGTAAGGAAAGGTGCATTATCATTGATGTCTGTGAGCTCCAATATAACTTCAGTTGCGGTTTTCAAGCTGTCAGGCCTTCCTCCATGGTCAGCAGCTGTTACCAAGATCTGCCATCGTGTAAAACCGGATGGCTGGTCTCGATCTAATGGCTTCAACAGCCGCAAACAACCATCGTTGTCAATTTGTAGAAACTCTTTTTGCTCTTCGTTGACCAGAGAATAAACTATATTTTGGGGTGCATTACGGTCCTTGATATCAGGATCGTAGACTTCCACCTAGAGAACAAAGACATTTATGAACAAACTTCGTAGGTATGAAACATACTGTTTATTTACTATGATTAGTTATTTTTAAACGCTTTAAATAAGAACTTGTATATTTCTTCATTGTAATTTAAAATTATTCTATATATCATCTGGATATGTTTATTTAAGTAATGTTTTTTCTACTAATCTCTTTATGCCAGATCTGAATTAATTTATATAAAATTCATAACTCTCAATTTATTAATTATTTTTAATCTTTATGTGTAAAAAGACGCACTTTTTTCTGTTTTTAACCTTCAATTGAAAATTTATGTTCATTTTGTAATAAAATATGCCTTTCCACTACTCGGAATCATTGATTACTTTATTATTTAATCTTACCTTCACAATACATCCTTCATATAGTTTTTCTTCTTCAATAGTTTTAGTATAGTTCGCTAAGAAGACAGGGGGATTATCGTTTACGTTTTCAATATTAATTATGACTTTCGCATAGTCTTCGTAAAGACCATCAAAAGCACGAACATCCAAACTGTAACTAGTAATATTTTCGTAATCTAATTCATTGTTGACTCGAATTTCACCAGTAAAATTACGAATGACAAACGCGTCGTATGTATTGCCAGCCACAATGCTGTAACTAATCACGGATGCTGTAAAAAATAAAAATAATCTTAAATTACATATAACGAAATAAAAAATTTCTATAATTAATATCAACAATTATTATTTATTATTATATTAATAGTTTATTCTAAGGTTTTTTTTATTAAATTTACTTTTTATTTATATATTTACATATGGCGTTCTTAACACCGGACGGTGTTAAGTCCACCATAAAGTTATATAATTTTTTATTGGTGCGATTTAGTTAGTTTTATTTATATATAACAGGATGTAACATAATATTGAAGATGATATTTTTGTAAAGAAAAATTGCAAAAAATATGAAGCAATCTGTAAATAAACCTTACATTTCTTTCATCCGAAATTTATACAATTCATAATTTACTAATAATCTGATAAATTATTAACAATATGGTGTATGCACTTTACCTGTATCGATATCAACGGCTTTGACTACAGTGACAAGTTCGTTTGTATTAGCGTTTTCAGCTATTGACTCCGCAACATATGTATCCTTTTGAAAATGTGGAGGATTATCATTTTTATCGGCAATTTCAATCAAGAACGATTGCTGACCAATATTATGTTTGCCAGGGATAAGAGCTGATTCAGAATTATCAGTTGCTAATATCTTGATATTGTAAGAACTTTTTTCTTCTCTATCAAACATTTTCTGCGTTGTAATATTGCCAGTGATAGGATCTATAAGAAATGGATCAGAAGGATCTCCTAATTGATAAGTAATTTGGTTATTAGCTGCCGTTCCATCAGCGTCGAATGCTCGAACTTGCATCACTGGCGTACCCGGTGGTTCGTTTTCTAAGACACTTCCTGATCTAATTTCACTGAATATGGGAATGTTGTCATTGACGTCTTCGACTTCAATTTGAATTATGGTTTCTGCTGCTAATTTATAGTTATTCTGAAAACAAAAGAACGATAGTATTATTTGATTTATACAGACAAAAGAAAACAATTATATTTAAAAAATAAAAAAAATAATTTTCTTCAACTTACCTGTATTCTAACAGTCAGTGTATAATCTGTGATTTTCTCATAATCTAAATGATTACCAAGTTTGATGTACGCTGTGTTTGCTTCAGGTTCTAATACAAAAGTGTGTCTTTTATTTGTCTGTTCTGTTTGACCCATCACTAATTCGAATTGTAACTTTTCTTCCTCAGGTATATTGGAACTGTAAATTAAATTTATTCATTTAAGTTATAGCATAATGTTTATGTAACGGGGCCAATATAATCATAAATTTATATCAAGATTATAATTAAAAATATTTCCTGTTGTTCTTTATTATATATCAGTCAGAACAAATAAAACTTTACTTTACTTTTTAAGTATCTTTCATCAACAGTGAGAAATAATTATAATTTAGTTAATAAAAGCTTAGAAAATGTCCTCGCCGAGAAGCATAAAATTGGGTCATGAAATTTAATAACAGAGTTAACAACTCAAAGCATCTTACTTTACTAATTTCTAGTTCATTTAATTTTAAGAGAAAAGTTATACTTACATAGCTCTAACTGTAGCGATAGGCGTTTTGAAATCGGCGTAATTTTCTTTTAATCTAATCGGTTCATCGGGAACTTCTATGAAAGACGGACTTTTCTTGTTAGATTCCACGACTTGAATATCTAAAGTTATTGAGCTCTGTTGGGGTTGATCGCCCATATCTTTCACTATCGCGCTTAACTTAAATTTGTAACCGGGCACTTTCTGCAAGGGACGGAAAGGTAAATTAGTTGATTTTATAAAACTGTAACAACTGTAATATCAATAAAATAAAAATAAAAAATACTGAATAACACTTAAAAAAATATATATTTTATACTTACATCAATAGATTTGTTTAAAAAAATTACTCCATTATCAGGATCTATGTAAAAGTATGATTGGTCAGGTGAGTTGGAGTCCAAACTGTAGTGGACTATGGAGTTATTCCCATCGTCAATGTCAGTAGCTGATATCCTCATGACCTCACGACCGCTTGGTAAATCTTGAGGTACTGACTCCATATATGACTGTACAATAAAACAAAAGTTACATATGATATACTTAAAGTAACTTACTTACAGTGTTCAGTGTTAAACTTGAGAATAAAACTAAGTAAAAGTATATTATTCATAAATTTCTCCTGAAATTGGAAGACCTATTCACAAAATTATTCTCCAAAATAGAAAATACTGTAAGTTAACTATTAAAGAAAATGAAAATTCTATAGTTGTGTTTTAAATTTAGTGTTTCTTTATTATATATGCGAGAATTCAACGTTGAATCGTGTAAATAATATGTGTATTCTATTAAAATTGCACTCAAAATCTCTTCAACGTCCTACGCGAAGCATGCCCGAAGCTTAGAGAAAGTATTTTTCCAAAATAATAATAATCGTGCATCGTGATAAAATGCGCCTAGGGGGAAAGAGCAGCCTAGCTAAAGAAAACACACTTACTACAAATGTGCAAAGAAAGTGAATTTTAAAACACTAGAACACATAAAATTATTACCAATAACGCCTTGAGTGGCGGCTTACGATCCTAAATCAATCATGCAGCAACATGCAAGTAGAAAAATAGAAAATTCAAATAGATCTCACGATTCGATTGTTACCACATTGAAAATTTGCATTTTAAGAACGTGATATTTCAAGATAAAAAAAAAGCCGCAGTGGTAACGACCGAGGAAATACAAGATGAAGTGACAAGTTTTAAATATTTGTGCGCAACTCTCTCTTTCTGTGAAACTCTTTTAGACAAACCTTCCAAACATCCCCTCGGAAGACCTTCGGAAAACATGTAAGGGTTTATTCAGTACGTTAATACATATTCATGAATTATAAGAAACAAGAAATCGTAGACATTTAATACACTTATTTTATATTCAGAGTAATAATATAAATATCTTCAGAATATTAAAGTTCATCCATGTAAGACCTTTAAAACAACTAAGTCAATTAAAGATTAGATATAAAAATTATGGACAGAGAGTTTGCTTATTTTTATAAATAACTAGTGTTACTGAAAATTTCTGAGTATTTTTTTAATGTTACTAAAATAGTTAACGTTCGATGTTAGGTACAAATTTCAGATTATACATTTACATAAAAATGTACATGATATTAAGATTCGCAAGATAGATCCTTAGAAAAAATACAATGCTCAAAGTTATACTTACAACTTTGTCGAACACCGGCTGATTGTCATTAATGTCCTCAATTAATATTTTAATTGTGCAAGCGTCATCTAAATGTGGCTGGCCGTTGTCACTCGCTCTTACTGTAATGTATGCTTCTTTTTCTCTCGAAGGTTCGTCATGGTCGAAAACCTGTTAAAATTTTAGGAACTATTTGACAATTTTCAAAATGGCTAACTATGTTAAGTGCACATACCTTTACGTCCCTTTTAAGACCTAAAAGATGGCTGACTGATATATTTGTAGAAGCAAATTACATGATAGATCTTATTTTAGTTCTGCTGTGTGAAAAATGCACGCAGACAAAGTGACAATAGGAATCCATGGAATACGACGATAATAAAAAGTAATAAATTTAAAAATATTTAACAAAATCAATCAATTTATAAGTAATTAACATATACATAAAGGTAGTTATGTTTTTCTTGTATTAGTATCTAGTTTTATTAAAATTTGTTATTGTTAACATTTTTGCTTATAAGAAATGTCAAAAGGGTATATATACCTACTTATTTTCTACCGTCCGTCGCCGATAAGGTGACGAAATTTAACATAAGCTTATTATAAACTTATTTTAACATAAGCTACTCCTCAGTCACTAAACCGATTCGTCTTTAATATATGTATATGAACGAAATATTGGTGTTTCTGAAGCACTATTTTTTATCTCTATCCTCACACCAAGATTATTGCAGGATAGGCAGAGAACATCGACCCTACATCGCTTGCTTCATCCACTTACATAAAGCATCCAAGTATGCACTTCATTTCCGAAGAATATTGACTCCTCCATCCAACAAAACATTCTTGATAGTGTTATCTCAATAGTTTGATATAATAATTGGAACGGATTTTAATCGTATCAATTCTGGTTACCGGATTGCTATTAAAGTTTATTTCCTTTTTTTTTTTCAAAGAAGGAATTGTAGAATTTAAGGATTACTTCTAATTAAATAAAAGTAACAATATAAACGATTATACTAACATCTGCCGTTGTAATCCTGCCGCTGACCGGATCCACGTGAAACCGCTCCTTCTCTCCAGGAGTCGTAACAAATTGGTATGTGACTGTGCCGCCCATCTCGGGTGGATCTCGATCTTCAGCGTGGACCTGAAATTTCGTTTATTTGATAAATCACAATAAACATTAAACATTGACGTATGAAATATAACACTTTCATTAGTAGCTGTATCCTGCGGCTTCGCCTGTGGTTATATTGTAATATTGAACAGTCCATATTACCTACTATTAATAGAGGAGCTATCAAATGCAAAAATAATTTACAAATCCGACTGGTAGTTACAAACATTAGCGCATTCAAACAAACTCTTGCGCTTTACACATTAGTATAAATTATAATAACCCAATAACGTCCTCTTTGAGGTCTGTACTCTATTTATGTATCTGTGTGAAAAGTGAAATGGAAAGAACTCCATAAAACGGTATCCTAGAGAGAGGACTAGGCCCACTGTACGATTTTACTAAACTGGTTATTATCACATTCTGTTTTAGAAAGTTATTTAAGGGAGAGCAAAAAGAACCTAGTACTAAAGGCTTTTCTGATCTAAAAACAGATCAAAAAGTCCTTGGTGCACGAAGTGCTTTATTTACTTATTATTTTTAATCCGCGGCTTTGGCTGCATGGACTAGTATATCAAATTTAGTTTACATTCAAATGTGTTCAATTGTTTTACCCAATGTAACAGATAATCTAACTTTCACATTTATAAGAGTGCTAGTAAGAGTAATAAAATAGTAGAAATAATAATTAGTAAAAAATTATTTCTTGTAAGATAACTACCTTTTTGCTCTCTAGTTTGTGTGCTTGAATTTTAGAAATAAAAAAAAAAAAAACAATAAAATATGCCACTTCCAGATGGCATATCAAAACAAAACACCATTTTCAAGTTGGACCTTCAAGCACACAACTGTGGAAATCGCGTCCAATTTGATGCAGTAATTTTAGTGTGACAATAGAACAAACATACAGATAAATAATTCTTAAATATATAAATTTTTCTCAAAAGACTTCCAAGAGACGTTGTCTAGTTATTATTACATTATTAGTAAAAAGTAAGATATCTCACCGTGAATACATAGGTCCCGACAGGCTGCTCCTCCTTAACGGACGGCCTATAGTTCAAGCACTCCGTGAATAGAGGCTTATGGTTGTCCTTCACTGCCAGCTTCGGTGTGTGCGCCGGTACAAACTGTGAACGTATCGTGTCGTGCCGCAACGTCAATATTAAATACATACCTGTGTATATAAGAATAAGGGTGCCTACCCTTACTTTTGTTTATTATGAAGTAGTTATATATTTAAATAAACAAGAGTAAAGGTAGGTATGCGCGCTCCATCTTAGACCTTATCGTCACTTACCATCAGGTGAGGCAAGATCAAGCGCGAACCCATCTTGAAATAAAAAAATAGTCGAAAAAGTAAACGAATCATAACATCGTATTTCAAACATCATATCGTGAAAGTATAGATGTTTCATACACGTTTTGATACATGAATAAAACATAAATTCCACTAAAATAGATATGTGGCAAACACAACATGTTGTGGGATAAAAGTTATTTTGGTGCAACCATTCACTTTAATTTCTACTATTTTTGTTATGTACAATTTCACATTTTAATATTTTTTTTAATTGTTCTATTTCAAAAACTGTTATGATTCTCTTACTTTAAATTAAAATATATTTAAATAATATAGTTATAATTTTACCTTTAATTATAACAGTCATTTAAATATATTAAATAAGTGTAAGTTTAATTTTTAATTCAAATTATATTGTAATTAAAATAATTAATATAAAATTAATTATTTAAATTACAGTAAATTCAAAATTTAAATTAAAAAAAATAGTTACAATAGCGAATATAATAAGTCTTATTTCTTATACTGCATATCAGCTTTTGTCTCAACCACTCAATATAATAAATGATTATGTATGTAAGAACATACCATTTCAAAATTAAAGAAATATACAGAGGCAAAAGCATCATGTAGTTTTTAATTACTTCATAATTTAAGATAACTTATTTATAATAAATAAATTACACATCAATAATTATTAATATCATTATAAGCATATTATAAAAGATATTTACATGACAATATAATATAAAGTATACCTTTTCCCGAGTTACTATAAAAAGTGTCAGCAGAAGATGAGCAGTGGAGTTATTTAATATATACAATAATACTCACATTAATCCATCGAAGCTTGTGTAATTAATTATAATGGCAAATACTATACATACAATTGTATAAAAGTAGATTACTGAACATGCGACACGTCTATCATATAAAATAAATAAGCGTTAAATTAATTAAAAGAACTATGGGGATCAAGCTTCTTTGGGCGGATTTAGTGGGTACAGATGAAATTGGATGGCTTTATTGATGAAATAGGATACTCACGGCGGCTGGATGCATAGGAAGATACCCATCCAAGTGTCTTGAGTGTCGTAACCTCGTGACATGATGTGACCCGTAAGTGTAATCTCGAGCTGTAAGAAAATAAAACAATATGTCAAAAAATAAAATAATTTCCTATGATTTCAGAAACAAAAATAAGTAGCAAAGGTCTTCGTATGCGATGGACAGACGATCTCGACCGGTTCCAATGCCTGATACAAGCAGTTCAGCGGCATTTGCCTAGCAGTGGAGTCATGATTATTGATATAAATTTAGGAGCATATAATTATTTTATTTACAATATAAATTGATTTTAAAATCAGTGTAAATCTTATATTTTTCATAGATAATAATGAAAATTAAATATTAAGTAACTAATTTACTGATTTCGGGGAAGAATTTTATTAGAAACAATACAGCTCTATACACTATGCTGTTTTTAAAGATTATTTTGATATTATCTTTACAATGATCATAAATATATATAGTATCCAAATAAATTGGTAAATTTTAATTGATGCAAGAGTTTATGGTAACTACCAAAAAAAAAAAAAAAACATATAAACAATATATAAAAATATTCCCTGTTTCTATTGAAAATTAAAACTACTTTAATTATACGGTTTTTTTTTTTGTTACTTTCTTAAGTAAAATAGCTATAAATTTTTGATTTGATTTAAAACTTTGATGTTATGAATTAAATTATTAATCGTCACCAAAATTACTATCTAGACTTATCTCTACCTAATATTATTATAGACTACATTTGCTTACAGAGAAATCGATTCCGAGCACATGTAATAGACTCCCAATTTTCACATAGTCACAATCACTTATGCTTTCATAACAATATTATTATCTCACAATATTATCACCACATCTCAGAGTCACTCGTTATTATAAGTTGGTATATCCAGATAAACCGGCATATAATAATATTAGTCATCTCGGATTATACAGCGACTCATGTTTACGTACCAATTAACTCGGTTCAGCACTCTCAAGATAACTCTAGATAACATTAAGCCGCTTCGCACATTGCACTACAATGAGAGCCTAATATTTGTATTATAACGTGCAAACAATACCATTATAAGTAACACCATCCTCCGTAATTACATACAACCTCATAAATTAAGAAACTCTTAATTAAAAGTGACATTCAGAAATATTTTATGCATGTATAATAAAGTAAACATGATTGAAACTAAATTTGTGGAAATTACATAAAATAAAATACACTATTCAACCTTATTAAAGCAATTTAGTTTAATAATATGTTATTTCAAAAAAAAATATAGTTTCAACGATTTAAAAATGTTTACCACATGAATTTAACGTTATTAAATGAACGTAATAATGGCAAACAATTTAATCCTATTAAAAATAGTGTATTTTTAGTTCATTTCATAAAGTAAGAAATATATTTTTCCGTTGGTAATTGCAAACATTATATTTAAATTCTTGAAACATCAATCAACTTTAACTATTATATACATAGTAATTGCTATGACATTTATACAACGATTAAATATTTTTTTAAATTATTTTAATGCATCACCCACTATTTGGGATTTTAAATTAATAATAATAATAAAAAAATATTCATAATCTAGATATGCTCGTATAGACAAGAACAATATTTCTAGTTTTAATACCAATCGCACTTGCGATGAAGGAGCATAAATCTATTCGCGTGATCCATCTAGTCTAGATGCATGAGATGCAAAATTGATTTTGTTATATATAACTGCATCAGACAAGGTTTTCTTTCTACCTATTTACCTAGATATGTCTTACGAAGTAAAAATGGCTTATAATACTGGTCTCTAGATAGTTTAATCAAGCATGTATATTTTAGTTCGAGTCAAGCATGATTGGCTCGAGACCTAAAACAAGCTTGCTATCTATTTGGCAACCGCTTGATATGAAATTATATTTTTTCTTCTTAACTTTGCGAGCAGATGAAATTTCTGAATTAATCAGATGTTCTATTCAATTCAATTACTTCTATTTTTTAGAGGATATTCATTCACTTTAACCCTTAAATACCTGATGTTTCAAATTTGATACCGGCGTTATAAATCGCATTGGGCACCTACAATCAATTTTATTTTAATATTTGGCTGTTTACATGTTACCAAATGTTTTTTTTTTTAAATAAATATATAACAATATCGTTTTAATTTTTTTTTTTTGCTATTTTTCCCTATTAGTAAACACAGTATAGGGTACATTTATATATTTATAATTTGATTTAAGAAATCAGGCTTTTAAGGGTTATTTTATTTCAGTTATTGTTATTTTTTTTTAAATGAAAAAAAAAAACTTTTAATTCTAGACGTGACGTGACTAACCCATTTCTTTCTTACTCAGCCGGACGAGTCTCGAGCATTTTATTGCCGGGTAGCATAATGTACGAAGCGAGCCTGCACGCTATATTTCATTTTAGTCAGCTTGCTATGCAAGAGACAAGACTATGCAATTTTCAACTTAATTAAATTACATTCTGTCCCTGGATATTGGAATACTTGACCATTGTAACTAAAACTGCAAATGCGATGTTGGTGCTAGTGGCAGTAACAAATAACTAAACACCTAATTGCAATTAATTATAGATTATTTGAACAGTTTGACAAGTTTTTGTGGTCCAATTCTGCTAATATCATAAATTTAAGTTACTAAAGATATTTGGATGTTTTAATATCCGTTACTCAACAACAAATATGTGAACTGAATGGATTTGAATAAAATTTAAAACACAGGTAGATTATATCCCAACTTAACGCTTAATAATAATAATTGATTAGCATAAATATGGTTGAAATAGATCTTAATGTTACAGAATCACATATTTATCAACATTAATACATTAATATAATGGCGTAATGGCAAAATGTAAAATCTTATTTACGTGAATATATTTTATTTAATTCCAAATCTTACAGTAACAATATTTATTTTAATTACATTATATATATAGGATACTTTGTTATTACTTGAATCAGTGTATAAAGTTTTTGCGTAGGTAAGGTTACCATTCCATTGTCATTCATAAAAAAAAATGCATACATATTATACATAACATATACACTACAATATACAATATCAACCCATAAGAAATCTTTTGTAAAAATAAGACTTAGCAAATGAAGATTTTGAAATTTCCCAATCAATCAATATGTAATGATATTTCGCTATTGAATTAGATTACCGTTGATAACATTTCACAAGTCGGCGACAATGGGCGTTCGATCAAGTACCCTTTCAATTATTTATAACAAATTTGGAACGGGATGAAATGGATTTTCCGCCGAGTTATGGCGAATGATTTGATAATTGATTGATTTGAATGCTCAGCTATACTTTCGAAAGTCCATTAGATTTAATTATGCGGTTGAAACAGCTGGAATATTGTATTGATCTGATATTATATTTTTATTATTAAATACAAATAACTTTATTTTGTTTGAAAAATGGTATAAAAGATGGTATATAATATTTAAATATTGTTCACATTTTTCACCAGAATCTGGCATAAAAAAATTATTTAATTGTGCCACTATACTATGCTAATACTATTTTACTTAAATCGTCATATTATATAAATGTCAATATATTTATGTATTAATATTTTTTTAAGATTATTATATTATTCTATAGATTAGGTATTCATGATCAATCATAAAAACGAAACTGAGAACATAATGATACATATTCGCCTGTTAATCATTTTCCTAGTTTTCATTTCAGCGGACAACCACTCGAGCCAAAAAAATCTCATCCATTGCCTCATATCCCAGCTCTCATTCAAACAAATCCTCGCCGCACACCAAATAACATCAATGTACTCAATAAATTTAATTAAACAAGAACAACTAAGAAGGCACCTCGTCATCCTTATTAAATAGCGAGATACCCCACAAAATTAGGTCTCTAAATTAGTACTAAACAAAACATTAATTACAGTACTAATGAGTACTATAATTGTTTTTTTTTTCTTTTAATTCTATCACTAATCATGAACCTGCATAAAATTACTAAAAACTAAGATTTATTTTTAACTACATCTAATATCTATATCTCTGAATTTATCAGTGTGTTTTATGCGTTTTCTAATAAGGATAGTGAGTTTGCTATACGTCATTAATTTCAAAGTTGTTAATGTTTGTACAATAAAATGTTACTGAGGCATAATCTAAGATCATTTTTCCTTTCAACCCTATATTTAAAACTTAAAATATAGATACATATGATCATATGATATAGTACTCCCATATGCTCTATATCTCTGCTTTGTTATTGTATGCAACTGTGATTCGACTTAAGCCGTCACCACTTAGTACAAATGCGAACCATCAGCTGTGAACTCGGCTACTGATCTTATATTCAGGTGTGTGATATCAAAGACATGTATTGTACAAAATCACAGAGTAAGCTCGAAACACTAACATCCTTTGTCAGAAAGACGCCGAGCGGAGTCGATCTAGGATTGTTCATGTTTCATCTCACAGCCGGAATACCTTTGTTGTGGGTTCAGCGACAGAATATAATTCCTATGTTTGTAGTGTAGCAGTGGTATTGGCAGTAACCATTGCTTTGCGTAAATAGTATAAAATCTTACTGGAAAGAAAGAACAGTTGAATAAGACCCCAAATTTGAATCTCCATTAAATCAGCTTCATAAAGTAAATAACAAACTACTTTAAACTGGCTTCGATGTATTTTGATCTCAACGAATGGCAACGCATGGCTCTTTTTTATGTAACTTAGAATGGTAAATAAGTTGACAGCCCACCTAAAGGAAAACAGAAACAGTCGCCTATAGATATGAACAGCACTATAACTATTACAAAAAAGTGTTGTACAAATCTACTCCTATATGCGACAATTGCTACTTTTCGCCGTAAACTGTCAGTTTGATTGCCATTCAAGTTGCACACAAAAAAAAATTAACACATTATGTGCCCTATGAAAGTTCTCCATTAGAACATCATATGTACCTACCAAACATGCCTATTGCCCTATAATTACCTAACCATTCATTTGAACTATACAACATACCTTTTGTAGTCTATTCTTCATATGGTCTTTTGTTGGCCCGTCAAAACAGTTGACAAGAGTACCATTAAAACGGCCTGTGATTTATAGTGAACACACCCGTAACGTCTTACGGCTAGTCACCTAATTATTAGGTAGAAAATGCTCTTATTATAATAGCTATTAACTTCTTTTCACATCAAAATTCTTGAAACTGATTCTTTATTACACCAATAGCTTAAAAGTTTAAAAGCAATTGTGTTCAGTTAAATTCAGTAGAAGCGATAGAAATAATATATTACTTATCGTTATTGTATAAAATACTAAAAGATGATTAAAAATATAATTGTATTGTATTTATTTATTCCTAATATTCAAAAAGGGGGAGGGAGGAGATATTGTTAGTAATGGGAGAGATCAGACTTCCCTATCTTGGGCCACATGTGTAGTTTAGCAACAGCTCTGTTTGTCTAACACAATATAATAACAAATAATTCTACAATAAATATAAACAATTTGAGGATAATAATTTCGACTCCACCCTGTGTATAATCGTGTTCATTCTGTCAAGCGCAGAAGTACGCGACATATTCGTTTGTAAGCTAGCAAAAAATTGCTCTTGTATAGGCATATTCTTTGTTGTGAAGCACCTCTCAGCACACCCGCCTATTTCAATGTGGGAGTGATTGAAACGTTGGCCCGATTTAAGCCCAAACGAAGCTTGATTGATTGTATCGTCGATA
The DNA here is from genome assembly GCF_026898425.1 of Galleria mellonella. Lineage (NCBI taxonomy): Eukaryota > Metazoa > Arthropoda > Insecta > Lepidoptera > Pyralidae > Galleria > Galleria mellonella. The sequence goes on from NW_026442094.1 coordinate 715,663, forward strand.
ATATTAAATTAACGGTATTTCAAGGCGTTTTCTTTCCCTTTTTATTTAATAACCCTAAGCGCCTCATTAAAGCCATTCAGCTACATTACACTAAGTGTTGGAATATTGTTCAATAGGATTTAAGATTTTTTAAGCGTGAAGGGGAAAATTCTCTATTCGTCTGATTTATTAGCAACTATATTTCGTGATTACATTAAAAATTCTTAATCGATTTTTACAACTCTTTTTGCAATTGATAAAGTTAACTCCTGTGTTAATCTCATTAGAATTTTGTTACGACTGAAACTGCCCATTTTTTATGCGGAGTAAAGGCACCGCTCGTTAAGCAAACATGTAAGTATCGGTGTATATGTTTACGATTGAAGTGATTTTTCAAACGATCTTCGAAAAAAGAGGGGATTATCAATTTGGTTGTATTTTTTTGTTTGTTGCTTCATAACTCCGTCAGTTACAAACCGATATGGAAAATTCTTTTTTTATCTGAAAGGATATACTTTTATACTGGTCCCGTAAAAATGTTATCAAAATCGATTCCATAATATGGTTTTAAAATCAAAATAATAGGTTTTGCCATTTTATAGTTTTTTTTTTTAAATTATTTGCAGAGCAATAAATACTTGTTTGTATATAAGTTGCACGATTACATTTCCAACTTTAAACCGATTCGATATTGAAACAGTGTCAAAGTGCACGCTATACGAATGTTCCAAAAACCTTATTAAACGAAAAATTATATAGATATACATAGAGATATAATGTATAATTGTATAACATATAAACATAGTTACAACCAAATTTCTTTCTTTTTCAATTTCCAGTACGTCAAATCCTATTAAAAAATTAATTCATTCGAATAACAGATTAGTTGTATAAAAAAGAAAAATGAACAAATTGGTAAAAATACAAAATGTTTCAGCATAAAGGGATACTCGCTTTGATGTAGGGAAGACTCTTCTAAGAATCCGAGTCCGAATACTAAGGGCAGAATTCCGATTTGAAAAGATAAATTCTTTTAATGTATCAGTTATTTTCTTGAGATTCATATAATAATACGCAATTGACCTTTGTTATATGTGGAAAAAATAAATTATGTATCAGTTTATTTGTTCAGAATCTAGATAAACATGGAATCCAGTGTAAAGCTACAAACTGTTATTTTGCAAAATATCAACAGATAAATTTTGTTTCAAGTGTTTTTAATAAAAAAAAAATATGCATCATATTTATATTAGCCCTTAACTGTCCGCCGCTGTACATGGGCCTGGGTATAAGGAGTTTTGCAAGTAGTTGTCACGCTTGGTAGCCGGGTCGACAACCGCAGTTAGGCTTTGATGATGTTACAGCCAAACCCGATTTTAGAACAAACTAGTTTTGCCTAGGCTAAACTAGTTCTTCCTTTACACGATAGAATTAACTAGCTACAATTAATAGCCTAGTCCAAACTAATTTGTCCTAATATAAATACGCACACTTTTATCCTGAAATCGGGTTTGGCCGGTAACAATGACTAAGATGAATAAGAAAGACGCTGTTGCCCATCCCTCGATTGTTAAGTAACTTATGTCGCCTCTTTTGCTTCTTACGACACCTACAAGAAAGAAAGGGATGGCCTATTCTATACCGATATCATATTGTAAAATAATATTTAAATAAATATATTATCTAGTTATTTTTATTTTAAAGCGAATAAAACGCACCAATAAATTATGAGATGTTTCTGTAAACAAATAAAAAATTTAGACCGCAGATTAAAAATACGTCTACGTCCTTTATACTATACTAAATTTCATAATGGTTTGTAAGCTGTTGAAGCGCTAAAAGGTAACAAAGTCTTTTAGACATTTATATCACTAAGACATTTATTATAGCTAAGGATTTTTTTTTATTTATAATTAAGATATTCGCTAGATACCTTAATTATGTATTATTTATACATTATATAACAACGGTTGTCATCTTGACAGAGTTATAACTTCGCAACGTACTCAAAATAAACGATTATGATGTGATCTTATAGTGGAGATGATTTATTTTCAATGGATAGAATTTCAAAAACAGACGTAACTTTTTTTTATTTTAAATAATTACTCTAGTGACTAGACTAGAGTCTGATCTAACACAAAATAAGAATTTTAAGTTAGATCTAAGTCATGTATCTAGATGGAGTGTTGAGTGTCAAAAACTCGCAAAAATGGTAAGGATAGTTATTGGTAGCCGCGAATTTTTATAATGTGCTATTTTTCGATGTTGTAAATACTTTTAAACCGACTTAAAAACGGAATATGTTCTCAATTCGTATGTATTTTTTTTATATTTATTATCTCATGACTTCGTCAGTTACAAACGGTTTTGGAAAATTCTTTATTTATATGAAAGTATATTCTTTCAAATTGGTCCCATAGAAATTTTATCAAAATCGGTTCAGTAGTTTAGTTTCTAAGAATAGGTTAGTAGGATATTATACTTAATAAAATCTATACATTTTATATAATAGTTCGTATGGTACTTACGTGCCTAATTACATAAATCGCTTCTGGTTTTGCAATTAGAGTAATTGAGTATGTATGTATCTAATTACTATTACCAATAATGCTAGTGTATTTGTGTATAGTGGTATATATCTCTTCAGTGGTTACAGATCATATGTAAGTATGATTCTATTTATTCTACGAATTCCAGAACCGTGTCCTAGAATCGTTTAAAAAAAATATTAATAATTAATTGCTACAATTTAACAAATTATGGATTAACATTTTAGCTGCTATATTGTGCTACTACCAAACTCATTAGAGTAGTTAGAGACTTTTAATTAATCTTGTTTTCATTATATCCATTTAAATAGACTGATTAAGATATTGGAACTAATCTTCAGGTAAATATAATAAAAATAATGTTTATATAAAAAAATAAATGTCTTATTTTACACAAGTAAAAAATGTAATATATATATATATATATATATATATATATATATATATATATATATATATATATATATATATATATATATATATATATATAAACGAGATACGAAATATTATAAAATACATCTATATCAATATTAATATAGTAATGGATAAACTACATTACCAGCGAGTAACAAAAGCTATATTTAAAAAATACCGTACCGTATATATGATAGGTCTTATTTTTTATATAACATAAAACATTTAAAAGTAAAAAAAAGCAGTTTATAAGATATCGAGCGTCCCAATTGATGATGCAAGAGGAGATTAAGTCACACATGGATCATTTAATGAATTCATTTAATGAATTCATTAATGAACGGGATTTATAAAATCCTACAGATTAAAATAAATAAGTTATATTAATAAATCGGTAATCCTGATGATAATCAGGTTTGTAGGAATAATTATATAATTTTTAACGTATTTATATGTAGAAGGTGAAATAAACGATTTTTCAATAATATTATATTTAAAATTATAAAACAATTCAAAATTTTCAGATACTTAAGAAATTAGGCATGATCAGATCTCGGATGGTTCAGAAACTATTCGAGAATTCTCGATCAAAAATACATTAAAACAATTGGATTGGCTAAAGCCAATCCAATTGTTTTCACAACTAAATCAAAACTATAAAAAGACTATAAGAATTGACTGCTTAGGTACCTTTGTCCTACTCCTATGGGAGACTCCTCGCGTCTACTGTGAAGAACTAACGCTTACATGACTGCGTTTGTATTTGAAGAGTGGGATATGATAGTTAAATTACCGGGTACGAGGGTATAACTAGAGATGGGTCATATCGATACCGCTCCAATGTCTATATATTGACTTCTTCTTGACATTGATGGCGGAAAAAAGGTCATCACCAATTTATATATTGCCCATACCGAATATATATTGGTTTCGATGGAATTCTTGATTTTTATATTATACTAGCTGACTCGGCAAACGTTGTTTTACCATATACATTATTTTTAGAACTATATATGAAAATTTATCGTACTACAATTATTATATTCGATTGTCATTTTGCAACCCTATTGAGGCATATAAAAATCGCGATTAAAAAACAGGGGTTGATCGTAAAAGCGTGAAAATTTGAATTTGTATGTATTTTTCAATGCTAAATCATAATAAAATAAAAACATAAAATTTTGTCAAATAAATAAAAAAAAAAATATTTAGAGGTAGGTCACGCTTATTATTGAGGGGTATGAAAAATAGATGTTGGCCGATTCTCAGACTGATGTTGTTAGGTTAATATACCTATAGAGATTGTTATTACAAAATATAGATATTCCTATATATATAACCCACTTTTAAATATGAAATTTAAAAGAGGAGGTATAACAAATCAAGGCGTATTATGTGATGTCCGTGTCTGTACGCGACAATTATCATTCTCCATCAGATAGATCGTCAGCTTGATTACTATTTTAAAGTGTACAGAAAATCTCTGTACTAATTTTTAATCATGCTGAGACTCCAAAAGTTGGAAGCAAGTGTATTCGGCTGAAAGCAAAGCGAATAGGACAACTTGATATCAGTGGCTATCCTGTCACCTCAATTTACCCTCATCTATACCTTTCATCATTCCAAATCCGAATCCTCTAATTATTTAAAGACTTGCCAAAAGTTTCTAACACAACTGTCAGGTCCAATAAATATTTAATAGACGATAACAAGTAAACTTACTTTGTATCGAAAAGTGGGCCAATTGCATTAATCATATCAATAGAGAATGTAATAATTCTACAATAACACGGAACTACGTATAAGAAGTTATTAATTTTCACAACAAAAATTATCATTATTAAGTAAAATAAAAATAACAACAGGCACCTACATAAACTACCTAAGTACTTGTTTATTTTTAAGTATATCAACCAGATGGACGAATGGTCCCGGCATAGAATAGGCCACCCTTTCCTTTCCCGTGGGTATCGTAAGAGCCGACTAAGGGAGAACAAGGGATGGGCAGCAGCGTCCCTCTTAAAACATCTCTAAAGCCTGACTGCGGTTGTCAATCCGCCTGCCAAGCGTGGCAACTACTGGCAAAACTCCCCAAGGAGGAGGCTTATGTTCAGCAGATGATAATTAAAGACTGATATGATGATAATGTTGATAACGATCAGACGGAGACTTTGGACAAAAGTCGTTTGCTTGGGTACCTCTGTGCCATTCGTGTTTCTGTCAGTTGTGTTTGCAAACCTTTAAACTGAAACATATGGCAATGTTTCTATTTGAAAGGTGGGATATGGCAATGAAATTACAGGGTAACGTGGCATAAGTTTAGTCTTCAGGAATGAAAACGCGTGAGGTGTATCATGGACGGCACAGAATATTCTATTACGTCCATGGTACTGTTCATGTTTATAAGCGACAGTTATCATTTCCCATATGTTATCTTTATATCTATCGTTTTTTCGTTATATCTATCTATCCCATCAGGTGGACCGCCAGGTTATTTACCACTGTAAATTGTATATAAAAAGAACTATGTTTTAATGCCTTCATTTAATGGATGGAAGGCGGCAATCATCTCCTTTAGACATGAAAACCCCTATGTATATAAAGAAGTATACTGTGACGCCCTAGTTCCTGAAAACAAGGATGTGATGTGCTGAGTGACTGACAGACCCATATATCAACGCACAACCGAAACCGTTGAATCTAGAACCTTGAAATTTTCCATATAAGTACTTTATATAGCGTATATGAACAACAAGAAAACAAATTCATCTCCTAAAGGGGTGAAACGGGACCCGAAAGTTTGTATTGAACTTCGTAAGTTTAGAAGAACATGTGAAATTTTTTAATTAGGCACATGGTTCAAAACAAAACTCACGTGAAATTAAGACCATACGCTAGCGAGGTCGCGAGCAACAGCTAATGTTAATATAAAAATAATAGGGGATTAATTAAAAAAGAAAAAAAAAACAATTGGACGCATCGGTTTTAATACAAAATACTAACCTTACTGATGGTCTAAATACAGTGTAAATTCCTCTAATAAATGCCAGTAATTTATTTAAATTTTAATTACTGTAAGTAATTTGTTTTAATTTAATATATGTAGGTACAAGTATTTTAAAATAAGAATACAAGAAACTAATGATTTTCATACACTACGGAAAATAATAAAACTGCAGGTGCTCGACGAATGCGTATTCAGTACAAACGTCGCGTGCAAGTGACACCGGAACTGGGCTTTTTTTACTCCAGTCTTTGTTGAGGCTTCCTTTGGCCAGGCCGGGGGACTGCCATCCCAAGAGGCCGGGGATGGGGCACTCTATTGTGTGAGGCCAATTTGAATACTTAAGTGTGGGCTCGCTCCACGAACGATGTCGATGCCCGCACGTTTAATATGGTTGTATAGTTAAAAGGAATTATTATAGTAAATAAATAATTAAATGACAGTCGACAAATACCTCTAACTACCCCATCAGAAGTTATAGTAGTGATTAAGTATATATATTTTTTTTAATGTAATTAACTACCCCATCAGAGGTTATAGTAGTGATATTGATATTTTTAGATTAGATCTTTGTTTTTCAATCTTGTTAAATATAATTTAGAATATAATTTGTTGAATTACGATATACGGATTGTCTTTAACTTTTATCCTAATTCACGCGAAAAAAAGTCATGGGCGACTATTTAGTGAAGCAAGTTTGTAATATTAGTTGTAAACAGCATAAACACATTAAAGAATGCTCGAAAGACGAAATAACTATAAGACGTAGATAAAAATGTGCAGAAAAATTCAGCAAGACTATAAAATGAAAGTGGGAAAGTTTTAATAATATAAGTGTTACACTGTAATTATTACCTTAACTATGGTTTAATAGTACAATGGGAATATAATTAAGAATTCTCTATCGTCGTGCACTCTGGCAGTGTTCCAAGACTGTGGCTTAGTTCAATTAAATAGATTTTGTTTAGATCATGATATGAGTAGGGTATTTATTAAGTGCTACTAGATTTTTCAACGATCTTCAAATATTTTCAGTTGAACATATTTTTTGTGTATTTTACATAATATCTTGTAGATTTCGATGATCCTTTTTGCAAGCGATAGGGTTTATAATAATAATAATAATAATAATAAATCTCTTTATTTTCAGGTATATACCCATAGTTAACATTTTTATATTATTAATTAAATAAATTGTTATTATTATTATTATTATTATTATTTATTATTTATTCTTTATTATTTATTATTATTTATTATTTATTATTATTTATTCTCGATATAATTTTATTATGATGGATATCAGCTTATTTTAGGAACGAATTTTTTTAAAATATTACTTTACTTTTAGATACAGGAAAACAATCCAATCTTTGGGATTGGATAAAAAATTCGTATATTAAAATAGAAAATATCATAGAAAATATAGTATATATATAAATTAAAATAGAAAAAAATTATAAGTATTTTTATTGTAAATTTTTAATGAACTTACTTTACCTACTTTAGAATTATATTTATGTATATTATTAATGAAACATTGTTCCATTTTGTAAATAAAGAAAGTCTAGAGGGAAGCAAATATTGTTTTTACTTTACAACAATAAAGGGTATCCACTCCTGAACGATAATTTATATTCCTCTCCCGCAAATGTAAAGAGTAAACCCAACAAATACGCACAAACAAATACAAAAAGTTCACAGAAAATAATTTGTTGCAAGCGAAATCGTTTCTATGATCTCTTGTGGGTGCTGTATGAAACACGTAAGAATCTGGTTGACAATGTTTCATTATAAATAGTTAATTATCTATTTTTATCACCATTAGACGAAGAAAACACCAACAGACAAAAGTGGGAATAATTACAAATTTTTGAAAACATAATTTTTTTTCGGTTTATTTTGCTAGGAAAATAGAAACAAAAAACAAATTTTAAGTTACATCACGTTGTTTTATGTTTTTAAAAAGAAAAACAGATGCATTGTGTTTACTTATCCTTTACCAGAAAAAAAAAGAAATAGAAAAAACATTTTCTCGATATTTTCCAAGAAAATAACGGTACAGCACTAGAAACAAACATTTAGAGGGGCTCCTTTTCAAGTTATCAGAGGTGAGAGGGGTGCTATCAGTACAAAAGATAACACTCAAAGACAAGTTATGACGTCGTATTTACATCGCAGATTCTTATCTGTGGACTTGAAAAGGTTTATGTCTCTAAAACGTGTTTTACTTTAAAACGGTTTTTTTACATTGTTCGTTGTTTAAACCCTTTGACGGAACTTTAGTTATCGTTGTGGAATTACATTTTCTTAGATCTACACAATACTTATTGTTTTAAAAAAATAACTAATAGGCGGCACACCGACTTGTTTTTGAATTTACATTATTAATAAGTATGTCATATTGAAATTTCACACGCGTAATTTAGATAATAAATTATTAATGAACTCTTTATACAGATTTAAACACTATTAAAAAAAACTGTTTCCTTCATTTTAAGACTTCCTTTATCTCTGTATCAGATTTCCGAATCGAAATAGTTGAACCGATTTGAAAAGTGATTCAAATCAAATTATTAGAATTTTTTACATTTGTAATGTAATAAGATTAGTAATCTTATTACATTACAAATGTGTTTTTTTTTTTAAACTTTCATATATTCATTGGGTATTTTAATAATCTTCTTCTTTGAATTTCACTTCACCGGGATTAGACAACTTAAGACTGATTTTTTGAGGCTGTCACTCTGATGAGCGAGTTGTCATAGTAATACATCAAAAATCAACAATTACCTTTATGACAAAATTTTTACGTCGAAATTTGAAGTTACCGTTAATATTATATAAAGAACATTCGACTAATTGCCTTAAGAATTTATTTTTATACATGTGTAACGAGGAACTGCTTCTTAAGTAGCTACTAGAACTAATGGACAACGCAAGTTAGCTTTTATTATTTGTGACAGAAAAAGGAAATTCCTCTGTCACGGACGGTGTGACACGGTGGAATTATTGGGGTCAATGAACGGGCTGGTGATATAATTTTTAATTGGTGTCAAAGCATTCATTATCAAGACTGTGGTTTAGGTACAATTTGATGCTACTTTATAGTATTATTGCACTATAAAAATGTACTTTTACTGACAATATAAAGTATAGGAAAATAAACTATAAATTACACGTGCCATGGGAAAAACTCTAAAAATAAACAAGTTGCTAGTATTGTTGTTCTTTTTTGTGGGTACATCGTATAATTTCTTGAGTGGTTTCGAGAAAAATGTCTTTGGAATTGGTATTTATAGAATTGCCAATTATCTTACGTCATATCTAAAGGTTCTTTCTTGTAAAAGCATAATTTCTTAGATGATATAGTGTCACTATAGAAATGCTTCAAGAAAAGAAGGGTCTACTTTTTCATACAATTTTGCGTGATAAATAGTTATGAGTGATTCCTTTACAGCTTCTATATTTGACTTATAATTTATGCATCTTTTTAATGCGTAAACACTCATTTATTGAATAATACGTCAAGATACATTGTATGCGTAAGTATATAGAACACTGATAAAAAAAAATAAGTCAGCTAAGACAACTAGCTAACAAAAAATTGATCCGTTTTTGAAGCTCGATGCTATATAATCTAAGCATAATTTATCAAATATCTACAACGTAAATGTTTAAGAGCAATTATACTTTACATATATATTGTAGTAACCGTCAGCTTGATTTTCATATAAGTTTCATATATATATATATATATATATATATATATATATATATATATATATATATAGATATATGGACTTTTTTTTCAAGAGAAAAATAAAAAATGAATAAATCTTTATAAATTATCAGCTTGACACAAATGGTACCATGTGAGACTATTATATTCGATATTTTTGTTATTTTCATTTATTATTTTTATACCAACTGCAAAAAAGGAGGAGGTTCTCAATTCAGTTGTCTTTCTTTTGTTTGTTATCCCGTAAGTCTGTCATTTATAAACAGAGTTGGCGAATTCTTTTTTTTTTATCTGAATGGATATTTTAATTTAATCGGTCCATAGAAATTTTATTAAAATCGGTTCAGTAGTTTAGTTTTTAAATAAAAATAACTGGTTTTGCCACGACTGGATTAGGTGTTTTTTGTGGAACACAGAAGTAAAAATGTTCTAAAAAACTCAAAATTTCGATTTTCGTGCATAGAAAAATTAGTTACTTTTTTCAGTCAGCTCCTCACCGCATAAATGAAGTAGGGCGACGTTGAAAAAAAGAGTAGCCATTAAAAGAAACCATAACTAATACCTACTATGAGGCAAAGGCAACACAAGCTATTGATGCACGGACTTTCACTGCTTTGAAAGTGTGGGCGCCGAGACCGTGACCTGAGCTCACCCGTGTGTAACGGACCGAAACGCCTGTGGGAACTCTGCCCTTTGCTGTTATGTTCGCTCTTTGCGAAGAAGTTATAGACACCCGATTCGCCCATTTACAATTGCCGGCTAGATATTAGGGGCGAAAATTATTCAGCCAGTATATTTTGATAAAAAAATAAAGCCATCGTGTTTATTAAAGACTAGGTTGCTACCAAACACGCATTAAACACTGGAACCAGGGGGGAAAGAATTGTTAGCAATGGAGTTTGACAGCCCCATTGAGCAATATACCTTATTTACCTCCATTTGAAACCATCGTGAACAATTCTTGTTGAATTCGCCACGATGGGCTAACTGACCTGCTTCAACCTCACCTATCATTCTTCACTGGTGCCCCGCCGGTGTATACCGATAGCGCGGGTGGGGTTACTATTCCCTTATCATCCATTTAAAAACACTGGAACCAAAATTACATGAAATAATTATATTTGATATAATTTTGGTCAGATATTAGTCTGACCACCATCGTTAAGGGTGTATTATTTTTATTTTATTTTTTAGTTTTTTTTTCATTTATTTATTTATATTTATAGAAATGTGTAGCACTTATAATTACTACAATGAGTTAAAATAGCTTATAGTACCCATATACTTACACAAGAAACAGGGTATTACTAAATTTGAATTAATGTTAGGTACTTAGGGTATTATATAAGATCTCTTAACATTATTATATCTAATTACCATATCTAAGTAGCAAACAAATCAAGAGTATAATTGAAATGAAATTATTGAAATTTTGACATTGTACTTTCATTAATATGATTATGTTTTAACATCTAACATCAGAATATTTGACTTTATTTCTAATCAACATTTTTAATTGAATAGATTTTTTTTTTATTTTCTGTAATTTTGGGATATTAACTTAATCAAAATCAGTCAGCAAGGAGTCAGTGGATGCAAGGGGCTCAAGACCGTTCATTATGGCAGTCTATAGAGGACGCCTATGTTCAGTAATGGACAGATAATGGCCAAGAAGATAATGATGAGATATGTATTATTCATTCTTCAAATCATTTGCTATCTCTGTTTTAATGGTGCCTACAATTTTATTAAACCCGTGGTGCCGTCGCGTAAATATTTTAACATCATTAAGGTGTTGAAAAGAATGAGTCCTCGTTAAATGGACAGACGTAAAGACGTTATTAATAACAGCCAACTAATAGATGATACCATAGCATGCGCAACTAATAAGCGATAATTTATTGCCTTTCTAAGGGTACACACTAATGACCCCGTAAATTAGTCTTGCATGCTCGTTTAGTTATAGCATTAAATTATGATTGGTTTTTTTAAAGGTTTATTGATTCCATTTTCATTAGAATAGTTTTTTGATACTCAAGCATTAGAGTGTGTAGAAAAAGATTTCCTTTTTTTTATGCAACCCTGAATGGCAATAAAGCTGACGGCCCACCTGTGGAAAGTGGTAATCGTCGCCTATAGGCATGAGCAGTACCACGGACATAACAGAGTATACAGTTTCGCCCACGATACCCATCATGCGTTACCGTTCCTGTGGACTCAGGTGTTATTCCTCTGTACCCTGTAAATTCACGCCATATCCCACCCTTCAAACTGAAACACAGCCATGTAAACACAACAGCTTCACGGTAGAAACAGGAATGTGACAGAGGTGCTCAAGCAAAAGAGTTTTGTACAGTCTCCCTTTGGTAAAAATTCCTTTTGAAAATTTTAAATAATTTATTATGAAATCGACATGTGGGTAAAATGTTGCTAAAAATAGATTGAAAATCAAATTCGAAGTAAAAACTATTCTTTCTTAAACAAAACAATTAACTTGTCTTTCAATGACTGTAATTTTGCCCCACCAAAATCAAAAAGAAAAAAAAAACAAACCAATAAAATAAAAAGAAGTAGATAAGTTATACGGTTAGTAAAATTTACGAAAACATCTCGTTAACTTGACGTCTTGTTCTTTTTTTTTGCAGAATTCATTACTTATTCATTGGGAGATACATTTTAATATTATTATGTACCTATTAAAACTTTTTCATCCCGTACCTAAATTATTATTAAGAATCTTTTTTTTTATGTGGAAACATCAATGGCAAACAAATATATGTAAATAGCAATAAAACGCTAAATGTTTTTTAAGCGCAAAACTTCAAAACGGCTGGACCAAATTGGTAATTTTTATTTTTTAAATACTCGATAAACAAAAAATTGGAAAAATTTCTGAAAAATCGTAAAAATCTCATTTTTTTCTTCCATATTCAAACTGTTCTTAAACCTGCTGAGTCTGTTAGTATTATTATATGTTTAGTACAACTGTTATTTTTTGGCTTCGGAAATAAATTCGAAAAAATCTGACAATCGTAGTAACGGAAAAATATCAGCAAATATTCTGAACTAATAAAATATGCACTCAAGTGCGTGCGCCCCTTTCAGTAACGAAGATTAATTGAGGGCTGGTTAATGATAATGAAAACAAAGCGAGAAGTAACGAGACTTCCCAAAACGTGGGAATTTCAATTTTCGCAGTTTTAATTAAACTCCAGCAGGTAGGTACAACTACGTGAAGTACAAAGCCGAGCGTGCGAAGTATACAATTTGTTACAAAGTTTGCTCAAAGGATTTGGATGGCATTTTCGAATGTCTTAATTCTGATTTATAGACGTTACGACTCATCACACGATTCAGTATATAATTTTAGACAATACATACTATTCACCCCTATGGTGTTAGCATAAAGATGTTTTTTCACCAGAGGGTTTGCATGCAACATAACAATTGAGAAGCATTACACCAGTTTAGTATGATATTTAAAATGTAACACTGTAATGTAGCGCCTAATAATCTAACACTATTATTACTGGGGAGGGAGGGAAGAGATTGTTAGGAATGCGCTCCAGTACCATTGCTGGCAATACAGCCTATCAGTCCGACCTCCACATGGCCCCCCTGGAAACCATCGTGCTAAATGCCAGGTGTATTCATCATGATGGGCTAACTAAACTGCCTTTTCATTCTCACCTCACCTCACTGGTGACCTAGCAGCGCATACCATTAGCCCAGGCGGAGTTATCATTCCATTATTATCCACTAAAAATACATTTATTGCTAATTCAAAGCTGTGACAACTCAGTAAACAAGGCTTATCTGTCGTCCGGAAATACCAAGATTCCAACATTTGTATTTTCAAATTCATAATTAGAGCCTTTAAAAATGGTTGTTACGTGTTTCTCTTGTACCTCGGAGGAAGCGTAAAAACGTCCTCCTGTAATCCATGTCAAAAGCCTTCGCGTATAACGAAGGCAGCCTAGCAACACTTGACATCAGAGGATCACCCTCTGTAGTAGTTGTAATATTATTCTCTAGACATTACATTTTTGTAACAATATCGAGTACTAACAGATTTTTCGATCTGATTACAAAAGTTATTAGCTGATTACAAAGAAGTACAAATATTGGTTAAATGTGTTTTTTCAATTTTCGATCTAATCATTATTATAACATTAAGTATCAGGTGCGCGTTGCCGCCCTGGAGAAATCTTAATACACCTTTTTTGAAGAAGTTCATACTGTAGTCTTCAGGTAAAACTTCCGCAGGGAGCTCATTCGACAGCCTGAGCGTTCGCGGGAGAAAACTCCTCAGAAAATGCACTGTAAGGTCCCATTTAGGATCTAGCGTGAGAGGATGAATGCCCTGTCAATGGCAAGCGGTAGGATGATAAAAGGTGGCTGTAAGCCTCATTTCGAACAATTGCTCAGAACACAATCCGTTAAACAAACGATAGAATCTATCTATAAATCTGGGTATTAAATCAATGACAAGTGCTGTACCACTGTAAAGAAAATAGCAAAATGGTTGGTAGCCCTCCATTTGCAAGATAATTCATAATATCATACTACACTACAGAATGAATTAGATATAATCAACCAAAAAGAGACTAAATACCAAGTGAAGAATCTGCTTCAATTCTCTTAACATTAGACAAAATTAGTCTGATTAAATAAATAGGTAGTTATTCACGCGAAATCCAATCGGCCACTGGTTCTAAATGAAAATTGTCATTTAAAAGGATAAAATGTCACACAAGTGACTAAGTCAATAAGTATCTCAAAGGATTTGTCGAACACGTTCTTGTAATTAAGCCAATTACAGCCAGTGTGTAGTTAATTCGAGTAGAGAGGCCCTGTATAGTCGGGTGACAACGTCCTTTCACAATTAATAGATAGCGCCCTCTATTCCCAACAAGTGAATTTAGATCCTATAGCAGCTTCAATCGTCATAAAATTAAATGGGATTAAGACGGGAATAAGTAAATAGACTACAAAAAAAATATCAGAATCGACCCAGAATTTGTGATTTATGCACATACGAGTAACATCGATGTTGGAAAAAAAATATTGATTGCCTTTAAACAATTTGATAGTAGATAAAAAAAAATACGAAATATAAGGCAGAATTGGTAATAATAGGGAGTACATTACTTGTGTGATATAAAACAGGTAATATTATATCTTTGCATTTTGACAATTTTTATATCAATAAAAAATAGAAAATAAACAAAAGTTGTATAGATACTAGATATGGATAACATCCGATATCTGCATATATATTGACTTCTTCTCCTTACATTGATGACCCATCCATTTCAATATTGACAATATCAATCCGATAACTATACTCATTGCGAGCGGCTTCTACTTTTAGATATTATATGGATAACCTATATTTAATATATCTGTTATTAGGCCAATATTATATAGATATTGTAACTACAATATATAGATACTGCTAAATATTATCCACCCTCAGTAGCTACAAAAAAAAACTTCATATTTTTGGAAGTAACTTAAATAAATTTCATATCCAACCAGATAATCTTTACACGTTGCTTGACAAATCACTTCAGATTGTATTTATAGTTGTAAATAATTAAGACTATATAAAATTGTACATAATATTAAATATCACACAAAAGCAACTTTTCTAATAAAACAGAGTGAAATTAATAGATGTTTCAGAATATCCGACCGTTGGCTGTTCTCCTCATATTAAAGGATATTAAATCAAAGTTTAATAAAACTAGTATCGTATATCGTATAGCGTTGCGTTTTGGATATGGAAAATACAGGTTGTTTGGAAGGCCGAAATTACGTAGAACGTTGTAAATATTTTATGTATTTTAAGACTCAAGAAGAGGAAGTTCTCAAGCTGTTGGAGTTTTTTTTATGTCTGTTCTAGATAAATCAAATAAGTAAACAATAAATGTCATAAGGTATGGTTCCGTTCCAATCCACTCGTTTCAGTTTACCATTAGTTACCACTAATGGTTTTTGGGGAGATTTTGCTAGTAATTACAATGCTTAGCACGCGCATTGGCAATTTGGCTATTGGTGATATTTTAAGAGGAACGCTGCTGCCCATCCCTCAATTAGTATAGACATAGATACTACTTATATCTACTATTATCGATTTCGGAATGATACGATGAATTAATCCGATTCCTGAGCAGTAAAAGCTCTATTCAATTCCTAAATTCCACGTACTGATATGTCCGATCAATCTGCGGTAACAACAATACAGTGCCGTACCCGAGACAAGAATGCCACAGTATACCTATACTTTAACAGGAAAATGAGGATACTAAGGATTTTATTAAATAACTTAGTGAAACCAATAAATCACGGAAGTCGTCAAATATTCAAATCTGTAATATTCTTGTTGATATAATCGATTAGAAACTGCCGCTAGAATCGATTTCAATTAAATTTAGCTAAAATGTGGTTTATGGCAGCAATGGGCATCTACAGAGATAAAAAATATCCTTTCTTTCAAGTTCAAACATTACATATTTACAAAATTTCATTAAAGTCCGTCAAGTGGTTTCAGAGATTAACGTGAACAAACAACGTGATACAAGATTTCTATTTATGTATGAATAAGATTTTAAGCTGCAAATAAAAATAGTATCTATGACTGAGATTCTTTGACAACGCCTCAAGGCCATATTCTTATTTATTTTATTAAAAAAAAAAATAGGTAACAATCAAAGTTCATAATCTCTAATCTATGGCGTGCTCACCCTGTCGTTGTTAAATCGGTGTTCAATATTAATTCGGTTCTCCCATTAACTCTATTCATGGCAAATAATAGGTACAGATGGTTTACGATCAGGCTGTATCAATTTGGTACCTTTGTTTCTAATGAATGAGATGCCTATCAACAATTTGCTGAGAATTGGACTTCCAAGAAATTAACTTAGCGATTCAAATAGATAATCCCTGTGATAGCTTGTTAATTTCAGAAGGTAGCGTTTCATTCGGAAATATAATCAGTTAATTGCTTCACAAGTTATTTCTGCTCTTACATGTTGTGTTCCGGTTTCAAGGGTGAAATACATAGGTATAGCTTTAGAATTACCGGGTATTATGATTGGAGGTGCGAAAGTGAACGCGAAGTGAAATGAGAAAGTAGTTAGATGGTTAATCTACATTAACCTATTATGATCAGATATATGGGTAAGTAATATGGGTAGGTTTGTATATTGGCCCTATAACAGATACATTAAATATCGATTATCCAATATATAATATGGGAATAAAGAATCCGTTTGAATTAATACTGATATTCGTTTGATCGAAACGGGTGATGATCTTTATTTACGTCGTATCTAGAGGAATCCGAAGAAGAAAGAGAAACCAGGAGGATATATCACAGCAGTACTGAAATTACCATTGTCTATATATTTTTTTGTTGCACACTTAACTCATATTGAAAAAAAAAAGCAACAACTGTGTCTTTTCCGTTCTTTTCAGCTGAAATTGTATTTCGAATTGGGCGGCAGATTAATAAAAAATTACTATTCAAAAATGCTTATCATTAAACTATTTGATTAAAAATTATTTTTAATTATTTATTTTAATCAGATAGAGCTCTGAGGAAAATGACAAATCTATCAAACTGATATGGTTGCAAGAGATGAGTTATGACAATCAGCGAAGCAAGAGATGTATTGATAGAGGCCTTCGCCACTCTTTTCTATCTGCTTACTCCATTTACGACTCAAAGTTCTTGTCCATAACTTAGAGAGAACACAGATAATACATTATCATTTGAGGTTTTCGTCGCAAGTTCCTCCAACGGCAACGTTGAGTTATAGCACTAGTTATAACAGATTATATCTATCGCTTATCATTTTGAGAACCGTATAATTGATTGCCATCCTGATTGACTTAAAAGGTTTTAAAAAAATATTTCAATATAGTTTGGTCATCTTCACTATTATTAAATTGGCATGTGATTTAAATATCTGTTTAAATTGAAAACTGAGAAGGGAAGCAAATTTAAAAAACTGTATCGCATTAAACAAGGTCTAACCTATTTTCTGCAAAGAACGTGACATGCCAGGGATATCACGGGTGGAAGCTACGCTCCCATATATAAATATCTGAGTCAGCGAC
Source organism: Galleria mellonella (assembly GCF_026898425.1). Lineage (NCBI taxonomy): Eukaryota > Metazoa > Arthropoda > Insecta > Lepidoptera > Pyralidae > Galleria > Galleria mellonella. The sequence continues at coordinate 733,481 of NW_026442094.1, forward strand.
AGGGCACGACCTAAATAATGGAGCATAAAATGAGCATCGACTGTACAGTACCAGGAGACGCTCCAGCATATCTACCCTCCATACAAGACCACTCAAAGTTACAGAGTATAACGTTTCCTCAATAGATAACTTCACATCTGCCGATTACATCACAAACATTTTCTAACAAAATATAGTCTGTATCATAGCAAATCGTAATATGAACGAGTCGTCATATTATGAATCTTTCACGTTGTAGGACCTTGTTTTTATGCGAGAACATAAAATAGAACGTAAAATTCTAGTCACGTCCCTGTCTGTACTGTACCAAGTCAATCATTGTTTTATTAGTAAAGCTTGTCAACTGTATAAATAATAAAGCTGTCAATATAAATACTTAAACTTTCTTACATAATGTATAATATTTAAGTAGTTTTTGACGTTGTAGATTTTTATAGTAAATTATTTCTTGTAATTAGTGACTTCTATTATTATATGCCACTCGAAGCAAAAATTTACAATCTTATGTAAATGGTAAAAAGAAGCATACTGGTAATAAAAAGATATATAAAACATTAGACCAAAATAATAGATACATTTGAAACAAAATCTCTTATAATTAGTGGGAATACTTACAAAAACAAAGGGAAAGTCGGGTTGTAAAAACAATCGGCTGACACATTACATTATCTGTCAAGATCGGATACAAAAATAAACAGAGCATGTTCTGGATGTTTTGTTAAACCGCTCAATGATGAAGGGGCGACGTTGAGAGCCGAAATGGGATCTAGTTTTGTTTATCAACAAGGAGTAATTGGGGTACTGGTGCGCAGTGACTTCAAAGGATTCAATGGTACAAAACAGTTTATAATGACGCTCCTATTTGTCTTTAAATAATTTGGGATCAAAAGCATCATAACAGAGCGGAGGAAGCATGAGTATAGAGAATGCAGCCCTTCTTAGCTTTGTTTGTAAGGGCAAATTTCCGATTGCAAATTTGAAATGTCGCGAACTACTAGGCTGTATCTGTTATCAATTTAGCTACCTTTATTAACTAATTAAGTAGGTACTTTATCAAGATAGTTTCTATACAAAAACGTTTCGTTTAAAGCAGGCCTACGTTTAAATTTTTAGGTGAATCCTAAAAATGAAATTTGAAAATAAGACCGCCTTATTTCAGTTACATACATTTAGTTAGTTATAGACTTTTTAGTTTTAGTGATAAACTCTACGTGATTTTTAATACTGTTCATCTTTTAGATTTAAATATTTTAATCCTAATGTGGGATGGGTGACTGACTGACAGTTGGAACGTATGACTTCACTCAAAACTGTCCAAATAGCTTTTAAACACTTCTATATTTATAAAATAAATGGAAAAATTTTACCTTCTGATAGTTGTATTTATGAGAACGTTAGCGAACAGGAAGTAAAAATGTTCAACTAATTTATTTAGGACTAACTTTTTGCCCGCTAACTCGTAAACATGGATTTCTGATTTAGAAAAATGGGCCACTTCTAGTTGGTGTATCAAGATAAAATATATAGCAGATTTTAGGTTAGATCTTTAAAAACATAATTGTGAAAACCGTATCCCAATTGGTGTAGTAGTTTCTGCGTGATGTCTAAATAAACAGACAGACAGACAAAATTATTAAAAAATATTGTTTTGACATCTGGTCTTATATTAATTTTACTCAAATATCTCTCATGTACAAACATTATCTAGTTATAATTTTATTACATTAGTAATATTCCTGAATGTAGATTACGCATTTAAAAATATTTTTAAACACATGTGCATTTGTCTACATACATATCTTCAAACCAGCTGCATTATAAAAATACACTATTGGACAGAGAGAAAAGCTTTATTTTTTGGATTCGTATAAATACATCTTTTGTTTTCCATATAAAAAGTGACAAGAAAAACTGTTTATCTAAGCATAATTTCAGAGAGTTGATAAAGAAAACAAACTGAAACTAATGATTACATGTAGTAGATATCTCAGTTTCGGTAACTATGAAAAATGAACATCATACTTTGTTTGACTAATTATACTTGTTGTAACAAAGTTGTAAAAGAAAAAGGAAACAACATAACATCCCGGTACACTTTGAGACAAAACTTGTAGTCTAACAAAGTTTTCGGCATATCAGGAGATACGAGGATACCATTATCTATTAATTAGATGAAAGCACATATTTAAGTACAAATGTAATTGTTGTTTTTGGCAGGACTACAACCTACTATTATTTTATAGGAAAGTTTGTGAAAATGAATAGATGTTTGTTATTCTTTCACGCAAGAAGTTAATGAATAGATTTGAATAAAATTTGGTACATGAATAAGTAATCATCATCGTATCATTAACTTTCCACTACTAAACATGGGCTTCTTCCATAAGGGGGGTTTTACCAGCAATTGTCACGCTTTGCATGCGGATTGGCAAGCGCAGTTACGCTTTGGTGATGTTTTAAGTGGGACGCTGCTGCCTATTCTTCGACCATTAAGTTCCCTTAGTTTTACGACACTCACAGAAAAGGAAGGGCTGATCAATTCTATGCCAAGATCACACGGCCTATATTCCAACTGAAAACATAGGATACTTTATACAATGCGAAAGCAACTTTAGAAATAAAGTGGACGACAGAATACTGAATGTAACAAAAGTTATTAGCATTTTTTAAGCAGTGTTTTAACAGTGAAGCAGGACATTTTCGAAAAGAAAGATGGGTGGAAAAATAATAAAAAAAATGTAATCCAAGATAAATGCGACGCTTTGGAAGTTAGCACGTAATGGCTTTTGTTTCTTTTTGCACAACTTTTGGAAAAACATACTTAGAAAACATACAGACACAAGACTCCTTTAATTGGTTGCAAATATTTTCGACTTTTTTTCCGTAGCTGTAGTAAGAGGCGACCTTGGTCGACCAAGGAAGATTAATACTCGAGGGATGGGCAGCAGCGTCCCTATTAAAACATCGCCAAAAGCGTAACAACGGTTGCTAACCTGCCTGTCAAGCGTGGCAACTACTGGTAAAACCCCCTTATGCCTCTGTACAGCAGTGGACAGTTAACGGCTGATATGATGAAAATGAATAATTTTGATTACACTATGTATAAAATATTCTTTTTTAGTAGCTTTTAGTAATTTGAATAAGTTTGTACCTCCTATACAACTATTTTACACCTTATCCAATTGTCACAAAAATAGGCTACATATACTGTTAGATATACGGAATAGAGAAGAATATTTATCTTGGTTAATCAATATACCTCGGTCGCAGATGGAATCGTTGATAAAAACTAAAAATTACACATAATAGAGTAAAAAATAAATAGAGTGAAGAAAGTAGGAAAATCGATATTCTTCAAAAACAATCAACAAACGATTGAGAAAACAAAATTGTCTAAATCTAAAGCAAGGTAAAGTGGACTTATCTTGAACATTATGTGTTGTACTATCGTAAAAGTAGGGTCAAGTGAGAGATATCTATAAAGAAGCCTGTTCGTAGACTCGAAGGTCAAAATAGAAAAAAGGTATCGCTTATCCCAGCGGGATGTAACCTGAGGTTGCGAAACGTATTGTGAAGTTTTTTCTTGACACAGATACGTTGTTCCAAGCCGACCATTGTTCGAAATTCCGCAAATGATAAGAAGTCTTCGTGAATGAGTACCGAGAGTATCCGAGATATAAAAAAATACACAATATAAAGAATTTAATAAAAGTAACCAAATTTTGTTGAAATCCTCCTAGAAATACTCTAATTAAATTGAAAAGAAATTAAATTATCCATTCAATTAATCGATTTTTTATTTGTACTTCTAATAGACACCGAAATAGTCTTATGGTTTGATTAATTACAAGTTTCTTTACATTTTCATTAAGTCTATTAAAACCTAAATATATTGATGTCCTGTTCTCTTCTCCATCTAAGCAATAATATTGTGCTCTAGCTATGTATTTAGGATTTGATTATAAAAATCTGAGAATAAACGTTTTCGCTGCCGTAAGTGTGAGATAGAATGAGACGGCAATATCCAGTATCTTGTTTTTTTCTCTAGGAAGATTAATAAGTTCTAGAAAAATAGAAACGAAGATGTGCAATATTTCAAAATAGGATTTAAGATTGTTTATTTGTCACGTGTTTCAATGTGTACCTACTTTGCAAGAATTAAAAACATTTTATTAGGCTTTTGACTTTTAATCAAGAATAAGGGCTGTTATTTTAAGAAATATTCTTACATGCTTATTAAAACCATATAAATTAATTGTTTGTAATTTTTAAATGAACTTAGCGACATATGCCATGAACAGGTGATGAGGTATGGCCGGCTTCGCTATAAATACGCCATAAGGTAAGAACCCCGCCAGATGCTTTCTCTCAAGTGCATTGGGCGAGTCATAATCGCTTTAAACCATCTGGTGTATAGTCTTAAGAATTTAGACACGTGGAATAAATACCGCTACAATGTTTACAGAGCTTGATCTAGACGATAACTATGGTTAGCTTCAAAATAACCAATCTCCCTCAAATTGGGGTAACTGACCGCTATATTTATATACATGCACACATACACAGTATTAGTAAAGATAATCAATTCGAATACTGTAAAGTACCATTTATGACTTGAAATAATAAAATAACGGTAAGTATCTCATACATAAAATGTATTTATAAACAAATTGATCTTAACTTTTCTTGCTTAGTGACCTGATGGATTATTCCAGAGATGAGAATAAAATAGCGCTCTGTCAGCCTTCTTTATCCAAAGGGCGTCCTGTGATTTGTCATAAAAGGTGATTAAAGGAGAAAATCATAACATAAAAGAAAATCTAAAATAGTAAAAATTTTGCTAATAATTTAGTTTTTATTTATTCCCTTATTAGATCTTAACAGCTCCTAAATAAAATACAAACGAATCTATTGATAGAATCGTTATCGCTAACGAAACCATAAGATAGAATGAGATAGCAACATGCGCTGTCTTGTTCGTTCTTACGTGAGCGCTGATCGAAGCAATTCTATTGATAGACTCTTTTGTATTTTGTTTAGGGGAGCAGAATAGATCCCAAATTGACAACGTACAACAAACAATAAATATAAAAAGATTAATAGGCTATATCAGCCTCTTACAAAGGACACTCATATCCAACGTCACTAGATTGTTAAGAAACAGTAGTAAAAACAAACAGTATAATAATTTTATTGTTAAAAGTTTTGTAAATAAACATTATATTTTAATGTAGTTGTTATTACCAGATTAACTGACGTGTATTTATTTATTTGTTCGCATTCGTGTCACGACCACTCATGGTTAAGAGTCCCGGATGATTCCAAAACTAGTAGATTTTGCTCTACTAAAATACACGTAAATTAATCTAGTTAATTTAAAATACAATATAATAATATTAATATAATTCTTCATAGAGAACAAATCATTTAGACTGCTTCACTTAAAAATCTAAAATAACTGGACAATCTAATACGAGACTTGAATAGAAATATAAACATTATTATTTTATCTATTACTGAGTATTGCTAATGGCAAATCCGAGAACTTCAGTTGGCTAATAATATTGAAGCAAGAATAGCCAGCAATTATACTCTGCAATTCCAATAAGACTTATATTAACCAAGTAGACAGACCGTTAGGGGAGGGGGTGACGTTCCACTACTTTTATCAAATCTCACCAAGAGGGAGTCTAAATCCATTCTAATATTTATATTTAAAAAAAACGAACAGAGTTTCGTGCCTACAATCAAACTGTTTATAATTAATCTTCTCCATCCAAAGGTTGCCTGGAAGAGATCGCTCTTAGCGATAAGGCGGCCCATTGTTTTCTTAGTATAATATTTTATTGTGTTTATATTTATAATAAGTTTACTATTGTAATCTTATGGAGAAAACAATAAAATGTATCTAGAATATTCTAAATGTGAAAGTAATGTTTGTTACCTCTTGGCATCTTAACGGCTCAACCAATGGTCATGAAATTTGGCATAATAGTAGGTTTTAAGATGGAAAAAAATATAGGCTACGGTTACGTGGACGATAATAAAATATAAATTTACTCGAACTTTCTCGCCCAAATTACAAATAAGTTAAACTGGTAGTTATTTCAATAAAATAAATTTTGTTCTATAAGAAAACAAGGTCTTCAAATATGGCAAAACTAGTTATTTCGACTTAAAAACTATAAAACCGATTTTGATATTTTTTTTATACAACTTAGAATGGCAAACAAGCTGACGGCCCACCTGATGGAAAGTGGTAACCGTCGCCTATAGACATGAGCAGTACCATGGACAACACAGAGTATACTGTTTCACCCATGATATCCCCCATGCGTTGCCATTCCTGAGGACTCAGCTGTTATTCCTCTGTACCCAGTAAATTCACGCCATATCCCACCCTTTAAACCGAAACGCAGCCATGCAAACACAACTGCGTCACGGTTGAAACACGAATGGGACAGAGGTACCCAAGCAATCGACTTTTGTACAAACTCTTCCTCTGGTAAATATCTATGGGACTAAACAGAAATCTATTTCCTATCAGAATAAATCCAAATCGGTTTATAAATGACAGAGTTCTGAAGTAACAAATATGAAAAACACAACCGAAAGGCCTCTTTTTTTGAAGTCGTTTGAAATTAATTAATATAAACTTCACGTAATTTAATTGACAACCCCTTATGATCAGGTAAGTCGTAAGTCACACTCGTAAAAAAATAATGCTTAGACATAAAACTTAGAAAACCATACCATGAGACTGAATACAAATGAAATGACAAAAGCCACTCCATGGTGTCCACAAAACCATAAAAGACGCTTTGTAAACACAATGACAATATGACTACTATATTATAATATTACAATCCTTTATGTACACATCATACATGGTTATGTCATTGTTTACAGCTACTCAAACGTTAACATATCTGATAATAATCGACATACAACTAGAGTCACCATCCGTCTGGATTTGTCATGTGTCCGGATTTCACCGGACTTTTATTTTGGTCTCAATTTTTATTTAGACAGAAACAATTAATTAATGTTTAATTACTCCAATAACAGTACGGTACGCGTAAGATTTAGGTTAGTTGAGATAAAGGTTATCTTAAATACATTGCTTTCAGCAAAAAGATCGATTATTGTACTTATACAATTAATAAATACATCTATTGCTTATGTTCTTTTATTTCCTACATTGTATAATACACACAAAAGTGTTCTCAATTAATGATTTAAGTATCATTTAAATTTGTAAATATACTGTTATTAAAAAAAATAGTAAATTACTTAATAAGATTTGTAAGTAAGTAGACGAGGGTCTATGATGTCGCGGCACAGAGAATCCTAGTGTGAAGTCTTGGGAATAACATGTATAATTGTGGCATGTTTTTTGGTTATAATAAATTTGATTATTATTAAAATTCTTTTTTACTTTCCGTCTGGTGTTATTATTTGTAAGCAAAATGTTCAGACTTTTTTCAAAAGTCCAGAATTCTGTTAGGACTTTATAAATTTCTATGATAAATTGGTAACCCTACGTAAACATACACCACAACAAGACAGATCAACAATACGCCTAAACATGTAGGCACAAATTTATGGACTTGCACAAAAGGTTATGTGGCGCTAAATAAAATTTTATAATTTATGTGACACATAAGTACCTAGTATGTAGATACATTAGACTTGTACAGCGACCCGTGTATCTGGTTCTATTCTATTATTCTGTCCCTTGTTATAACAATGCAAGTATTATAATTCTCGCATTATAATATAATATTGAATGCAGATAATTCAGGTAAATTATCGTAGTTTACCTAAATGATCGAGTTAATTCCAATAACAGAAAAGATAAAATATGCATAAATGATTATTATATATATATATATATATATATATATATATATATATATATATACTCGTATATATATATGCAATTATATATATATGCTCGTAAAGTGAATAATGGATATTTTTTAAATGTTCTGATTTGATGCAAGGGATATAACGCGTTCTTTTTATCAATTAAGATATTTCATACAGTATCATAGATTTTTTTTTTATTGCACACGCTTTTGTAAATAAGCAAATTAAAACAAGAAATGTTTAAGGCACAAGCCGTAAATATGGCGTATGCTTATCAGCTAAGTCTAGACTTACAGTTTATACCTATTAGGAGAACAAAGGCCATTAAAATACCGCCTAGTCCACTAACACGCCGCGGTTGCATACCAAAGAGATGCATCATCGATAACTCTGTTACCTGCAACAAAGAATAGTTTATTAATCTCCGATATTGTTAGCCGCTTCAGTTTTGTATTTTGTGTTCTTTATTATAAGAATGTACAATTCAATTCCTGTGCCTACTTAGTAATACGTATCTATAAAAACATATTAAACGTTTCCACAGATGAGATATTTTTGTTTTTATAATAAATGTCTATTTTTATTTTATGATTATTGCCACTTTTTAGATGTTTATTAGAAAAGTAAAAAATTTTATACAAAATAAAAAGAAATATAAAAAGGTTGCCCAATGTAGTGGCTACCAGTACGTCAGCAACAATTACGACCTTTATTTTTTTTTTAAGTTTATTTTTTAATGATTATATTAATATAAGTAAATATCGCTCTATTATGACATATGAAGCGGTGAGATTGAATTATATTTTTTAATTGAACACTAAGGTGCTTTATATATACACTGACAGCGTTCCTTCACATACTGATTGCTCTCAGTAGCATTCTGTTTCTGCGGCAGTGTGAGAGGCGCCTAAATACCATTGATGCCTAACAAAATACTGTAACTAGCAGCATCAAACTTTTCTTTAGATAGGCACTAGACAGACGTATACTGAATTTATTACAAAGGCCCCCCTCTATCCTTACATTTCTTATCCTCCTGCTTCATCTACTTTAATTATCTAAGCTCATGCATGCACCCCGGTAACGAGGACTCCTTCACCTTGCAGAATATATTCTCTTAAATGTCCTCATCGTTCACTTCGCCAGTTGATTAATCCAAAACCACTTAGGTGTTTCTACTATGGCGTCGATTTATGTTTACCCCGTGCCCTATTAAGGGTAGAGACAGTGAATTAACGGGGCGCTTGGCATTTGCCGACCCACCTACGTATTTACGATCCCAGCGTGAAGCGGTAACACCCTGTAAAGTGAACTGATGAGTATCCAAATGAATATTCATTTTTATATCACTTCAACGTTTAACGCTGGGCATGTAGTAACTTTGTGCGCTTGGGCATTTAAAATTTTTAAATATCGAATCATCAACATTATCATATTAGCTGTTATTTATCCACTGTTGAACACAGACCTCCCCCAAAAACGGTCATAAAAAACGGCTCCGTTTTTTATGGCAGTTTACCTTTGGGAGGATTTTGCCAGTAGTCGCCACACTTAACAGGGACGCTGCTGCCCATCCTTCGACTATTAAGTTCCCTTAGACGAACCAACACCCACGGAAAAACAACGAATTAATTTTCTCCTGTCAGGATAAAAAATATCATATCCCTTAAATTGGAACAATCAATACACATACCTCAAGAATGTGAACGCATGAATGGTATCATGGGCGACACAGTATACTCTATTATGACCATGATAATGTTAATGTCCATAGGCGACGGTTATTACTTACCATCAGGCCGGCGGCTCGTTTGCCATTTTAAGTTGCATAAAAAAGATCTATTAATATCGATTGAGTTGTATGATTGGAGATTAGCGTAAAGGAACACCGCGACATTTTTATATTTGCATTTATATATTTTTCTTTTTATAGACAATCTTGGCTGTTCTTTCTGGCGAAATTCTTAATTTAAAAAGAGACCGATAATTATTACCGGCTCCAATATGTCCCATAATGTTTAATTAATCAACACATAATTCAAGATTACGTTTCACAAAAAAAGAAACTGACTTAAATTGTGACAAAACTAGTGATTTTGGTGTAAAACTTAAACTACTGAACCGATTTTGATGAAGTTTTTATGGGACCAATCTGTAAGTATTCTTTCAGATAAAAAAATCTAAAACGGTTTAGAACTGAAGGAGTTACGAGGTAACAAACATTAAAAAAAAAAATAACCGAATTGAAAAAATCCTTCTTTTTGAAGTCGGTTAAAAGTATAGCCTTTATAACATTTTGTATACTCAATACGCCAATAAACAACAGAGTACTTACAATTAACGTTAAATACATCTTCAACTACCCAAATGGAATTACAGTAATTCCTTTAAAGGCAAATCAATAATCATATAAATTCTGCTCTAATTTTTATTGTCTTCCGATACGTAATAGGTATGCGACATGAATCTACCAGCTAGGACTGCCTTTTAATTAAGCGAATACCTAAATCAATATCCGTTTTGCGGATTCGAATATCTACCTACTTGGACATTTGACATATAATTGTGGAATAGCGCGTTTGGTGAAATACTACGTTCAATTTCAACATATATGGCATGTAAACGCTGGACAGACAAAATGTGCCGTACCATATCAGTCGTTAATTACCCCCTGCTGAAAATAGATCTCATCATACGCTGGAGGGGGGGGGGAGCAGAGGTTGTTACGGGTGGCAGGCAACCGCAGTTAGGCTTTGGTGATGTTATAAGATGGATGCTAATGCCCATTCGTCTTCCATCTATCATGCTAACCATTAAGTTTCTATAGTCGCTTCTTACGACACACGGTAAAGGAAGAGGTGGACCATTCTACGTTGGGACCACATGATAAGGGCAAAATGTATTAAGCGCTCATCATTAAATTTTATAACACGAAAAAATAAAATTCCCTTGGAAACCATTGTGATTAAATCTTTTAAAATTCGTCACGATGGGTCATCAACTGACCTGCTCATCCTCACCTATCATTTCTCATTGGTGCTACGCCAACATACACTTATGGTAAAGACGGGGTTGCCATTCCATGGGGTGTACCCCATTAAAAAAAAAACATGTTTTATATTAATAAAAAGTAGCAAAAAGAAGTTTGGTTTACACAATAAAAAATTGTAGAAAGTAACTAAAAGAAAAGATCTTCTTTTGTTGCTTTTTCCTGCTAACTTGCATATTAAGTTATTATTAAATATAACACCCAACATTGAAAAAAGTAAATTCAATAATATACTCAGAAATAACATATCAGACAAAGTGCCGCTTAATAACATTTTTCCTTTCCAGCGTCGATATATACTCGTAGTAACTCTAATTCTGTCTCAACGATATTTTTGGGTTAATAAATATAATAGGATTAAGCAGACGGTGATTGATTTCTATGTTGGCTTCCATCGTCGTTATGGGAAGAGAAACAATAATCTGAATTACACAGAAAAAAATAAATCCTGTAGAGAAAATACTTAGATCGTTTCTAGAAAAACGTTACTTGCAACTTGTAAATATTAAGTATAAATATTGAACAAAGTAAATTTATTGTAAGAAATCCTGGCCGAAATTTGGCTAATAATCTCTTAAACAAACTTTGTTTCAGCCAACGCATAAGCGCTATGACAATGCAAAGCTAACTCAAGTGTGCGTTAACGACTACGAAGAAACCAATCTTAACCTTATAAATGAACTGCTACAATAATATTTGACATTAAACTTAAACGGTTACGAATTTATACGTAGTTAATTTACCCCAAAATCAATATTATTCTTACCAAATTTTGTCATTGCTGGAACTTTCGAGGCACAAAATTTAAATTGGAATATGCTAAGAGCTGACTTCTTTGTTCTGATATTGAAGTATGCAAATTTTATTAATTAAAGTTGATTTTTGATTTTATACGCATAATAGATATTATAGAAGTGAAAAGGATGGAACCAATCATTGTAGAGTAAAAATTTTAAATTGTAAATATCTAACTAACATTGTTATTAACTTATTGTTGTTACTGTATGTTTTAGTGCAATAAAGAATATATATATATATATATATATATATATATATATATATATATATATATATATATATATATATATATATATATATATATATACTATTAACAAATTGAGAATTTATTAGACCGTTAATTAAGAAACAAAAATTGTTTATAAACATGTTTATTTCTTAATATTTGACCTGATAGACGTCCTACCCTAATTGTTTTTTTGTCTTTCCCTAAAAATTATAGTAGTATAGATATGTAGTATCCTAACTCTATATTTAAAATTTTTTTGTTTATACAACTTAGAATGGCAAACAAGCTGACGGTCCACCTGATGGGAAGTGGTAACCGTCGCCTATAGACTGTTTCGCCCATGATACCTCCCATGCGTTGCCATTCCTGAGGACTCGGATGTTATTCCTCTGTACCCTGTAAATTCACTGCCATATCCCACCCTTCAAACCGAAACACAGCTATGCAAACACTACTGATTCACGGTTGAAATACGAATAAAACCTCCTACCAACTCGTTTTAGTTATTTAAGTGTTCTAACTAAAGTAATTTTTATACTAATTAGAAATTTAACGCAAAAGAAAAAACGCTATCAAATAAATACTCCAGCTCGCATCGAAATAACAAATCTCTACGAAATACTCGTTAATTCGAAACAGAATCAGAAGTAATCGAAATAATAATTTATGTTACTCGTATTAAAGTGACCAAAAAATACGCTGCAAAATCTGTCGCTAACAGATTTCAATTAAGAAAACCTTATTTGTGATTCATTGAACAATTAACAATTAAAATGGCCCAATCCGTGGTCAACAACCTCGGGGTTTTATTCGAAAAATCGCGAGGGCTCTTTGTGAAACTAATAAAGGTTAGGTACCAACAGATAAATTTTCACGACGAAAATTTTCGCAGGAACGAAATTGTTGAGGTGGCGATAAATATTTACGTCACAGAAGTCACTATCAATTTAAATTAGTATTTTTAGGGTACCGCACCTCCAAAGGTATAAACGGAATCATTATAGTATCACTGTTGTCCGTCCGTCCGTCTGTCAAGACCCTTATTTATAGAAACGTGTAGAGGTATCAACTTGAAATTAATATCATATACTCAAATCTGCAACTCTTAAAGCAGTGAAAAATTAAGCTTCTAAATCTACAACAATCAAAAGATACGGCTGTTATGTAATATATATATTATGTTACTTATGTATGTAAGAGAATCAAAACATATACGGTACTTCTCGTTGACCTGAATGATGAAATTTAGAAGAAGAGCAAGAAGTAATGTCATGTAGCACAAGTAAAGGAAAAAAAAAATAGAAAGCCGTAAATTTGTAGTTATTCCACGTACGGAACCCTCGTTGCGTGAGTCCAACACACACTTGGCCAGCTTTTTTGTTCTTGTAAAGCTTTTATCAAACCACTTAGAAGAGATTCTCAATTTATCAATTCGTCTGTATTTTTGTTAGTGACTATAATTACCAATTCTGGACCGATTTAATAATTCTTTTTGAAATCCATAAGGTTTATTTACGTTGCGTTAGTTTCATATTAATTTCATGATGATTATTGATATGCTTTGTAAAAGTAGTAGCTAGTAGTTCATAGCAATTACTAGCATAAGCATAAAAAAATCATGTATAAATATCAAAGTAAAATGTTCATGAGACATCCCATCATAATGTGTGTGTGTGTGTGTGTGTGTATATGTGTGTGTATACCAGTTGAACTGACTTTAAAAAAGGAGGTGATTCTCAATGCGGTTGTATTTTACTCATGTTTGTTACAGGTACCTCATAACTCTGTCATTTATAGATCAGTTTGGAAAATCTTTTTTTTCATCTGAAAAGATGTACTTTTAGATAGGACCACAGAAGTTTTATTAAAATCCGTTCAAAAATTTTATTTTTAATTGAAAGTTACTGGTTGTGGCACAAGTGAAGTCAGTTTTTTTATGAATCACAATCTTAAATTATATTTTCTTTTGAAATACTCCAAAACAAGCAAGCATCAAGTTATCAAATGAGGCGACAAGTCCTTATATTTGAAGGGTTAAATTTAAAAAATCTTAAATTAGCAAAACAAGGAGAAAATCTATGCACTACTCCTCTAAAATAATCATGGTCCTTAGCTTTTAGAAAAAAACATCTGTAGGGATTTAATTCTAAACGTCACAACTGCCTATATAATTATTAATAAGGTAAAAAAAAAAAATATTTAAAAAATTTACAATATAAAATGTATGTATACAATTAACAATTATAGAAAAGTATATAAATACACAGAAAAAAAAAAGAAAAATACAGTGAAATTAAATAGAAAAAAATCAGCAACATTTGAACCGCTTATTTATTGTCACCGCTGATTCTTTATTGAATGATTCGCTCATTACCTTCAATTTCTAACAACCAAAACATATTTTCAAAATAATTCTTCAAAGCATCGTATTGATAAATTGCCTCATTAAGCTTTCAATTGGTTCTATACTTGGCGACGTAACAAACAAACATATGACATAAAATCTTCCCTGAAAAATACTTTTATATAAAATATTTTTTTTAGAAATGATAGAATTTTCATCGTGCCTCCGATCGAACTGTTTATAATTACTTCTCTCCGTCCAAAGGTTGCCTGGAAGAGATCGTTTTTAACGATAAGGTCGCCCATTGTTTTCTCATTGTGATTATTTCTTGTAATAGTTTATATCTGTAACAAGTTTGCTATTGTAATCTTTTGGAGGAAACAATAAAGAGTCTGTCTATTTATCTACTTTTTATATATGGCAAATTTGTGACTGTTAGGTATGCTTCAAAAGATGATATTGTAAAATAAATATAAAATAAAAAAAATTAAGTAAACCCCAGATACGCCTGAACAGATCTTCATAAATTGTAGTTAAGAACAATCTTGATCACGTCTGCTATCAAACAAAAAACCGCATCATAATCAGTCTATTCGTTTAGGAGGTACTAACCAATAGACAGACACATAGGTACGTTAAAGTTGCAACACTCATCTTTTCGTGTCAGGGGTTGAAACAGTGATGAAATATGAATAAACATAAACGAAAAAAACACATTTAAACAATAAACGATAAAAATATTAATTACATTGTAGATTACTTTTAAAGGTATTGTTGCTGCGTTTAAAAAATACACATCTGTCTAATGCATGTCATAGATAGGTTGGATGGATTCAGAATATAAGGTATGTGTATTCACAATTGTACTCGGTAGGTGGCGCTGCGAATGGGTTCTGGACAAGGTCTGTCAGATCCGCTAGTATATTATACAATGTAAAATAAGTAACTTCCTCGTAAGAAAAAGATATTACACATGTAGTCTCTTTTATAATATTTCTTATTATTATTTTTTTTATTTTCCATTACATACTCGTATTTGACTGGAAGAAATTATGGGATAAGTTCGCCATTATACTAAGAATTTTTTTTAGTAACTCTGTATCTTATAAAATGTAATATTTTACTGTACAATAAAGTGTTATAAAAAATGAAAAGATTGTTAATTTGAATATAACTTATCATTTTTTTATAGTAGGGGTGGTCCGGTAGATCGTGACTGACGTGTCGAATTCAGTCGATCGTAGCAAAGCATAAAATATATTTGCTAATCTAGTGGAAGATGCTCAGACGCAATACTCACACTAATATAAATAAGTAGTTATTAAGAATAATTTTCAGTTTTATGTTTTCCCTCTTAATAAAATAAAAAATACTACAACACTACATTATTGTGTACTCAACAATGTTGTTTAATCTGAGATTTCAAGAAGTATGTAATTAATTGTAAGGTAGACCGCATAGGGTTTCGTCAGTAAACAGCAGATTTTGAGTCTAATCAAGTCGGCCATCCCTGACATATAGGATCGTTTTTATTGCAATAAAAAAAAAAAGTTTTGTTCATGCAAAGAATTATTAGTACAAAAACGTCGTACAATAGACAGCATTTTAAAATACAGTAGAATAAATTGAATTTAGAACTACTTATATACTATGCGAATGATTCGATATAAAAAAAAATCGATGTACGAAAACAGAATTGCCAGTGAAATATAAACCAAAATAAAAAGTAGAACCAAGCAGGTGGTACGATTCCATTATGCTTATCTAAAGAGGACAGGTGTTCACCATCAGGCAAGAACCAATCAAAAATCTGGTCGCGGCAGATGCTCGAAAATGAACTTAAGGCTTATATTTTTGCATTTTATTTCGTTAACTCGATATATTGTTCAACAGATTTCAATATTTTAAACGGATGTGTTATACGCTTAGATATACTATAGATAGTGTCTCCATAGAAATGCTTCGAGAAAAACGAGTAGTAGAGTAGTAGCAGTAAAATTTTTTCATAGAATTTTGCGTGATAAATAGTTATGACGCCTTTATAACTTCTATATTTATTTTATTCTGTAATTTATGCATCTTTTTAATACATAAACAGTTATTTAATGTAATTAATAATATGTCAAGATACAGTTTATAGGTAAGTATATAGAACATTGACAAGAAAAAAACGAATCAGCTAATTTGACAATTTGCTGACAAAAAGTTGACCCATTTTTGAGGCTCGATACTGTATCTACATATATATAAACTAAGGTGCAAGGAAGCACCAGTGGTCGATGATTAGTGAACCTGAAAGCAAGTCAGTTAGCTCATCGTAGTGAAGAAGAATTAACCACGATGAATTCAGGGAGAACTACGTCGACCTGCTAGAGTATATTGCTAGCGATAGGGTTGTTAGAATGGTTAAAGGGGTATACCCTTTAATAACAATCTACTTTCCTCTATAACAACCCATTAATGTCTCACTAAAGAAGAAGAGTTTCTACTCATAAGAGGAGGATAGGTATTAGCCTATTGTTATAATTCTGGACAAACTGTTTGGTACAAATTTTTATGTTTTTTCTTTTTCATTATTGAATTGTGATTTGTTCCCTTAACCATGCGATTGCTTTGCATTGTATACATCATTGGCAGGTATCACATGAATTTTAAATAATAATAAATAATGTCTATAAAAAATTACTTTTTTAACAGACTTCAAAAACGAGGTTCTGAATTTGATTTTATTTTTTTTAAGTTTATTATCTCATAACTTCGTCAGTTCTAAACTTGAAAATATACTTACAGGTTGGTCCCATAGAAATTCGATTCAATAGTTTAAAATAAATGGTTTTGTCACAATGAAGTTTTTTTTTTTTTTTTGTTTAACTTGATCATTTATTACTACGCATGTTAGAATGGCAAATAAGCTGTCCACAGAATAAATAATATGTAAGTACGAGTATGTTTATTCTGTGAGCTAACGGTATATCTGATTGTAAGAGGATTATTTACATACATTTCAATAATTTTCGGATAGATTATTATACTATTTAAAAGCAACAACGAAACAAGCACATGACCTAGTATTTAGTATGTAAAAGGATATACAGTTCTCATTTCAGACACACAGGCGAAGCACGACGGCATAGCTAGTAAATATATCTAACTCTACATCAATTTACCAATCAGAACACCATTACAATCGATTCATTTTTCAAAAAGACCGTGTCGCGTCTATGCGTCTCAAATCGTGGCATAACTCCACGTAATATTTTCTTCAAAAACTCTAATACCTTACGGTAACTGAAACACAGTTCACTTTCCTTTGTAACATTTTAAAACAGGGTCATAAGTCAGAATGTCCAATGACTCAGCGCAATAAACATCTGGGCCACTTTTTACGGTCGCGCATCAGAATCCAGACACAAAAAGGTCACTTTCTGATGTAAACCTCTTTAGATCACAGCATAATGTCTATTATGTTATAGTGAGTATGATAAATGTGTTTAATCCTGTATAAGGCATAGATTTCGTTTAAGGAATACGTCGTGTTGAGTATACCTAATAGTATTCACAGTAAAAATGCATCTTGAGTACCCTGTCTAGAGTTAAGTATGAGAAATTGTTTTTAACATTTTTGAAATACATTCATATGTACGTTTTCCGTTTTGCAGTAAATGCACAATTTTTACATGCAAGTTATTTTGTAAAAGATACTAATTAATTGTAGATTTTTAAAACCTTTTTTTTAAATCCTGTTAAAATAAATACATATATATAATGTATTTAAATAAGGGTACATTTATAGGTGGTACCTGACACCTTTAAGGAGCCAAGCAAACTGTAGGAAATATGTCTTTTCTCTGTCTCGCGGACAATGGAAATCGAAAAATCGAAAAAGCGGAACCGTTCCGGAATTATCAATACATACTAATATATTAAATGTGAAAGTGTGTTTGTTTATTACCCCTGAGTGCTTTAACGGCTTAAATAATCAAAATAAAATTTGATATACATGTACTAATGTACTAATCATAATATATATATATATATATATATATATATATATATATATATATATATATATATATATATATATATATATATATATATATATCCCAATCACATGTACAAAGTCGCTAAGAAGCTAGTACACATATAAAAAAGTTTTGTTAAAAAACACGACTATATATTAACATATTCCCGAAAATATAAATAAGTTTTTATTTAAACTATTTAATGAACTAGAATAGTATCCGCTCCGCGAAATTATAAAAGTTTTTATAACAAAATATATAACAAGGTTTCCGAGGCTGACTCAACACGAAGGTAGGCTAAAAAGGTAAAAAAGTCACAGTGCATGCCATCCGCAGGCTCCGTTAATCAGATCTGACATTCCAAGTTTCAATAGCCTCAGAAACCGGACGTCTGAATCACCTCCCGCCTATAAATGCACTCACAAATGCATAACGAATTTACGAAATATATATAAAATTTAACAGTGTATATTTCTTATTAATACTTTGAAATGAAATAAAATAAAATATTTATATCCTTTAAACAGACATTTCACTTAATAAAAGCCATGTGACCGAACTTTTTAACATCTATTTAATTGTCTTAAAATTGTAGACATGCAAATTTAATGTATATATAATAATTAAGATTATACAAAATTAATGATAAAGAAAAAAAATTATTAAATAAAACCAATAAATTTCAATACGTACTTGTTTAATATAGTCAAATATAATTAATAATTACATTATATATGTCATACCAATAAGAGATTACAAATCCGTGTTAAGTCTCAAAGTATTACAAATTATTTATATTTTACATTAGATAAGTCATTTTATATTATGTATGTATAATAAGACTATTTCAGCTTGCAAGAGTTAAGGACAAATTTAGTGAGATGGTACTCCGGTAGCCAACTTTCACTAGTAGGAGAGACATTACAGGATATTTTAAGATCTATTTTCATATATTAATTAACTTTATGGACACACACTATTATATATGGTTTCTTTCATACATGTGCTTATATTACTTGCATACACCCACTCTAACTTGCCTACCTCGCTATGGAATCAAAATTTTTGTTTGTATATATAAAATCCGTTATTGGCTGTGTATTCATAAGAGACTTAGCATGTTAAGTTATTTTTTAAGAGCTGTGGATTTTTGTATAAAATAAAATAAAAAATAAAAAGAAAATTGATACCACCAAATAATCAATTACAGTACAACAAGTTATTTTGATTTTAAAGTTAAATCTTGTGATACACGTCGCAAACAAAACATCTTTTTCGATATTATATTCGATAAAAACGGAGGTAAGACATTATACCTCTTATAGAGATTGCACTGGCGACTACCGACCCTTTACTGCAGAATGTAAATACGACCGGTGTTTGCATAGTTAAATGGGTTAGTTCAATATTTCACAGAAGTGCTGGCGTGTAGTGTCAGAGGTGTAAGAATGTTTACCTTCTCAGAAGAGGCCATATCATGAAGTATAAATATATAAAATAGTTATATATTCCTTTTAAATAATTTCTAAAAAGATAACATTCTTAATTCGTCTGTATTAAATTTTTTCTAATTATGTTACACGATTATGTTATCAATTTTGAACTGATTTTAATTTAGTAACGATCAAAATCTTTTTTTTTTACGTTGCAGTAAACTGTTCGTTGCGAAGCAATATCTAAATCCGCCTTCTAAATTCAAATTTTTATCAAATGTGTACATAAAACATCGTTCATTTGTTGTTTTATTCTGAGGATTTATTTAAAATAAGAATACTGCGGTTCAATATTAGATAATAAAGAATGCCATACGAAATTAAGTACGTTATTTGTGCAATTTTACATTGTGCAATAAATGAATATTAGCTTTGTCATGATTGAATTTTCTGCTTTTTAGCGGAGCGAATCGTATTTCTTCTTGGAAGAAAATCTTAAATTATTATGTCAAAAGCATACAAGTCTAATTACTGCTCTCCATCCTACGGTTGGCGGTTGGAAGTGATCGCTATTTAGCGATAAAGTCATGTATTGTTCTCTTTTTACCTTACTTGTTTTCCTTATTTTTGAGCTATTTTTACTACATATTTTATGTAACCTTCTTTTTTGGAGCAAAGAATTTTTATTTTTATAAAACATTATTAAAGACCTTATAAAAATTTATCTTAGTTACAATAAGGTCAGGCCTAGGTATTCTGTTACTTAGATATTTTTGAATTATTATTATTAGTTATTACTAAAAAGTTTGCATGTCAAACTTCATGCCTGACAAACTCTTCTATGATGGTAAAGACCGTCAACAAACCAAATTACTCTGAGAGGCAAATTAAACAAAGTCACATATAAGACAGATATACCATACACCGAAAGCTAAAACATTACGATTCGTGTGGCCATAAAAGCATATAAGTAGGCATCTAATAAAAAATAATATCACAAATATGGTACAAATAGGACTAGTGCAATTAAAATACTGTATTACTATAAGTACAAATAAAGTTCCTTTGTAAAACCGAGAAATTCTTGCCTATGAGTCACGAGAGCCGACATTCTTATGTGACCGGCGCCATAACGACTTATAAACTGGAATATAAAGCTTTTTTTACTTCCACGGCTGTTTACAGGCTTCTTGTAGCTTTAAAATGAGGCAAGAAATTGTATAATATTTTCTGAGAATATTCAATAAGGATGTAAGGTACTATGAACGTTACTAAAACACGTAGAATGGAAATGCAGGCGTTATAGGAAGCAGATATATAGAATATTATGCAACTGCAACTGTAACCCATAAACTGTATTAATAATGACATTATGGAATTGCAGTCATTTAAAAATAAGAGCGTGAATTAAAGAATTGTGACATTATGGAAGCATTACGCATTACTTTCAAATGACTGTACGTTCGAAAGTAAAGCACAAATTTAAAAATGACAGAAATTATCGAGAGCAAACAAAAGAAAATTGTAAATTATAGAATTGCAAAAATTACGCGACTGTAAACATAAAAATAAACGTGTAATTTATTGGAGTTCAGACATTTTAGGATAGAAATATATATATGAATTTCAATTACCGCTCGATTAACTTCCTAATGATGGTAAACATTGCTAACACAACTACTTCGAAACACGACGTCTCTATTCTTCCACTTTGATTTCCAGTAAGTTCGGCAGTTGGTCGGATATTGAAATTGACATACATCTTTGGTTTGGTATTAAATTTGAATAATCTATTAATGATTCTAAATCACGATATCCGTTAGAATCATAGTAGCAAAACTACAATACAATATAATTTTCGACTCGTTGATTCATAATTAAATATTTTTAGCGGTCATGTGTGATAAAATAATTTGGAACGATTTGACCAGTTTGTTTGATTGGCTACCACTAATAAACAATGATTGAATTAAGTCAACATACATATCAAACTATCACAACTGTTCCTTTTCATTCCTAGAATAACGAGTAAGGGAACAAAGATCAACACAATTATTTATATTCGGTTTTGGGTTTTCTCTTGCCCAATGCAAATAAACGGAACTCGGATTATACGAAGCCGTCATGTCAACGTAGTAATAAGTGGTAAGCTTATATAAAGATTTTATGGTGAGAGACCCATGTTGAACAGTGACACGTTATGACCATGGTTAGTCTTTGTTTTCATGCCAAATCACATATTAGGTGAACACAAAGAAGCAAAACATTATTAAAGAACGTCGTGAACCTGTAATTACAAACTATTAAAAACACTAGCTTTTTTTATGTAAATTAGAATGGCAAACAAGCTGACGGCCCACCTGATGGAAAGTGGTAATCATCGCTTATAGACATAAGCAGTACCATGGACATAACAGAGTATATTGTTTCGCCCATGACACCCCACATGGGTTGCTATTCCTGAGGACTCAGGTGTTATTCCTCTGTGCCCTGTAAATTCACTGCCATATCCCACCTTTCAAACCGAAACACAAGCATGCAAACATAATTACTTCACGGTAGAAATACGAATGGGGCAGAGGTGCCCAAGCAAACGACTTTTGTACTAAGTCTCCTTCTGGTAAGAAACATCTATATAATAACAGTCGAAACAAACGAAATGAAAAAATTAAATTAAGTATTCTTCCCAAAAAAACATGGGTTCAACCAGTTTAGTAACTTAAGAGCGATTTAAGCTGTCAAGTTACTAAACTGATTATTTGTTGAGTTATACTGATGAAACCAGTCTCTTAAAAAGTTACAAATGATTTCGATTTGTATATTTTTAAATATATAATACGTTTCTAATTATTTCACTAATCAACAGATTTAATGAGTACCCTCATAATACTCGTAAAAAATAAACAGTGGTAAGCGCATTTATTCTTTAACTAGCTTTTTCCCGCGCCTTCATGCCGTGTCCAAGACATGTTTACTGACCAGGATAAGAAGTAGCATTTGTCTTGCATCCTATATAGTACATGTATATCAAATTTCATAGTGACAGGTTAATCCGTTGAGACGCTAAAAGATAAAAGAAAAACAAAGTCACTTAAAAAATTATATATTTTTTTTACACGGTGTTAAAAAGTAATATCACGAAAATTGCAAAAGGATTTTTTCCTAGAATTATTATACACGGTTAATATACTAGTACTCGTAATATTAAATATTATATACGTTATCTACAGTTCCCCAATAGCAAACAGACGGTCAGAGGACCCTCTGATAAGGATCCAATAACCTCTAGACGGTATCGTATCGGTGCTATGCAAATATGCAGACGATAGCATAGAATGCATGTGGGAAGTAATGTACTTATTCGAACCATTTTATTGGATGCTAAAATACATCTACCATACCACTCTATATTTATCAAGATATATATATTTTTTTAGGTATTTGGCAAATTTATAAAACTTTGTGTCTTGTCCCCAAAACTGCTCATATAAAATTAATAAGGATTGAAATATAATATCAGACAATAATATGTGATCAATTCATAATATAGATATTCTTTTTTTTTCTTCAACAAAAAGATATGGCCAAATTGTTCACTAAAAATGGCAAGAATAAAAAAAACAATATAAAAACCTAAAAGGTAATGTAATGAACGTGTGCGCTGTGGATTCTAGTAGTAAAATTTTAAATCTCTGGGTATTAAAGAATTCCATTGGCTATCGAAGTACTTACTAACCGACTTAGTAACCGTTTATCATCAAACCGCATACTTATTTACCACCAACCTACTTATTATTACGAATTAAAGTGAGTTTGTCTGTTATCTCATGCTGTATTTATAGCAAAATTGGAGGGAAAGGGATTGTTAGTAATGAGATTTAACAGTCCCATTGCTAGCAATACACTCTGTCAGGTCGACCTCCACGCGGTTACCCCTAAAAACCATATTGTTTAATTCTTGTTGAATTTTTCACGATGGGCCAACTGACCTGCCTTCATCCTCACCTGGCATCCTTCACTGGAACCCAGTCAGCGTATGCCGATAGCGCAAGCGGATTTACCATCACATCCCATTAAAAAAAATAGCGAAATTTGATATACACGTACAATATGAAATGACACCTTTTATTCCGATTAAGCGGTATTCCTTGTCACTAAGAAGTTACAAGTAAAATTTAGTTGTGATATATAAAAAAAAAAATAACAACATACGCCATTATAACTAAAAGAGGTGAAATTATTGATATCTACAAACTTATATAAAATAAAGAGCCAAAGGATGTTCAATTAAGTATGTCAAGTGGCTATTGGAAAGTCGATCTTATCAACTAAAAGTATACATATATTCGATACCCACAGTTATGCATGTCAATAGATAAATAATAATACAGTAAATGGGAAAGCCATGACAAATGGCGCGAAGAGGACCGTATAATCTGATGCCTCTTGAACATATAAAGATGCCACTGTTCGGTGTTTAATGTATGACATCATAAAAGACGTCAATTGAGTCATTTAGATAAATAAGCAACAAGCAATCATTGATATGGCGTCCCTGTATATCTGTATAGTGAAAGCTCGTGGCTTCGCGTGTATACATTTCAGATCAGTTTTTAGTAGATTCAAATGAATTAATAAAAGATCTGCGAATTTCGATATTTAAGTACAATGTTGAATCTATTGTTATTAACCAGATAATAACTATTTTGTAAAATGAATTTATTTATTTACTTAAAAAATATATATATCGACTAGAGTACTATGACAAAAAAGGCGAACTTAATGCTAAATAGCATTCTCTCCTATTCATTAAAAAGAATCTTACCATAGCACAGAACAACCGAAAAATGGGGTATGACAGGGAAATTATAGAGAACGCAGGCATAACGTCTTAGCCCGAGGGGGGAAAGGGATTATTAGTAATGAGGTCTAACAGCCTAATTGCTAGCCATATACCTTACCTTATCAGATCGACCTCCACGTGGTTTCCCTTGGAAACCATCGTAGCGTTAATTCTTGTCGAATTCGTCATGATGGGCCAACTAGCATTCATTCTTACGTATCATCTCCCATTGGTACTTCGCCAGTGTACACCAATAGCGCAGGCGGGTCAACCTTTCCATTTTTACCCATTAAAAAAAAAAAACGTCTTAGCTCTCGGGAATGGCAACACATAAGGAGTTATATGTCTCTGTCTATAGGCGTATATTATTTTATTCCATCAGGTAGGTCGTCAACTTATTTCCAATCTATATATTTGACATATTTCTTAGAAATATACATTATTTTTTCATTCAATCATTGTATAAAAAAATACAAGAAACTTATTTCAAATATGATGAATTGTTGAATTGAGATTAATTTGATGAAATTTATTATTTAAAAATAGAATGACCCGCGAAATTAACGTTCACTACTTTAGTTTCGTTACAGTTGTAAAGTGAAATTATTGCATGCTTACTAATATAGAGGTTTGTCCGTGAAACTAATAATGAAATATCAAAAAACTAGTTTCTCACCACCACATTCACAATGTAAATCCGGTTTTATATCGAATGCTGAATTTTAAAGATAATTTATAACGACTAACTCCTAAACTGCTATAGTCCGTATTTTACGACCGCACTGTATACTGACCTGGATCCTCTTGATTTATGTACTAAAACTAAGGCGAAATTGGAAATTTAAATTTATGTTAGACTTATTACTTCTCCTATAAAGAAAATTTACAAATGGTTTATTGGTTATGACTTATAATAATAATATACTAAATAATATACTTTCACAATATTTATTATAATGTGGTGTGCAAGCCGTGTGGTGCCGGCACAGTATAGACTACCACTTCTTCCGTAGATGTCGTAAGAAGCGACTAAGGGAACTTAATAGTCGAAAGATAGAAGGCAGCGTCTCTCTTAAAATATCACCAAAGCTTAACAACTGTAGTCAACCCACCTGCCAACCGTGACTCCTACAGACAAAATCCCAAAACGAAATAACCTATCGAAAAAGATGGCGGATTTCAAGATTTATTAAAAATTAGAACATCTCTTTTTTTCTTACCAGTTGAACTACTAATTTTTTATATTGTTCGGTCTCAATTTGCTTGTATTTTTGAATTACGCAATATCTTTGATAATTTTTGATTCGATTTTCATTAATAATTATTTAAGTATTTTAGAGATATTAGATAGAATAAGCCCCATGACTTATTCTGTCTCATTGAGTATATTAATTTTATCCCGGTTGTTGAATGTGTTCTTTTTGCAGAACAATATTTTAAATTAGAACAATACTATTGTAACCTTTTGGAGGAAACAATAAAGAGTATCTATCTATTTACTATCTGTATTCAGTGTATTTGGAAAAGCGAATGATTGAATTAGTAATTATGAAGTAAATTATAAAAAAATATACAAATATATATAAATAACATTTTAAATATCTATTGTTAAAATGTTATTCAGAACTTGTACTATGGATACTAGACAACTAAGAAATACTCGTATTAAATTTTGTGAATTGATACATAAACACATATAGAAAATATCCAAAAAAATGCAAACAGAGATATTTCATGAATCCAAATGATTGTATTATTAAGGTATCGAATCCGTGACCATCAGAAGGCCGTGTGTTACATTGCTGTATCACAAAATTCATCACAATCTAATTTATCAGTGTATTAAATTTGCTAAGCGGTTTAAGCGTGATTGATTAAAAAATTAGTAAGATTCAATTATTACGTAGACGTAGTAAAAACAAAACAACTAGAATTTACAAACTTCTCAGGTTTATTTAGGCTTCATCCTGAACTACGTTGATTTATTTAAAGTTTTAATTAAATAAGTTTTGATCAACTACATTAACTCAGGTATAGGTTATAGGGCTTCAAGCCTTAGCTTTCTCTACCTAACCACTAAAAGATAGGGGATAACGATATACATAGAGGTAAAACATTTCTATATTATTTGTACTACTTCCTACTTTTAACCATATTAATATGAATAACTTACTGATAATAATACATAACCATCCACAACCCCAGATTAAACCCCATCAGTTAAATGCATAAAGGGTGACACAGTTTACTCACAAATATGGGGCAATCCATTAATTACGGAAGCTTAAAAGACCTCTCCCCCTTCCTCCCAGGGGAGAGGTCTAGCTAAATCTCACAAAAACTCATTTATAGGGAGGAGATCAATGAAAATCCCGCATAATATATCAACATCCCACAAATACGAATATTATAAAGAAAGTGAGTTTGGTTGTTTGTTACCCCTTGGTGCTTTAACGTCTCAACTAATTGTAATGGAATTTGGTATATATACATAGGTATTATTTATTTATTAATGCATCACAAAGTTAATGTATTAAAGTATTTATGCAGTAATGTATCCTGGCTACTACTTATACTGGTCAACTAAAATACCCCGATCATGCGGACGAAGTAACGAGTAAGCTAGTCAATTGTCTATCATAATATTATAAAAAGATTTGATTTTTGTATGTTTGTTTGTAATGGATAAACTCCAAAACTATTCGACGGATTTAAAAAAGGCTACATAATAATAATAAAAAAAAAAATCTTACGAAAATTACAATAATCTAACCCAAAGTATAAAAAATTTGCTCATGAAAGCTAATATAAAATATTATATTTATCTTTCTATCTATCTACTAATGCGAAGCTGACGCGGATCGCTAGTATGAAATAAACTTAATTATTTTAAACCTCAGGTAATTGTGGAGAGTTCCCTCTACATCAAAATAAATATTACACAATTAATAAACGTCCCTACGCAAAACTTACTGAAACGTTATTTGCTAAGAAAAGAATAATTTTCAGCGAAATATGTCACCCATGTAATATTGTAAAGAAAAAAAATAATAAGTAGAGATTATCAGTAATATAAATTTATTGCTCTCATTGCTACTTCCAATTTGCCATCAAATTAGATCGCGTTGTGAGGACGTTTATTAACGGAACAGATATGAACATGTTAACGGAGCGTTTAGCTATATTAGCTATTTATTAACAAGGTTCAACAATTGATTAGGTATAGTATTAATGACAATGTACAATATAATATGAAAAGTAATTAATTTTCTTCTGAATCAGTATTCCAGCAGCGAAATAGAATATTTCCTCAAAGAAATATGGAGAAAATGACAATTAATATCGAATCTACCATATTAACACGGTACATCCAGTAAGGCTAAATTCTTATGCTTCTGACCCGACTTCAAAAACCTTTGTAACCCCATAACTCTGTCAGTTGTAAACGGATTGGAAAATTCTATATTTTTTATTCGAAATAATATACTTGTAGATTGGTCCCATAGAAATTTTATCAGTTCATTAGTTTAGTTTCTAAATCAAAATAACCGATTTTGTCACAACTGAAGACGGTTTTTTCACAGAACACAATCATTAATTATTGAATAGCGATATTTCTTAGTCAATATTTATTTTGTCACAACTAAAGTGGTTTTAAGTTTTTTTTTTTTTTTATACAACTTAGAATGGCAAACAAGCTGATGGCCCACCTGATGGAAAGTGGTAACCGTCGCCTATAGACATGAGCAGTACCATGGACATAACAGAGTACACTGTTTCGCCCATGATACCGCTCATGCGCTGCCACTCCTGAGGACTCAGGTGTTATTCCTCTGTACCCTGTAAATTCACGCCATATCCCACCCTTCAAACCGAAACACAGCCATGCAAACACAACTGCTTTACGATTGAAACACGAATGGGACAGAGTTACCCAAGCAAACGACTTTTGTACAAAGTCTCCCTCTGGTATTTTAAGAAGTATAATGTATAGAGCGGTAAAACTAAATGTTTATGTTTAACTGGTTTTATCACAGTTGAAGTGGGAACACAATCTTAATTAATCCAACCAGTTCCTTTGGGAAAAACTTCAATAGAACACTTTCTTAACATAATCATTATATCAGCCCTTAACCGTCTATATATTAGCCCTTAACTACTGCTGAACATAGACCTGCCCTTTGGGGATTTTGCCAGTACTTGCCATGCTTGGCAGATAGATTAGCAACCGCTGTTAGGCTTTGGAAATATTTTAAGAGGGACGCTGCTGCCTATCCTTAGTCGCCTCTTACCACACCCACGGGAAAGTAAGGGGTGGCCTATTCTATACCGGGACCACACGAAAACTAACATAATAGTAATTATTTAAATTAAAATGACAATGGTTAATTAAAAATTTAAATTTTAGAGACTTAAAGTTAACAGTGAGGTTAATAATAACCATAGATTAATCTACTCATTATAATATCGGGTTCCACCCGCATGATATAATAAAGCTACTAATAAAAATTTATCTGCTTGATATAATTTGAGGCTCTTATTAATAAAAAAAAAAGTTGAGTAGAACGTTCTCTTTTTAGTTAGTCGTATTCATGGACCATGACGTCCCTGTGTTCATTCAGAATGGTCAGGTAACATGTCCGTGGCATAATAAAAAATCAAACTTCATTGAATAAATTAAAAATAGCGAATTGTCTTTTAATGTAATAATTACCGATTCATTTTCGTGTAATTAAATCAAGAAAGCTCGACTAGTTTCGGGACCAACTCGTGATCCTTAATTAATTTCTTCTTCCTTTTTAAATTGACGAATTAACATAAAAGATAAAACACTCAATCAGAAAAAGGTTAATTTGATATTTGGTGTCTTTATTAACAAGATGGGATATTGCTTTCCGAAGAAAATAGCCACTTTAATCGAAACGAAATAAATATAGAACGAACAAGTGAGTGAACTCTACAAAAATGAATTAACAAAATCGGTTTAGAATTTGGAACGATATAGTGAAACATATACAAAAATACAGACATATTAAGATGTTCTTTTTGGACGTCGCTTAAAAGAAAAAACAAATTATTTCTTATATTATTCACGAAATCATGCAATTTACTGGTACATACATATGTACTGTATATTTAAGAAAACTTTTGCTACCATTTAATTTGTTTCAAATTTTAAACACTGTAACATAACAAGGCTGATGTAATATCGTTTTACGTGTAACATGTATCATATTACTTCTCTTTGATAAACTTTCTTTGAAGTTTAGAAGTTTCGATCGTACAGAAGTGACGTAACTGGCATTAGATATTCAATTCGCGGAGTAGAGGGCACAAATCCACTGATACGTACATCAAAGTTTTTGTCTCGGAATGATTTGGAACATCCTGCAGAGTTCACACGGAGCGACTTACTGGCGACTTTGTCCTGCGGTGTCCATATTTAAGCGATCATCCATACCATCATTACGGTATTTTTTTTTTTAACTTTTTAATACTTGATGGTAACTGACTATCGCCTTCCTAAACACATATGCAGTATTGCGACTATTGCATAATGTGTAACATAACATTCTGAAGTCGACTGAAATGTCGCGACGCGCGACAGATATTATAATAGTTTTCCTTCAAACGGCAATGAAGCCGCTGATTACTACGGATTTAACCCTCCTCTAGATAAGCTGTGGATAAATCTATCGATAGATACGTTATCGCTACCACTACATCATGAGATAGAATATACAGCTACATCTGTCCTGTTATGTTTCTCTTGTGCGCGCAATAAAGAAGACGTATCTAATGATCAAATTATGATTCAATCACTTATTGCTATTTCATGTTGTAACAATATAGGTCTTAAGCTATTAAAGGTAAAGAATCAAGATCATCGTCATCAATCAAACAAGAGTCAATTGTTACTTGTTTAAGAGGACAGATTTGCAGCAACTTGCTGGTAACTAGTGACTTTTCTGATTTGCAATAATTTGATAGTTGTATCTCAACGACTTTCGCATCAAAAGCATCGCCAATGAGTCGCGGTCGATAAAAAATCGCTCCAGGTGAATGAGTCTTAACAGTGTTACTTCAAATGTCAACGTCGTATTTCGTTTTGCGTGCTCCATCTAAATAGAGGGCGAAAAAATACCAGGAAATTGCTTTCAGCTTAGAGAAACTTGACCCAATCTCTATCTATGTACATCTAAACAACGTGTAATAGAATAAACACAATCCCAGAAATAGATTTGTTTAGGATCATCTACTGAATTTACACCAGCTATTCTAATTTTTTTTTAAACGAAACATATAGCATGTATTTTGTTTAAAAAAGAATAAGAATTACTTTAAAATTTTGAAATTATACAGTAATCATAATGATTACTATTAAAAACGTAAAATTTAAATCAAGAACATATTTTGTGTCCAACCTTGCTACTCAGCAGAATATTAATACCAATACTTATTACTTGAGAACAAAATGTAAAATACCACACACAAGCTCAAGAGGTTTAATTGGTACTAAAAATTCTTAAGTGTTTTGTATGTATTTGCATGATAATTAAATAAATAAATAATTACAACTTTTAAGCAACATCCAAATAAAAAAAAAATAACAATTCATTTGTCTTTTTTGTAGTTATGTTTTACATTTAGTTTGCCAGTTTGAATGTGAACTGATTTATGATCATCAATGTCATAATAAATCCAATTAAAGAAAAGTAACTCTTATTATAAAGCCATATGGGCTTTTTAAAATTAAGATACGAATTTATTACATGAATCTGCGAAACTAATAACAGAAACACAACTGTGAAATACAGTTTTCACAATTAATGAAAAAAAAAAATGTAAGTTTCTAAGTTTATATAGTAGTTTTAGCCTGAAATTGGAACAAACATATAGAAAGACAAAAAATATGATAATTATTGGTTTATAGCTATTAGCAACATAGCTACTGTTGATCGTTTCAATGTCTTCCATACAAATTTATTGTACATACATAGACTTATACAGAGACAAACAAAATTTTCTTATTGGAATGTATAAGGAAGGAATTGCCTTAATTCCGTTGCACGATGTATAAACCAAATACCACTCAGTAGTGAATCTCAGGAATTCTAAAATCTACAAACTTGAAATTTTGGATAGAGGTCGCTGACGCAAGAACGTATGCAGCTATCACTTACAAAGGGTTCTGTGAATTCCCATAGGGAAGGATTCCGCGGGACCAACAACGCGATAGTTAAAGATATTGTGTATATTGTCGCCGTTTTATTGTACCTGAAACAAAATTAAGGTAATATTTAACACATATGTTTGTTTAATATTATCGTAAATCACATGGTGATAAATTTGATACAAAAGAATCAGTAGCAACACAAGCGGAGTTATCCCAAACAAAATCAAAATCATAAATGACAATTTTTCTAAACAATTAATATATGCTAGCAACATTACATTAAAAAAACAACTACCTGACTTTTTTTCAACTTAGGTTTACTTTTATTCGATGTATATAGATACATACGGGAAATTTATGAACTCACTATCTTTTTGTCGTTTCCAACAATTGTTTGTATGTATATATAATTTTTTTTTAACTACAATGTATATGTATATGTATATATTACTATATTTTAACGTTCTCTAATCTTTATTTAAAACCACCTGCATCCACCTTTGATTATTTCAAACTTTTCTGAAGTTGTTAACTGCAGATAACCTTTATAGCTTTACTGAACGCGTGCAGAAGACTGCTGCACTGAGGGCACTCCAAACCTGCGGAGAGATCTTGCCTAGCGCAACAGATTTAAGGTTGTTCAGTTTTGCGCTTATATATCGGGGTTGCCACTATAGAAATTTTCCTACGTATTTGTCGAATAATCGAGTGAATGTTGCTGCTGATAATAAATTACTTATTTTACCGAATCCTTAGCTTGTGCGATCTTAGAATTCGTGCATTCGGTATAAAATTTATCCATTAATCACAACGCGTCACGACGACCTCTCTTGGCACGCGTAGCAGATTAACGGCTTTAAACATAACAAACATTTAGTTTCACTACTCTATACATTATGCATCGCAAAACCACTTTAATCGTGACAAAATAAATATTAACTAAGAAATACCACTATTCAATAATTAAAGATTGTGCTCCACAAGATAATCGTATTCAATTGTGACAAAATCAGTTATTTTGATTTAAAAACTAAACTATTGAACCGATTTTGATAAAATTCCATGAATTTAATCTGTATAAATTATTTTAGATAAAAAAAAAGAAATTTTCAATTAGGTTTAGAACTTACGTAGTTATAAGGTAATAAAAATAAAAAAAATAAATACAACTGAATCGAGAACTTTCTTTCGAGGAACGTTCCCTTCTTCGTGGAGACGAAGCGGGGGACGCGGCTTGGCTTGTGTGAGTCGGTATATATTAAGAATCTTATATATTAAGGTAGGACGATATAGATATCGTCTATCCATGTAGCAAATTAAATTTTAATTCCTATACCTGTTTAAGCGTGATAGAGTAACAAATATACAAACATCTTTACAAACTTTCACATTTATAACATTAATAAGAAGGAGGATAAAGTGGATGACTGAAGCTATTAGTAATTGAAGTAAAGGAACACCATAATAGTGATCGATGGATTGTGTGAAGGATGATATAGCCAGCGAAGGAGTAAATGAAATGATTACAAATAGAGATTGCAAAAAGAGAAAAAATATCTCTGACCCGATTCCAAATAATTAGGATAAGCGCGGATAGATGATATGGATGGACCTCTTCTTATGGAAATCATTTAAAAAGTTTCATGTGACTTATTTTTTACGATTTTCACAAACATATCGATTTATCCAAAGCGAAACTAAAACATATTCAGTATAGTTACTATAAATATGAAAGTCAGTTTGTTTGTTACGTTATAGCGTTCTTAATGGCTTAATCAATCATTATGAAATTTGGTATACACGTACTAAGAAGGATATAGCCTACTTTTTATCCTGGTCAGTAAACATATCCTTGTCATGCGAAAGAAGTAGCGGGTAAAAGTCGGTATGAAAATATTACAAAACACATGGCCTCTTTGCTCAAGGTTGATTGATTTATTCTTGCTACAGCACTCTCTTATATAGGCTGGGACACTTTTATTTGTCATAAAGAAATTTATGCGTCTCCTAGCCAACCCTACCTGCCCATCGAAGACTCGATCTCGATAGCCTATAAACCCAATCTTTATATTGTGTGAAAGTGTTCTCTGAACCGGTACTGTGTGAGGCGTTTTCAATTTTCTCGTGAAAAATAAGTAGAACTCTGCGTATGGGGGGAATTTTATAATGGGAACGTGAATGTAATACTGTGGCGTATCTCGGGGGAATTGAAAATTGAAGTCGACGTTACGGATGCTCCGGCCTTACGGTAATGTATCGTAACGATTTTTAACCGCTAAGGTGTTTGCCGAAGGCCTATATGTTTGAGCCTATTTGTTTGCCTGAACAGTGATGTTTAAGTAGGCTGAAATGAACATACTTTTATTTAAAATTTATTAAATGCTATTTTTTCCGTGTCATATTCGGTGTGAGTAATAAGAGTTACGGTATCGTAAAATTTTATATCTTTTTTTTTATACCACAAACATGGTAAACAAGCATACATCCCGTCTGGTGGTAAACAGTCACTGCAGCCATTGGACGCTTGCAATACTTTTTTTTAATTGATGATAATGAAATGGTAACCCCGCCTGCGCAACGGTATACACTGGCGAGGCACCAGTGAGGAATGATTGATGAGGATGAAAAGGTATGTCAGTTGGCCCATCATGAGTTCAGCGATAAATTAGTCACAATAGTTTCCAGGGAGAACCGCGTGGAGTTCGACCTAACAGAGTATATTGATAACAATGGGGACTAACCTTCCCATTACTAACAATCCCTTCCCTCCGCCTGCAATTCTAGGGGTGTCACGTGCGTGTTACCGACCTTGATATACCTTATAGAATCCTTAATACACCCTTTTTGAAGAATCCCATACCGTATTCTCTAGGGGAAACCTTCGAAAAGAGCTCATTCCAGTCTCATTTTAAAGGATATAAAATGCAATCAAGAGTTATGCAGGATAAGGGAAGTACAAATTCAATTTATAAATTACTTTCAAGAGAAAGAAACTCAATATGTTTCGATTTTTGTAATAATAATTATTTTAAGAACCAAAAAAGTTTATTCCCTTATTGATCTTATTAATTTTGCCATAAAATAGTTATGGCCTCACACGACGTTAGTTCTATGCCACCTACCATCGATTAGTTTCAATACCATAAATACCCACCTAACATAAACAGTTTACCTAACAAATACTGAAAAGTCTGCCAGCGAGTTTGATAAATATTCTAGAAAGTAATTTTGAAGTTCACAGCACTTGAGACTATAAATTATCCAATATTTTTTTATTCCTCCTATTCAACACGTCAGCTCCACTGTTCGTAACAGGAGCTGGGATTGTTTGTTAATCTTTTTGTGGACTGCATTCGCTTGATAAATTACGTAAAAGTGGGAAATATATTTTTTCCGGGTAGACAACAAAAACTCGGTACAACACTATCTCTATTGCCGATCACCATTTCAGAAAATGTAGGGAACTACCCCGCTGTCTACATTAGCCATTGTAATTTAGCATCCACATGGTTTATAGGAAATTTCGTTGATAACGAAGTAAAAATATAAGATTTAGTCTCAGAACATACATAATTGTCAAAATAGGATGTCACAGAATATTTACCTCATAAGATAAAATCTCAGAATATCAATATCTCAAAATATTCATATCCAGTTCTTTTCTTGATATGTAACTGGTATAATTAGGAAATTAAAGGAACGCCCTATAGACGACAATTACCACTATCCACAAAGTGAATCGTCAATTACTTTGCCATTTCAGGGCGCGTAAAACATTTTATATCTTTTATATGAATGACTACGTAAAAGCCTTCCAAGAAATGTTTTCATCCGGTTATTTAGATTGATACCAAGTTTTCATCTCCCGCCGCTTTGCTTGCCTCGCGGAATCAATAATTTGTAATATTTACTCTAAAGAACATAGTTGAGAACTAGCTATCTCATGGTTTCAGATTATTAATTAAATAAATCAAAATGCTCTATCTACAATGTTTTCAAACTTTGCTGGCTATATTATATACTTTAAGATTATTTTTAGGTTGGCATGGCATTAACTTGGCTCTAAAAAACTATATTAAGACGTCTGAATCAGGCCAAAAACCTATACAATAACTTACATTTCATTGTATCACAAGTAAGACGTTGGTACCTATCCAGTTTTTTTTAATGGATGTTAATGGAATAGTAACCCCGCCTACACTAACAGTATTCGCTTTCGTGGCACCAGTGACGGATGATAAGTGAGAATGAAAAGGTAGGTCTGTTAGCCCATCGTGACTATAAACCTGGAATCCAGCACGATGGATTCCACGGAGAGCACGTGGAGATCGACCGGATAGGGTATACTGCTAGTATTGGGTTTGGTAGTCTATATTACTAACAATCTCTTCCCCCCTGTACCTAGACTGGGTAGTCTAGCAGTAAAGTTCAAAACGTTCCCCAATTAAACAATACAAAACACAACCTTATAACCTAACATTATCTCCTTGGAAATCTCGTCGCTTGCGACAATTATCATTTCCACGAACGCACTCGAAGACTCGTATTATACATAACCGTTACGACACCATATCTCTCTAACAATTGTCGGCCATAACCGTAACAGAAGCCCGTGGGACATGGCGAGGTAACATGATAAACAAACATGTGCACTGTACATTGAAAGACCACTGAAGTGTGCCAACTCATATTCCCTTACTAACCCCGCTTTGAATAGTAAATTTATTCGATTTGTTTATCTTTCCATAAGTTTTTCTCAGAAAGGCAATACAGTTACGTTTGCACTTGAACTTAAAGGCGCTTACTTCCAATTAGATGGGTATAGTATTGTAACGCTGATAGTGGATCCTCGCGTTTTAGTGTTAGATTGTCTTTTCACTGCGCTTTAATTATTATACAAAATAAAATATCATCATAATTATTAGCATTTTTTTATATTATTTAATTTTAATAATGTGAAATTAATATTACCTCCAAGGGAAAGGGATTGTTAGTAATGGGGTTTAACAAGCCCATTGCTAGCAATATATCAGGTCCTCCTCCCTCTTTGCAATTGGAAACCACCGCGGTAAATTTTTGGAGAATTCCACACAATGGACTAACTGACCTACTTTCATTCTCACCTATCATCTGGTGCCCCTCCAGCGTATACCAATAGCACAAGCGGGGACACTACCAAATTTTCATTCATTAAAAAAACATTACCTTCAAAGAAACATGGATTTGAAAATGACTAAAAATTTTGAGCCTTCCACGCTGACTTGACGCGCTGTGTAGTTATACGAGTATACATATAGTAGGCACTAATTTTTTGTTTGAACGCTCGTTTTATGTTAATAATTTCAGTTTCATCTTGTACAATAATGTATTCATTCAACTCCGCAAAAAAATATTCAATAAGAGATTAAGACGGCATTTTACACAGAACACTCAAAGAATCTACCTTCATCTATGTCAATATATTACTTATGAATATACATTAGTCAGTAGATAATTTTTAGTATTATGTTACGATTACATATAATATATAAACGGTAAGAGAAGAGATGATAAATAGAATGTACATATGTTATTAACAAGACTAAGTCTCAAATAACCACAAATCCGTTTACAGACATAATTTGTTCATTTGTTTAGTAGACAAAGTGTAATTAATTATAGTTACATTTCCTCAATAGTTTGTTTACACCGACACTTTGGCAAATGATGGATGACGCGTTCCCTCATGGTGTTAGACATTAAAGTAATAGAATTTCAACTTTATGACGTTGCAATAATGTTTATATACGATGCACAATTAAGTTTTGGCATGTAAAGTGTGACGAATGTGACGTCAACCGTGCAGCGTACCAAATGATGCACTTAACTTATTGGTGTCAAGTCAAATTTGTCGTTTTATGTACATGGCGGTGTTC
The DNA here is from genome assembly GCF_026898425.1 of Galleria mellonella. Lineage (NCBI taxonomy): Eukaryota > Metazoa > Arthropoda > Insecta > Lepidoptera > Pyralidae > Galleria > Galleria mellonella. The sequence goes on from NW_026442094.1 coordinate 771,163, forward strand.
ATATATTAACATGCGGTTGTCATGATTGATTGTTGCCGTAATGGATTGCATGCATGCAAAAGAATTGTTAAATATATTTATTAATATTAGTTAATATATGACTCTATCCCATAGACTGAGTAATATGTGATTAGTAATATGTTACTTGAGTTATAATGCTTAATTTCACTCGAATCAATTTATAAATTAGATCTACTAAGTAATAAACTTTTAATTTTATCAAGTTGAAATAGGAATTTTTATATATTTTTAATTGTGTGCCTATAATTCTCAATTTGACGAATCAAAGTTTTTGGTGAAACAAATAAAAATCATAGTTTTGTTTAAAATTCTTAGTTTTATTTTTGGTTTTATTTGTTTATTTATTTAACGCACAATTAAAACTTTGTACAAATAGCGACCTTAATTCCATTCTTTATAAGCTAACCATTAGTTAAGTCAGGTTTTTATAACTAAACTTAAAAAGTATGCTTTGTAATATAGGACATGGACCTATCTTATTATAATTATTTATATCAGCTTATGTAAATACTCTAATAATAATTATAATGCATTATTACTAATATGAGATCTGTGTGTGTACTAAATTTCGTTCAAATCTATTCAGCCATTTAAATGTAATATTGAATTAATAACAAATCTCCAAAGAGTTATCAAACTTTTATAACATAAATAGATTTTATTAAAAATAGATATGCTTAATGAAATTAAATTACCCTGTTTAATTTAGAGAACAGATTTTACTAAAAGCATTATTAACGATTGGACGAAATTTGGAGAAAGAGGGTACGCCTCTTTCTTTTACCAGTAATAATTCATAGTTTACGTGAGTCAAAATGCATTTTTAATATATCTATATGCATTTTTTGTCATTATTATAACAGGACACGCGTACAACACATTTATATTCATGTTCAGAGGATATTGCAGGCTAGGGTTTAACATTAGGGGCACCAAAATTATTTTGTAAATTATCGGACTACAAACTGAAATAAATTTATTTCTACAATATGATAAAAAGTCCCGAAAGGTCCTGAATGGTCCCGAAACTAATTGAGCGCTCTCAACAAAAATAATTAACGCGATATTTTTATAATAAAACATTATAACAGATTGGCATATCTCTTTTAAAATTACTTCTGGATGAGAGGTTCTATATTTCTCTATTTTTTTACCAATCTATAAGATTTACTTCAATGTCTGTCCCATCAATTTACACTACACTACACACATATACACTATTTGGAATGACGGACAAGCGACAATCCACCTGATGGAGATCGGTAATCATTGCTATATAACATATTATAGACATGATTAGCAATGGAGAACATCTTGGACGGAATACATTTTGATACAGCACTCCTAGTTGTCACTCACTAAAACTAAGGTGTACGTACGAGTATAAAAACATACCAGAATATATAAAACGTTTACCCATAAATCTATGTAAGTCCGATAAATATTTTCTATTTCATAGTCACCCTACATAACACGTCCGGTCCCTTCGATTTATACAATAATAGTCGTATTAAATATGTAAAATTCATAGCACGTTCGTGTTACTACCCCCCTGTGGCACCTTATGACGCAAGACTTAAGTACTATAATTGCATGTTAATAATAATTCTGAATTACACCATGTCGCTTTCTAGAGTGCTTAACAACGAAATGTTAGAGAATTAGCTTAATGAATTAAAAGAATAATTAATATTTTTATTAAATTAAAAATGTTTTAGACAATCTTTTAAGGGAAAGAAAAAATACTAGCCCGCAGTACAAATGTGAGAGTGGATTTGTTTCTTAACTGTTATCACCTTAGTAGTTTAACCAATCGTATACACGTATTATATTATTTGAGAAGGAGAAGGACATAGACTATATATATATATATATATATATATATATATATATATATATATATATATATATATATATATATATATATATATATATATAGATTCTTTTTAGTAGTAATGATAAGAGAAACATGGTTTACATTAGAGTAAAGCTTATGTTTTGCAATATACTTTATACTATAAAGACTGATCGAAACAGAGAAAGAGATAAAAAGAGAATAATGTGCTGACGACCTACCTGATGGAAATTCGTACCGTATTTAGTGATGATGACAATCAACAGTACTATAGACATCTTAGAATACAATGTTGAGTTTCTTGTCCATTCTTCTCTGCTGAAGTTGCGTTCCAAATAGGCGGTAGATTCACAAAAAAATACTATTTAATAACTTTATTTGAATAAAAAATATTAAATTTCCAATTCATTTCATATAAATAAAAAAAAAAACCTAATTTCCTTTCTACAATTATTATAGGAAAATACAGAAAATATCGTAATATTTCTGGTGGTGTCATTTATCAAAAAGCACTGTTTTTAGTTAAATTCTTACACGTACGCGTGCTCTGGGAACCCACAGTGACCTCTAGCAAATAATTAAACATACGTAAAACACATTAGCAGGTACACCAGAATAATTACAAAACAAAAGCGGAGCGGCAGAAATAATGAATTCTCAAATTAATTTAATGATGTGGATGTTACGAGTAAAAATACGCAAGATTCCATTTCACGGCAAAACAAAAATGTAATCAGCGAGCCAGAGGGCGTGGCGTCGCGATCATTATGGATACGAACCTTAATTAGTTATGTTTTATAAAGACTAACCCCCCTTATTCATAAAAATATTCAACCACTCATAAACTCATTTTAACTATTGAACTGTTTTGTTTCTTTCTTTGGTGTTAAATTCCTAATTTAAAAGGAAGCTACAAAACAGTCATCCTCTTCATCATTATCTATCCATTCCTAAACATAGGCCTCCCCCATACACTGCCATTAGGAACGGTCCTGAATCACCTGCATCCACTGATTCCCTGCAATGCATTTGAAGTTGTCACTCCATCTAGTGGGGGATCTTCCTACACTACATTTGCCCGTAAGGAGATCGCCACTCAAAAACCTTTCTTCTCCATCAGTTGTCGGTTCTTCAAGCTATGTGACCAGCCCACTGCCACTTCAACAACAACAGTGTAATAGTTAAAATAGGTTTGTAGTTTTTATTTTATTTAATCATATCAAAATTGTAGACGTGCATGGAGTTATTTGAACACTAACAACTATAAGTTATAGTAACTAAGAATAAGTATAAGTTATGTTAATATGCACGTAGCACTTCCTAACACCTCCATCCAGAAGGAAAGGATTGTTAGTAATGCGGATTACCAATACTATTGCTAGCAATATACCCTGTCAGGTCGACTTACACATGATCCCCAACCTGGAAACCATCGTGCTAAACTTCAAGTGTATTCATCATGATTGTCTATAACTTACCTGCCTTTTCCTTCTTACTTATCATTCCTCAATAGTGCCTGGCCAGCCTATACCGTATCGCTGGCGAGGTTACTGTCAACTACATTATCATCCATTAAAAAAAACCTCCATCGTTTTATATAACAGCAGATATCCGAAAATGGGACATAACTCTTTCATTTATTCATGTCTACAATTATTATGGAGTTCTCATACTAATTTTGTAAAATATGTGAGTTAGAGAACAACACTATTTTACTGCAAAAAAAAAAAAAACTGTCAAACTGCGTTTAACAACAGCAAAGATACCAATACTTTAGGAAGCCGATTAAAAATTCATATAGTACTAATTTATGGTTTCTAATTTTGCACTTATGGAAGCGGCGCTGCGCGAGCCCGCCTCTACTAACTAGGTAGTAACTATGGCTAAAGAAAAACATTCCCCCATACCACACACCATCCATTTAGCCGGCCATAAAGCCAGAGACACACGACATACTCCCATCAATCACTTCAGACACTTTTATACGCTCACACTCGACTGTGACAATACGGGAGGTTTTAAGAGCCTTTTTAAATAGCGAAAAAACATACGAGGAATAGTGGGTAAGTGAAAATCTGTGTTGGATTAACAAGTTTGGTATTGCCATTCGCCCTATATCGCTCATTCAAAATGTCCGTGTTCAGTCTGCTTCCTATATTATTTGCAATGCTAAAATACTTGTGATATCTATATTATTCAGCGGGGGTTTCCTCTAGTCTACGGATAAGTGAACAATAAGCTTGTTTTCGCCTTTTTTAATTGAATATAAAATAAATATAGCATAATTTAAAATTTGGTTCCAACAAAAAAAAAAAAAACTCCGTTCGTAATCGTAGCATAACAAGTTATTCTGATTTAAAAACTAAACTACCTCCGGTCAAACTGCTTATAATTACTCCTCTCCATCCAAAGGTTGTCTGGAAGAGATCGCTTTTAGCGAAAAGGTCGCTCATTGTTTTCTTATTGTGATTATTTCTTGTAATTGTTTATATTTATAAGTTTACTATCTTTTAGGGAAAATAATAAAGAATATCTATCTATCTATCTATCTACCGAACCGATTTTGATAAAATTTCTATGGACACAATTTGGAAGTGTATCCTTTCAGATAAAATATATTTTTAAAATAAAATTTATAAATTACTGGTGTATGAATAAACATACAACTTATGATTTTATTTTTACGCAAAATGTATGCAACGGTATAGAGACGCATTTAATTTTCACTTCCATATCTTACCATGAGTGGTTGTAATTTTGAACACCAGAGGGCGACACTGTCAAATTAATAACAGCAATACACACAGGTATTATATCAAAACCGAACTGTAACTACACAAGCTTATCTCAGTATCGGTTGTCGCTTTCATAGATAACATAACCCATAATTAGTTTTGTAATTATGTCAGTGTCTGTACACGTAAACGAGACATGTTAAAAATAAAACTGGACAAGTGCGAGTCGTATACTAAGAGACCTGTACTTAAAATTATTTGTATCACTCTTTCTTTGAACGAAAATTTATTTGTTATGTATACGTGGGATAAGAGATAAAATGACGTAAACTCGTCTTATTTGTGTTTCAGTGAATCAGAGAGAATTTATGTGAAAAGCCGACGAAATCTTACCATAATGATTCCTTTATGGTACATCTCTTTAAGAGGTAATTACCACTTTCTATTAGGTGGCCCGTCAGCACATTTGTTCGACAAATATTGATATATTTGTGGAACAAATGTGCTGCAAACTTAAAATATGATAAATTATTGTTTAAATACTAAATGTGTCATCATCATCATATCAGCCCTTAACTGTCCACTGCTGAACATAAGCTTCCCTCGTAAGGAAGTTTTGCCAGTAATTTCCACGCTTGGTAGACGGATTGGCAAAAGCAGTCAGGTCTTAGAGAGGTTTTAAGAGGGATGCTGCTGCCCATCCCATACTTAGTCACCTCTTAAGACAACCACGGAAAAGGAAGGGGTGGACAATTTGATGCCGAGACCACACGGCCACACTAAAGGTATGCTCTCATATTACATCGTCATTTTGCTCGATCCAGTAAGAAGGTTAACAGTGAATCTATGGCAACGTAAGTGCATAACAGATTTATGATGCATTTGCCCTTTCGATAAGGACTTACGTCGACAATCAAAAGTGATTGCGAGTTGGAGTAGGTAAGTCCATTATGGACATAGTCCACAATAGCTTAGGTTATGGATCACTATAGTGACTTTGCCAGTAAATGGAGCTATGAAAGGGGATATCGATGTTTTTGTTTATAGTGGATTGACCCCATTTCAAGGTTTTTTATAAAATTGATATCAAATATCGTGACGTCAGACGTATAAAGCAAAACTTGTCCTATATTCTTATGGGAATATACGGATTGTTTTGTTGGCAGACAATTTTTTTTGTTATTTGCCTCGTCTTTCACGCTTTTAAGTTTTACAAGAAACAATATATAAAGTAAAATTTTATTTTATTTAGTAATTTAAGAATAAATTTTTAGTAATACACACATGGTGTGTAAATATCTTTTAGACAAAGGAAAATTTTATCAGTGGATACAAAGTTCATCATTTGCGGTAATTTTTAATATATTTGAAGAGAGATTATAAAGAAGAGAGCTCATTTTATAACACTCAGGTTATGGAATGAGCTCCCTGCCGAGATTTTCCCAAGAAACTACAGCATGGGGTTATTCAAAAAAAGGTTTCTTCAGCTAGTATAGCCCCTAGTATTGCAGGCGTTCATAGGCTACGGTAACCGCTTACCATCAAGTGGGCCGTATGCTTGTTTGTTACCTCAGTGGTATAAAAAAAGAGAATTACAGGGTATGGAGGCATAACACCGTAATCCAGATAGTAGATACCATGGAAATTATAGTGTATTCTGTGATAAACGTGGTGCTGTTCATGTCTATAGGCGATGGTTACTGGTTTCTATTAAGAGAGCCGTCAGCTTGTTTGCCATTCATTCATGCCATCATAAAAAATAAACAGAATCTAACTGATAGAGCACATTCATTTTATAGAAGACGTAATTCTATATTGCAGTGTAACCTGCTATAAGAGTTGCTTAAAAATTGCCCATTCCCGAGAAGCAACATATTTACAATAGAGAGTTTCCTTGAAACGGATTCGCGCGATTAAAGCGGCAAAAAGGAGCTAATGTTTATATAAATAGTAGCTGACCTGAGAAACGTTATTTTGAACTCTACCGCCACCTATCCTATTTCCATCAAAAACAGGATACTATCTCTCTAAATGGAGCAAAAAAAAAAACAAAAAAGCAAACAATTATACATTATTACAAAATTGTTTGAGCGGTTTTGGATACCGGACTTTTATACATTTGAATTTTTACTGGATTTTTTTTTTATACAACTTAGAATGGCAAACAAGCTGACGGCCCACCTGATGGAAAGTGGTAACCGTCGCCTATAGACATGAGCAGTACCATAGACATAACAGAGTATACTGTTTCGCCCATGATAGCCCCCATGCGTTGCCATTTCTGAGGACTCAGGTGTTATTCCTCCGTACCCAGTAAATGCACGCCATATCCCATCCTTCAAACCGAAACACAGCCATGCAAACACAACTGCTTTACGGTTGAAACCCTAATGGGACAGAGGTACCCAAGCAATCGACTTTTGTACAAAGTCTCCATCTGGTAAAAGAAGGATGGGAGATGTTCTGGGATAGGCAGCCGCATTCCTTTTAAAACATCACTAAAGCCTAACTGCGGTTGCCAAGTACTGGCAAACCCCAACAAAGGTGATTCATAATTTCAGCAGTGGACAATTAAAGGCTGATATGATGATGAGGAGTTTTAAATTATACAATAATAATGTATGAGTTTAACACATAAGATATAACAGAAAAGGTAAACAAACAGGTCATCTGCATCGAAACGTTAAATCATACTCTTACCGCATCTAGGGTTCCGTGGTAGGGTTCCTTTATAAAACACATTGACCGTATGCGCGTATAAAATGCGGACGTTTTTGTACACTGGATAATATTATTCATGAGAACTGCGAATGAAAATTCGATGTTATTTTCTTTGCCTTGCTATCCCGCTTTCATATTAGCTATATTATGCATTCATATCCTGAAGATGAAGTGTTTAGAATTTTGGTTGGTCCTCTTGTAAATACGCGGTACACTGGGACACACTCTCATGTTGGACACTGTATGTCTTTTTCAATAATTAATTTATGTGTAAATTTTTATTAGTACAGTTTTTTTAGAGACTTTACCTAAGTGAATTCCGATGGCGAATTATCTCAAATGGATGTATACTCGTAATTCGAAATTGAACAATTTTTTACATTTTTCATGCCAATGATTAATATTCTTGCAGTACAAATATTCTATCATCATCATCATTACCATATCAGTCATTATCAGCGCACTGCTGAACAAAGGCCTCCCACTAGTAGGGAGTTTTACCAGTACTTGGAACTATCCTATATAATTTAAAATTACACATATTTCAACAAAATCCGTTCAGACTAATCTTATGTGGAGAAACCCATTCAGTGGAATACTACCATAATATATAATATACATTTATACATGGTCATAACATATTATATATATTTCAACACAATATAATTCTCATTATATACTCTATTAATACGAGTATAACTATAGTTATTTCAAGTTAATAAAAATCGGACTTTGTTAAAATTATCACAGAAACGTTTCCGACATGAAATTAGTTCCAAATCAAAACATTCAATTAATTGATTGATTTTTTGTATTTATATGTATGTGTGCATGTATGTATGTGTGTATATATATATATATATACATATACACACACATACATACATGCACACACACATGAATACTACCATAATATATAATATACATTTATACATGGTCCTAACATATTATACATATTTAAATACAATATAATTCTCATTATATACTCTATTAATACGATTATAACTATAGTTATTTCAAGGTAATAAAAATCGGATTTTGTTAAAATTATCACAGAAAATGAAATTAGTTCCAAATCAAAACATTCAATTAATTAATAGATTTTTTGTATTTATATGTATGTGTGCATGTATGTATGTGTGTGTATATATATATATATATATATATATATATTTTCTGTCGTCGTTCGTAATGTCACGCATGGACACCACAGAATATCAGTATTGTAGCGATTAAATTGCTGCAGCACATGCCGAGTGGTATATATAAAGTTTTTTTTTAATTCATAATTTACGTAACTTTTTGTTTGTTATCAATAAATGTTTTCTTTCTTCTTTCTTCTTCTTTGTTTTTATTTGAACATTATCATAAGCAGATAGTGTTATTGTGTTATATTCATATATTTCTATTTTCACCAAATTCCATTGAAACATTTAATAAAAAGTATAACAAATATTCATAGTGATATGTCGAGTCCAATTCGATTACCTAATAATAGGTACTTAGGCAGGTACTCAAGTATTCAATATACGAATCTAAAATACACGGTATTCGAATACGGGTTTCGAGTGTACTGTACTCAAATATTGCTCGTGTATTTATCATAAGTTTTTCTCTTTTTCTTTCATCATTTTAATAATATTTTCCTTAATTACCAAAGAAAAAAGAAACATTCGATGACTGAACATTCTATATCTTAAAAAAATTAAACTCCAGATTTTTTTTTAATACAGTTACATGAAAAAAATACAACTATATATGTATGTATAATTACAATGGTCTGTAAAACTTGTGGGAGACTGGACCCTAAACTAGATCAGAGATCTGTATCTCAGGAATCCAGGCCCCCAACTCGGACACCATGTACGTATGAAATCAATTAAAAAATACTCAAATCTGGTCAAATATTTGAATATCCGTACGAGTACTCGACCACTTACTTGTTAGAGTCCTCAAATTCAAGTCACAATTAGACACTTTTTTAACCAAAATATTTGAATTCCGAAAAAAGCCGACTCAGCACATCACTATCTATTTCTAAATCATACAAAAGTCGTTATTAACACAAACAATTCCACCAGCAATTATCCATAAACCACTTACATCCAGTGACCATTTAATCTCATTAACTCAGCAATAATGATCTCGATCTCGAGAGTGGGAGCCACGTAATTATTTTTCGTCCATATTGCTCCGTAGCAAATGGACCGTGGCTCGTTAGACCCGATGGACCCGATCTGACCCTATACCTATTAATACAAGTGGAAATGTACATTTAGCGAGCACTTAACGCGAAAGCGCACTCCCTTTCGATTGATTGTTTTGTTGTGACATATGGGCGGGCGGCACGACGGACTACCGGATAGGGCTATCGAAGCTATGTTAAAATTAGTGTTTGACTTTTGATTCGAAATTTTGTAAAATAATTGAAGTTTCTTCTTAGATCATAGTTCTATGAATATAAACTTATCATTATACTAACTTTAATATCAATTATAAAAATGATTACTGGTTTTTCCCTTTCGATTCATTGTTTTGTATGGGCGGGCGGCACAAACGACTAGTGGATCATGGACAGTATTTTAAAATTAGACAAAGTCAAATTTTTTTCTTTGACTTTTAGACTTTTGATTCAAAATTTTATATAATATTTGATCTTCCTTCTTAGATAATAATTTCTTAACATCATGAAGTTACTTATTGTTGTGACATACGAGCGGGCGGCGCGACTAACTAGCGGCTATATATCCAATTTTTTTAAAAGTTTTGATTTTAAAAAAAAAATTGATTCGTATAAAATATACTGAGTTCCTTATACGAATTATTTTCCGCGCCCATTGTTTTCTCCTATCTTATAGAGAAAACAATAAAGAGTATTTTTCTATCTATCTATCTATCTTATAAATAAAGATCATGAAATTGCTTAAAAAAGACCATTGATGGTTTTTTATACTTTTGTAATTTGTAATTTTATTTTAGTTGATTTGAATAGATCTTAATGAAAATATAAAAATAATGAATAACTGACCCAATCATGGACGGCTAGCTGATGTCCAACAGTAGTACAAATAAAAAAATCTGTTAACTGATTTGACGTTTCGATTTTTTTTTCTAAAAACATTTTCTAAATGTTTGTATGACACGCGTAATTAAAAAAAATATTAGTTATGTACGCTAACATAACTATATAAGTAACTCTGAAATATACTTTTGTCAGTTAATAAGTTATAATAGACTGAATTTTCATGCAAAATACAAAAGTTGGCACTTAGTGAAAATCTTAGTTAAATATTACACATTACTGTAAAGACATAAATCTATGATAATGACTTAAAAGGGCAAAATAGGTCATAAGTTTTACAAGTATATTTGTAAGTATCAAAATATTTACAAATAGCAAGCGAAGATAAACCAGCTCAAACATGTTTATTTCCAAAAATGTATCGACTTTATCTGCAACAATATTTCCAAACTAAACTTATTAAAAAGTTTGTCGCATCTGATCCCGTCTGTAACATACTATAGATACTTTTTAGGGTTCCGTATCAAGATAGTACAATATAGTGCGACTTATCGATTTGGAATAAACCCAATTCAAATTCAAAAATACGTAATAAAAAGTTTCATACAAAAATTACCCGACCCTCGTCCCACCCCCTTTAAGTTTATCGCAAGAAAAAGTAGTCCCGTTAGGGCAGGCGGGTTACTATATCATTTTCACCCATCAAAAAAAATATTAGTTAGGGTAAAAAAACGGGAATTAAGGTATTTTTATGTACATTATGTACGGAATTCATCACATTTGACCGATTTTATTTATTTGTTCACGTGATTGTAACGGAGGTAGTAACGCGTTGAAAGTCGTACTTCATTCGTAACTACACGTGCCTGCGAGCACTTGGTTGATTTATTGGACACGTGGAAAAAGAATTCCGTCTGAAAACGCTATTATGTGTCATAGCGTTGACAGTCACCGTGTCCTATTGTGATATCTAACTGAATGTACCTGTACATTGAATCTATATACCGTTGTCAAGTGAACTGAACGTATGAGGGCACTATTTTATCCGTGGGCTCTTCCGACGGACGTGAGCGGTTTTCTTACATCGGTTCTTAAACTTTGCTTTATCCCGAGATAAAAAGTAGCGGTACTGTGTTTGTTGGTTACTTAATTATAAATATCAACTGCGTATAAAAAAAATCACTAGAGGAATATTTTATACAAGTCATCTACAAATCTGTACAAGTTCTGTTTACCCGACAGTCGAGTTTTTTTAATCGATGAAAATACAATGGTATCTCCGTCTTCACTATAGGCATACATTGGCGGAGCACCAGAAAAAGTAGATCAGTTAACCCATCGTGACGAATTAAAAAATAATTATTTACAATGGTTTCTAGGGGTAACCGCGTGGAGGTCGACTTGATTGGTGTGCATTGCCAGCAATAGGGCTATTAGACTCCATTTCTAACAATCTCTTTCCCTTTGTCCCAGTCGAGCATATGTGAACAGCAGCTGTGCTTAAATAGATGTATTTATGATTGAAGGGTAGAATATGGTTTTGGAATTACAGGAAATAGGGGCGTGACACATTAATCGTCAGGAACAAAGAGCAATACTGATAAAAGAAACGCTCATACGTCTCATGGATCTTTCCGTGTGTGTCATTCCTAGTGGAAGTAAAATCTAAGTAATTCTAAAGAATCGTTATTTCAAAAGATTAGGTATAGTACTTATTCCTAAATTGAATAATTTCAAATAAGTATATAATACAACGGAATGGTTGCAACAATGCGGTTTTAGTTTACTTTCGCTGACACTCGGGTTCTAGAATGAGCAGTCTGCCGAGGTTTCCCGACGAGACGCAACAGCACAAAGTTCAAACAGGGCGTGAAAAGGATTCTTTAGTGTAGATTCCCCTGATATTACCGTGTGTTTATAACATACACGGTACTGAGTTATTAAACAAGCATCATACATGTTTAATATCTTATTTATGCAACCTTTTAAAAATCGACGGTTTCGGTCATTAGGAAAGGAATGCAAACACGGGAGGAAACCCTATCAATTGCAAAAAGAATTATTAGAAACGGCTCAGAATTGAGGACGTAATCGTATAATATAATCTCCAAAAAAATAAAGACGAATTGAGAACTTTCTGTTTGTGACGCCTTTAAAACCATTGTTATTTAAATGTGTTGTGGACATCCTAGAAAACTTATTTATTATTAATTTCGCAAAAACTCAGTAATTACTCTGAGATCTAATTGGAATAATTATCTGAACCCGAAGGGATGAGTGTTCTATTCATTGACCGTAACATTAGGGTGTGAAAGACGACCTAAAAGCACCGAGAGATATTAATAGGAAACCCTAAAAATTAAATGCCATTGCTATACAACTTGCACTGTTACATATGAACATTCTAGAATTCTAGAATACATTAGTCACAGACATTTCGCCAAAACTGAGTAATTACTCCGAGAGCTAATTGGAATATTATCTAAACCCGAAAAGGGACGAGTGCGCCGCTCACCGGCCGCAGCATTACGTTATTAAACATGATCTAGATCCGACATTAATCCTTGTGTGGGAGTTATTTTGGTACGGAACCTTAAAAATTATAATCTACTACTATTGAACTTGCACAGTCATGTTTGAACATCCTAGAAAATACATTAATCACACACATTTCGCAAAAACTGAATAATTACTTCGAGAGCTAAATGGAATATTATCTAAACCCGAAAAGGGACGAGTGCGCCAATCGTCGGCCGCAGCATTAAGGTATTAAACACAACCCAAATCCGCCATTAACCCTTACGTGCGAGTTATTTTGATATGAAATCTTAAAAATTATAAGCTATTACCATTGAGCTCGTACTGTCATATTTGAACATCCTAGAAAATACATTAATCATACACATTTCGCAAAAACTGAGTAATTACTCCGAGAGCTAATTGGAATATTATCTAAACCCGAAAAGGGACGAGTGCGCCGCTCGCCAGCCGCAGTATTAGGGTGTTAAACACAACCCAGATCCGCCATTAATCCTCGCGTGCGAGTAGTCTTTTTGCTCGCGCTAAGTTCACGCGATGCACAGATAAGTCCGCGCATTACTTGAGTGATACGTAAAATCGAATGAAAATATCAGGACAAAGCTTATTATAATCCTTACCAAGATTATAAATATGAAAATGATTTTTTTTTATTCTTAGCGCCTTTACGGTTCAACCAATCTTAATAAAAGATATCGTTTGGTAAACGTAGTATTTTCTCCCTTTGGTAAAAGGTAAGTGAAGAAAAGAACATATTCCAGTAAAACTATTTCTGATTAATACAGGCAATGGTTGATTTACAAATGCCTCTAAATTAGCTGTTTTGAGATAATGCTCTCATATATATATATATATATATATATATATATATATATATATATATATATATATATATATATATATATATATATATATATATATATATATTATGGACGATCTCAAAAAAAGTAATGAAGGCTATGTTTTATTTCGTTTGAGGGGCGAGCTAAAGAAATTGTGATGTCTACAAAAAACAGAACGTATGGTTACTTTTCACATTACACTAGCATTACACGCACTTCTATTGCAAACTTGGATACGACACGTCACGTTTGGTACGCCAATATCGCGTTCTTTATTTGAAATAATATTTATGCGCCATTTTGTGTGATAAAGCAATATTACGTGTGGGTATGTGTGTAGTAACGGCTTGTTATACTTTTTTTTTAATAAAAGATTTAATACATAATAGGGTGAAATGGAAATCATTACATATTTTTAAAGAAACGTTCTATCATTGAAACCGAACATTTTTTTCTACAGAAATTCTGGTCGACAGAGATAGAAAATAATCAGAGCTATCAATACATGCTAATACTAACTTGAGAGCTGAACGCGCCGTATTTGTATAAGTGGTTAAATTATTTTTATCGTAAATAACAGGATTGTCTTATGTGTGTTTTTATTTTAATTGTTAATCAATTTCTTGTTACACTCAATATATACATATAAATAACACAAAAATCTGCGAAGTTTCCCACCCTCAGCACAAGTGCTTATCTTTGGTTCATTCTAAAATTGTATACCAAATAATATTATAAAAATCATGCAAAAATGTAAGAACATACATTATGATATAATATAAATATACTTTAGGCTTCTCGGCTTCTGCTCACAATCTCACTAAGCCTTTTTATTTCGTAAGGTAAGCAGCTTACATAAAATATTAGATATTTCTTGAATATCAAATACGAGTGTTCCTTTATGACTAAATTATATTTTTAAATATAGTTCAACCAACTTCAAAAAAGGAGGTTCTCAATTTTTCTGTATGGCATGGAATATCTTTGCTAAATGCGAACCGAATTTGATGATTCATTTTTAATCAAAAGTGTAAGTCTTTGGTCTCATGGCACTTTTTTTAAGAGTCATTTTAATTTTTTAAATCACTTAAAACTCATTTACAGCGACATAAAACTACTTACTGTATTTGATTTTTAATTTATAGTTTTCTTTTTATTTATTTCCTAAAAAGTAAATATTGTTCGAACAGATGTACAGACTGACGCCTAGTCACGATATGAATAATTGTTTATTTTGCAACTTATTTGTATAAAGGGAGAATGTTTATTCAAAGCTACCAAAAACAGGGAGCGAGAATAATATTTTTCCAAGAACCCCTATATTTGCCCCTCAATATTGAAATTCTCATTTTGCTCTGTTGCCGTTTGAGATCGAAAGTTCGCAAAGTTCTCAATAAATGAATATTTATATTCCGTTGAACACCAATTACTCTCGATTCTGGAAACCTTAACGGCTACGTTGTACAAGTTAAAGCCGATTGCACTGATTGATTTATCTTTAAAGACTTTTTTAAATCAGAAAGCGTCTTAGAAACTTCAGAAAAGAAATACAACGTAAATTGCACTTACGTAAATCTTACTTATATAATAAAATTTTAACTAGACGATGTTAGTATATAGGAGATATTTAAGAAAAAATTGTATGAAGGTTTTTGTTTTCTGACTGTTTGTATGTTTGTTGCCCACACCTCTCTTGTTGTCCGTGAGTTTTTGAGTAAAAATTCCATCACTATTCGCCGGATTTGGCCCCGTGTGACTTCTTCTTGTTCCCAAAAACCAAAATCTACTACACCAAATTGGATGCCCTTTTAATAGCTGTGTTCTTAAAGAACTTAAAATATGATGTATGTTTTAATGCCATCTAAATGTGATTTACTTAATTGTTTTTCTACTTCTGAAACCACACGTGGATAGATAGATTGAGAAAGATCGTAAGAAGTTGCGTGCAAATAGCTGGTTTTAAATAAGGTATACAATACATATGTACTTAGAATATATTATAATGGAAATTGTTCAGATAAAATATTTCGAAATATTTCCTTCAATAAATATTAGTAATAAAATTTTATTAGCTAAAAATAAACAGTAATTTCAACGGTGACAATAATTTAAGTTAAAAATAATTATTAAATCGATTAATAATTAGTGAATATTACGTAAAAAATACAGTCAAATTAACAACCTTCTTTTTTAGAAATCATTAAAAATTAATATCAAATAATATTAAACTTAATGAAATTTCATGAAAATCGAAATCAACGTAAAAAAAACGGTAAACTCGATTCCAGGACCGGAAAAAAGCGCACAAAACCCCGAAAAATTAACGGTTGACGGCCGTAATTATAATTTCTCTCGCGCCCTTAACGAGTCGCTTAATTGGGGTCTTTGGACACCCGTGTCCGTTTCAAACGATTTCAGAGATCCCGCCTCGAGTATTGGGTTAAAATGGCTGTTAATCCAACTGGCGACATGCACTTAATTATATTCCGTTATTAGGTACCTCCTCGTGTGTCAGTCATTTGGGATCATTAGGGGATGCTGTTTTGTGTGGTTCTAGCTAATATTCCAATATTTTAAATTATTCAAACTTTGATTTTTATCACGCCTCGAAAATTGTGTTAAAATGAGTTAATCCAACTGGCGATATGCACTTAACTATATTCCGTTATTAGATACGGAACGCTGTTTTACGTAATTCTAGCCGATTTTTCAAAATTTTACACTAGCTGTATCCTGTTGTTCCGCTCACATGAATCAGTACATAAAGTATCCTATCTATGGTTAGGATTATCCTAACTTAGCACGTTAGGATATATCCTAGCCATATACTAAATTTCATTTAAACCGTTCAGTATTTTTTGCGTTTAATATTAATAAACATCTAGCCATCCATCCTTACAAACTTTAGCATTTATAGTTTTAATATATCTTCTGAACATTTTTTTTTATACCACTGAGGTGGCAAACAAGCATACTACTCACCTGATAGTAAACGGTTACCGTGGCCTTTGAACGCCTGCAATACCATGGGCATTACGCACGCGTTGCCGACCTTGAAAACACCTGTTTATCCCTTTTTTTAAAAACCCAAATTTATTATATATGTATTATAATTAATTACAACAATGGGGTTATTATATATTTTCCCATAATATATAAAATACTTGTAGATATAATATTATGCATTTTTTTAAGTTACAAGTTTAGTCCCAACACAAGCAAAACATAGAGGCAAGCTAATGCGAAAATATTCAATTTAACTCGTACACCTGCCTATAAACTTCTTACTTTGTTCAATGAACATCGACTAGTTAACGTTTAGTAGGAAATAAAATGCAAATTTTCCATTTCTAAATTAACTGTTGGCTCCAACAATTTAGTAGACACTAAAACTTTATTACTACTTCGTGGAAGCCGCGGTATTCTTTCATTTTTGATTTTTACATTACTTTGTATTTTTTATCTTAACACTAATTAATTATTTTTTAATACAAAAAGCTTTAACCCTCTGAAATTCGGTGACGTGACAGAAAAAAATGCCGACCACAAGTTGAGATAGGTTGCGTGATGTCTACTGTACATGAGTGCATGATAAAAATTACGTAATACGTCAAGCTTGACGCATTGTGTGGGCGGCAGGGGCCGGTAGCTCACTGATTAATGACGGCACGGATAAAAACCGCGGGGAGCACCGCGGGACCCCAAAATTTCGCCCCCGTATTTATTGCTTATCCATTTTATTACGATCAACCTTTTCCGTGTTTACTGCTTAAGCGCAGACCGAGGAACGAATAGAACCGAATAGAAATTTCAAATTCAGAACGTGAAATTTTTTGAGTTCTAAATTCATATTTCGAAATCGCCGGGTTGGCAAAGTGCATTGGCGCTAGTGGCATTGAAGGGCTCACAACGCATACGAATTTTAAAACGCATTCAGCAGAAGCAAATCTGGGAAGTTTTCTAGAATGGCACGACGTGGTTTTGCGGAGTTTGCTTCACGCCTCGTCTGCCATTATAGATCTACGTGCTTGTACTCCTATATCGGATTAGTAGCTTCCACTTAAATGCCGATATTGAATCGAGATGCGAGCGCGATTTTAAAAATCCAAGTGAACTGCAATGTAAGTACGTACGCGATTTTAACACTAAAACGGTTCTTTTCATCAATGTATGTTCTGCATGTTATTTAATTGGAAAATCTGCAGTTTTAAAAAAAAGAAGTATATATTCATGAATTAAGCAACGAATTATAAAAAAAATATATATAAAAATGATTTTTTTAATTGATTTCAAAAGAAGAAGGTTCCCAATTCGTTCGTATTTTTTTATGTTACC
The DNA here is from genome assembly GCF_026898425.1 of Galleria mellonella. NCBI lineage: Eukaryota > Metazoa > Arthropoda > Insecta > Lepidoptera > Pyralidae > Galleria > Galleria mellonella. The sequence goes on from NW_026442094.1 coordinate 789,232, forward strand.
TCATAACTGCGTTAGCTGTAAACCGATTTCAAAACATCTTTTTATATCTGAATCAAAATGGGTTTAGTAATTTAGTTTTAAATCAAAATAATAAGTTTTGCCAGAATTGAAGTCAGTTTTTTGTGGAACATATATTTAAATTCGATAATATATTATGTTGACATTTTATATATTAAGTTTTTAATCGAATTATATAAAAGTAAAAATACGTTTATTATGATTTATAGGCGAAAAATTAAAAATTGTTTTTGTTGAGAAATACAAATTTAAATTATCGTCAGTTTACAATATTTGTAACTCTAGATCTTATAAAACTCTTATTAGTGTTATCTGCAATAGAGGCCCTAAAGAGGCTACCCTCTTGATGACAAGAGGGTGGGTGCCAAGGGTTCCCCTCCTCCTGTAATCACATACATACAACTCTTGTTCGGTTTTATTCGATTCTTTTAATATTAAAAGCTTGATATAGTAGCGTTATGAATTATTTATTTCAGGTATATACCCATAGTTTACAATTATTGCGATTATATATATACACTACTATTATAAAGAAGAAAAATTTGTATATTTATTTGTAATGGATAAACTTAAAAACTACTTAACCGATTTTAATAATTCTTTGACCTACATAGAAAGCTTTATAATCACCGAGTAAGATATAATATTTTCAAAAATTCTACTTAACTGTGAGAAGTCAGACCGGATCACTAGTCTCATATAAAATGGAAAGCACTTAATTAGTTAAACTATAATTCCAAAATTTTCAATAGATCAAAATAGTAAATCACTTACTCGGAATCATGTATTTAAGAGCGAATTGAACAAACAGAATTTGGTTTGGCTAGAAAAAAAAAAGATATTATTATCATAGTAAAATTAATTTGACTCCAACATAAGATTAAACACGATTGCAAAAATAATTATAAAAATCAGATTTGAATTACTGTATATATCGCATATCATATAAAAAAAATACAGGCAAATTCAGAACTTCCTTCTTTTGGTAGGCGCTTAAAAACTATAAATAAGGAAACGGTCTTAGTGTCGACACGCATCTATTATTGTGTAGATGTAACGCTGCAAAAGTGTAATGCACGCACCCTCGCACCCAATAATCAAGGAAATACATAACAATACAGTAACTACATAAATAGGTAGCTTAATATTCACTATTTGATTAGGACTAGGGGGCCACCCTCATTGGGGATCCAAATGCATTTTGTAAATGGGATTTACGTTGGCGTTTTAAATGAAATATGTTCGTTTTATGGTCGTTAGGAATTTAATATAGAAACCGTTGTATCAAATATTTCAAAATAGATCTGACGTATTTGGCAAGTTGGTTGAATAATAACAATGTGGGTATTCCCCAATGGATAAACGAGTTTGATTTCCAAATCGATATTAATAGATATACTGCCGATATACCAAATATTTTCCAAACAAATAAGGGTTTTTCTATTTAATTTTTGCCACTAATATTTCAAACAAAGCTTTGAAAACCACGGGAACTCTTGAAAGCCTTACACCAGAGCTTCTGACCAGTATGGTAATATCGTTGACTATATTTTAGATAAAAAATCATAATAATAAAATAATATATAATAATTTAAGTAATTTAAAAAAAAAGAGGTTGAATCGTGAATACTTTTGTACTGACGGAGCCATGACCTCAACGATATTATAACAAAATGAGAGTAAAGTCGTCAAGTAGTACCAAAACAAAAACGTGTTAAACAATAAACGAACCTATCAACATTATTTAACAGTCATCATGAGATTTGATACAATTTAGGACGGAAAAATGACGCGACCAACCTTGCTTCTGAGTAAAAATCTAGATTTCAATAAAAGCATCTTACCGCCATGAATATTAAACATTTTCACGAAACGCAGCATAAGGAAACAGTACATTTATAAAATACAAAACATTTGCACACATTCGTTCCACTGCATTATTGTTACAACCGTATTAAATGTCAGAAGTGTCCAACAATTGGCAATTAATAAGCACGTTTGACGAAACATCCCCTGATACAAGGGTCGCTGTTGCTAGCTAATGGCGTGAATCAGAAGCGTGACGTCGTTGAGGACCATATGTGCCGATTCTGTAGCCCCCGGCGGTTTAGAGGACCATCGTCGAACCCCATTAGGAAACGTGATTTAGGTGATGTAATTAAAGTTCTTATTTTTATTTTGTTACATGTTACTGGTTATATCTTAGGAATATATCGTATCTCGTATTATCTTCAGGAATATATTAGGTGTCACAGTATCATTATCATTTCAGCCGTTAAATGACCACTGCTAAACATAAGGCCTTTCCCATAAGGGGAGTTTTGCCAAAAATTGTCAAGCTTGGCAGGCAGATTGGCAACCGCAGCTAGACTTTTAGAGATGTTACAAGAGAGACGCTGCTGCACATCCCTCTACCATTAAGTTCCTTTAGTCTCCTCTTACGACACCCACAAGAAAAAAAGGGATCGACTATTCTATGTTGGGCCTACACGGACACACCATACTCTTTTTCACAGTATATTCTGTGATATTACCACTTCCCATCAGGTGGAGTGCCAGTTTGTTTGCCATTTTTAGTTCTATAAAAAAATTGGGTTGATCTTTAAGCGTCGAGCGCTTAAACAAACACAAATTTGAACATAGCCGCGTTTCGGTTCGTTTGCCAACGTACTTTTTTTTAAACCTTTCTAATGTTTTTAGTTGCAGACGGCTTTTGAAATTTCACTAAACGCGTGCAGGGGCTAAGGGCACTCCAAACCTGCGGACTTCGTGTTGGTCAAAAAATAGATTTTTTTTATACTCAATTCTGCATTCTAATCAATCAATCATTTATTTGCTGAATAATAGGTACATAAATATGACATGGTGGTAAAATACAATGTCTATTATCAACCTTATAGGCATAGAAAATATTATTAAGTTTAAACAAAAACTTTTTCTCAAAACATGAAGGGGCACCAACAAATCGGAAATTCATCCTGTATTATTATTATTTAAAAAAATCTGCCACAGAATTATATATTTTCAATAACAAAAAGCCTTTTCTTAAATAAATGGATGTCACGAAACAACCAGAAATATTTGGAGCCATACAAAAAACATTTTTATTCAATAACGTAGTCTTAGACTTTGCAAAGTTTAGCTTATTCTGACTGATGTTTTGTATAACTTTTTATACTGTTTTACAAATATTAATGTCTCATAAACGTATAAGGATCTAAATTCAAATACATTAAATTTTATATATCTATGAAATAAAATACTGTACATCGATGTGCTTATACGTTTTAAAAACAAGAATAATAAAAAATTGTTTAAACAGTTAATATTAACTCTGTAACGTTTTAAGCCACAGCAAAATCCTTACTTACATTTAGAGAAGTCTAAAATCTACGCGATAAAAATCCATTCGAACATTTTAAAAACAAGTAAACAACTCAATACAGACTACAAACATCTCACAGTACCGTCACGATAAACAGATAATACGATTCCCTCAGGTATTCTCGGAATAAAAAGAGACGATAACGTTAATATATCGGGGATGACTACTGTGGCCATATGAATTTAAATAAAACGGACTTTCTTTAAACCGTCCCGTCTCGTTAAAACCACAGATAGGAATTCTGCTATGGTAGCAGAAAAGTAGAATAAGGAATAAAAAGGAAAGATATGCCGTGAAACTATTTGACATTTGAACTAAATCGGTTGAGCACTGAAATTCCCTTGCGTTTAATTAAAGGTTGAGAAAAAATGTTCACAAACGATTACTTGGCGTTCGCATACTGTTAGGAAGTTACGATTTTTACCAGGTCTAATCTCGTGCTTTTTTCAACTAGATTCAGATAAAGTTTGTTTGGGTAAGTTAAATCTGTCATTCCACCAAAAATGTCCTTGAGAGAAAGAAAAGAAAGTATGTAGAAAAGTAGTATGTTTGCTTCTCGGTCACATTTGTGTTTCTGAAGGCAATATCTCATGATGAAATCAGCTGTTAACTTAATTAAGATATAACTTACCCGTGTACCAAATTTTATTCAAACCCGCTTAGTAGTTTATGCGTGAAAGAGAAGCAAACATCTAGCCATCGTTCCAACGGTTGCATTTATAATATTAATAGGATTAATAGAGTTGCACTTGTAAAGAAAGATGTACAGCCAACTTTTAGATCTTATACTGGCTATGATTGAATGTTGGAATATAGTGAAATTATAAGTATCTAGGCATAATACCTAAGTCCTCAGCATTCACAAAACATGAAGCTTCCAAAGGCATTACAGTACATTCTGTGATATTCATGATACTGTTTATGTATTAAGCATTGCTGATATTAGTACAGCTTCGATATCTATATTATTTGATTAATCTAGACATTAATAGCGGTAATTAAAAAAAAAAGGTCACCCATTTTGATGTCGCCCATAACAGTAGGATGTACATTCATTTCGATAGGGTTCCTCATTTGGATATTATATATTGATAATTAATATATATTATATTGACGCCAATATATAGATATACTATCACGATGAGAATCATGTATACCGATCAGAATCATGTATACCGTCAACTTGTTTTTTTTTCTATGTGACATAAATAGTCAACAAACGACGACTGAGTACAGTACATAATACATACGTAACATACTGCTGCTTTAACTGTTATGGAAATCAGTTACTAGTAAGTTATATGATCTTTTGTGTTATTTTTGCAATCTTCGGTAAAAATTGTTCTATCCGCAAAATTTTTGACAAATGAATTTCTTGGAGATATGTGGAATGTTTTTGGACAGTTTTGGTAATTGTAAAGTATATAAAAGTAGCGAAATAAAGAATGGAATAAGATAAGCAAAGGATAAGATAAGCTAATAGTAGAATGACTTTTTTCGTCGTTCATTTTGTAGCGCATGGTGAGACGTAATGAAAAAGGATACAACTTTGTGAGATAGGGTAAAAGTCCTGAAAATGGAAATGGCATGGATTTGGAGAAAAAATATTTGACGTTTGGGTAAAAATAAAAATTCACATCTAGGAACCTTGTTGAAAAGTAACAACATGTATAGGTACGTAATATCTTATTACTTTTATTATATTTACTTGCTTGTTTGCTCCGTCAGTCTACAGTTATAATTTCGGATATCTATTATGGCTTGCCGTTTCCAAAGCTTCACCTGCACGAATCTATTATCTATCATTTCCGTGAGAATTTGTTTGTAGACTTCCACGATTGAAAAGGTGTTCAAGTTTTCAAATTTCTAATATTATCAATTTAGACAGTGCGTGGATTGTTCAATTAGTCAGTCTTCTAAATTAATAATTATAATTAGGAAATATTTTTTTATTTTAATGAATAGATTCAAAAACTATTTAACAGAATTGAATAATTTTATATATCACCTACAGAAATAATGTAGCCATTATCAGCGAATATGTACTGTATTTTATTAAAAAAATTGTGCTAAGTCGAGCCGAATTTCCATTTATATATAAATAAATAGTAAACAATTTTCTATTAACGATCAATACTCAGTTACTACAGAAGGGTGATATTCTCCTAACAAATAATCAAATTCCCCTAAAAATATCCTGCCAATATATACAAAATTGGCCACTCCAGCGTCCCTAATTCGGGCGTGAATCCCGCCCAAGGGGACTCTACAATGAACTGATATCAAATTGGCAACATTCAGGCGTAATTGCATTTTATTACAAATATGCCCGAGGCTGCAAATGAAGTTCAATGCAGATCTATACAAATTAATGCGTGTTAAGCATTGCCTGCGGAAGGAAGGCTGGCGCTGGAAGGGTGCTTTTGGTCTTTGTCAGTAAGGTGATGAAATTACAGATTACATTTTCAATAGGATTACATTTTGAACGGCGCTGTTTTTCGCCCGAGGACATTTCGCATTAGGTAAGCTTTTCGATTGTCTGTATTTGACATGTATGTATTTATTGTTATTTATTTACTTCAACTTCAATGTACATATATATATTCATACATTATATATATATATATTCATACATTATATATGCAAATGTATATATTCATACATTATAAAGTTTATTATACTTCATGGCTTCATTTGAGCAGGAAACGATAGATGCTTTTTATATTAAATTCTAATTTTTTTCTGTTCTTGTTTTAGTTACCTAATATGTTAGAGTTTGTTCATTTAAGTTACTGTGTGAGTGAGTCGCACGATTCTATGAAAAAATATTTCTTATATATATGGTGGACTGAACACCTAACAGCGTCATCTACCAGTCAACAATGAGGCAGAAAATTAAGCATAAAGTTATATGTATGTATTATTCTTTTTGTATACACCAGTAGTTGAATAGCTGGATTAAATTCAATGTCCTTTTTCGAACTGATAGCTTAGATCACATTATAAAGAGTTTTTTTCTATATAAGAAAAAAACATTGTTCTCCTTTATTCTGTAATCGGACAGCAGAATAAAGAACGATATATATATATATATATATATATATATATATGAAGAGAGGGTAACAATTCTATTACAAGCAATATATCCTGACTAAGTCCACCTTTATGCGGATCGTCTAAGAAATTTAATGAACAGATCCTAATGAACTCATCCCAAAGGACTGTCTCACTGCTACCCTAATAACATAAACTAGCAGCGCAGGCGATGTTACCATACTATTTTACCAATCCTTCAAACAAAACATTAAAACATACGCTTGTGCGCACAAAAAAATCATATAATTGAGAATCTCTTTTGAAGTGGCATAAAAATAATCCGATGGACAAAAACTTGATAATACAAAGACAAACAATCAGAAACTCCATTTATAGATTGAAACCATCTTTTTTAAGACGTTTTAAAAATAAAACGTGTAATACCAGACTGCGAATTGTCTCTTAAATCTTCTAATAAACGCCAACGCCTTAGTTTACCTGTAAAAGAAAGAAATAGGTATTAAAATCAACACCTCAACAGTTTATTTACCTCTACAAAGTAATGCAGTAACAAAACACAAGTCCAACCTAATTACCCAAAATATTATCTAGTTCTAAGAAGTAATTAGTCGATCGACAAAAAGTTGAACATTTTGAAAAGGGTTTGAAATTTTTTAATGCAATCTCTTCACTGAATGTATTAAAAAGCATGCTTTATATATTCTAGGAACTATTTGACATTTCGATGTTACAGGATTTAAATAAAAAATGTTGTAACAAAACACAAGACAAACATAATTATTAAAAATTCATCCGTCAACACAGAATCTACTGTTGTGACGAGACCATCATATACTCTAGTAACAACTGGTAACATGTTTGTCTACACAATGTGTATCCAGCTTTCTTCAACCATATATGTGTGGACGGCCTTAATTCCATAATTCCCCAAAGTTCGTTGACCCGCAAACGAAAAACAGACACGCACCATTACATCTAAAACATCAAAGTAGATACATAAACGATCAACATTTAAATCTTTAGATTTAAGATTAAAAATATAAATCCACCCGAATTTAGTTCCCGTAAACATTAAGCGAATATTCGCATTTGCCGATTTAGCTGCAGGTAATGAGTTTTCTTGTGTTAACTTGTCTTATATTATACTTTTCATTCTTTATAAGGAATTATTCTCTTCCTGACTTGTGATTTATGAGCGCACGTGGACTTTCCTTGTGGTTACATATCCATACACAGTATAATAGTGTGCATAATCTTCTGAAAGAACTTGTACTACTTACAATGTAATGTTGGTACTATATATATTATAATAATAATAGCATTTACCCGCGACTTCGTCTGCGTAATTGGAATATGTCAATGGAACATCACAAATACGAATAGTTGCTTATATTTTTCTCCATTCTAATTATAGAAATTTATTATACACATTAGTGTATAATAAATTTCATGACAATTGGCTGAAACAAACAAACTCACTTTATATATAGCTTTTACCCGTGACTTCTTTCTCTTGACCGAGACAAAAAAGATAAGTTGTATCCTTCTCTATCCTAAATAGTATATGTATACCAAATTTCATAGTAATTAGATAAGTCGTTAAGACATACTTACTTAAAACGTACTGTCATGTTTATAATATTAGTAAGGATATATAGAAGTAAGGATTACATAGATCTGATGGTGGATGATTCACAAGTTCACGCGCACTCGTCGAAATCCACGAATAGCACCGATGTTATGATTACTACACGCATGAGACAGAACGAGACAGCAACATCCGACATCTTTCTAGTTTATTTATACTAACGATTATACAATTAGATAAAACAAAATTATTAATCTATACTATTAATAAGCTTAATAAATTGCATTAAGGAATTAACAAAGATATCATGGTTAATACCATTATCAGTAATAGGGTCTAAAAGCACCATTATTAACAACATACTCTGTGAGGTCGACCTCCACACGAAATCTCCTTTTGGAAACCATTGTAGTTAATTTTTGTGGGATTTGCCACAATGGGCTAAATGATCTGCTTTTATTCTCACCTTCAGTCAGCGTATAGCGATCGTACAGGCAAGGCTACCATTCCATTCTCACCCATTAAAAAATAATTTGATACTGGACATTATACAACTTGGGTAATAGAAACAAATAAAAAGGAATATACTATGACCATTACAGTCACGACATGCTAGTTTTCTTGTACATTTTATCGCCCTATTCAGAAAACAGTCTCAAGCCGAGAACAGGCCAGACACATGACAGTTTCACTTGGCACAAACATAGTCCGGTAGAGGGATGTGAAAAATAACCGTTAGAATTTCATATTTTCACACCTTTAAAATCTTTTTGAAGTCATCGGCCCTGTCTGCCCACGTCCGATTCGGTGGTTGATGACCTTATTCTCGCCAAGAAAGCACGTACTAGTTTTAAAAGAATAAATATGAATGGGTAGGAGTGAAACGACAAGTGTACAGTTTTCTATGGGAATGCTGCAATACTGTCAATATGTATGCCCCTTCTTCCTTTCAGACCTCGCGTAGTTTGGGAGGATTGTCACAAATTCATTTACATTTAACATTTTTTTTTTATGTAGGACTGAGCGAATGGCAAGTTGACACTGCAATGTCTTATTTGCAAACCCTGATTGATTTAGCTCTTAAAAAGAAAACGGCCTTCAGTGCGCCGATGTATTATTAAAACGACGGAAGTGTCGGTCCTACCTGGATATTTATTTGTACACAACTCTGCCCATTTATATAGTGATTCATCTGAGCTGCATACAAACAATAATTTTGAAGTGAATCAGTATAACACACGACTCGAATTTCGAATGCCACATCCATTGCTACATAGGTGTGCAAACTAGAACGCATGACTAGCTCGCAACAATAGATCATTCTCTTTATATTTGAAATTGTTCCAAATTCGAAATTTCGAATACTTCGCGAATATTACAAAATTGCGAAGACAGTTATATTGCTGTGGATCTTCACAGTGCAAATTGTAGGTCAGTTTGTTCAATTTTCTATGTAAAAAAATTTTTGAATAGTGAACACAATGTGTTACAATTTTAAATAATGCGACATATTTATGAAATCTTGACAATCTTTGGTCAACGACAAATTACAAATGAAATCCAACGAAAACAAGTAAATTGTTAATCTAGTATAATATAATATCCTTGCATATAGTACTTAATCTCTGGAATAAATATACACATATATGTATTTTATATGAACTTTGAAAATATTTCACTTGATATTCAATTCTAAGTACAGATTAAATAGGTTACTTTCCTTTTTAGTGTAATGAGTATGCGTATCAATTAAAACTAAAAAACGGAAAAATCGTAAATATCTCAATCAGCATCTTTAGCAATAGAAACGGGTCAGTTTGTTTTCCAAATTGAGTCAATTAACGTATATATTTACACTTGCGAAACATGTTTAAACAAAGTTTTTAGCACTTCCGCCCAATTCGATTACAGATCGCATAGTCGAACGGAATAACCACCTAGATGATTATTTAGAGGTGACAGAAAACTTAATATTTATTTATTAGACTGTCAACTTTCATAAAATTTTCACGTTATATTGTTACATAAATCCAGTTTGTAAATGGAATTCCGAGTATAAATAGAGATTATTTATACAGTTATTGAAGTAAGTTTTTTTTTTCATTTGAAATTACAATTCTTACAACTGTAATATTGAATTAGGTAGTCAGAGACATTGGTCAATAGTTACTGTTGTGATAAACGTAATAGCTACTCGACATCCCATATTTCGTTTTTATCTGAATCCAAGATGGTAAGCATGAGACCTACCGCCGTTACTCGTAATAAATTGGTTTATCTGTATTTTCCATCATTAGAAAGTTATTCGGAAAATGAGTCAAAGTTTTTGGTGTCCGCTAGATTTGAACCCGCGATCTTCGTGATCTAATAAATTATATCACTAGGCTAGGATGCGACGGAAATTTGTAGCTATTGATTGCTTTTGTTACTAACGGCTATGAAATAAATTTTATGACAAACCATACTTGTAATATCTGATTAATAATTACACAGCCTGATGATAGATAATTTGTTGACTTATTTTACATGGATTACCATATGAGTAGCTATTACCTGTGAATAATGCTTGACTACTGTACAAACGCGTATTAAATACACACGTTTTAAATACTTCGATAATTATTATCGATACATAAGTAATTGCTAATGTTCAGGTATTTATTGACTTAAACGTCCTTGTATCATAACCGTTTAAACAGCTCTATTGTCTCAGTATTATAGAAAATTATACCTCTCCATTTACAAAATGCATTTACATAATATATACTCGTATAAAACATCCTCAAAGGCCTAACTCGCCTGTCAAGCGCGGCAGCTACTGGTAAAACTTCCCTTATGGGGAAGGCTTATACCCAGCAGTGGACAGTTAACTTAAAGTCAATATAAGCATTGGATGTCATTAATCAACGGTGCATTTCCCTATAGTAGAATTTAATTAATTTGTAACACCTATGTCATTTTCTTATTACCTAATAACTGTTGTTATTGATTTCAGTCACTGATATAATTAAAAATGATTATTGAAATTCTTTCAGAACTTTTTAGAATATTAGTGTAAGAGTAACTCTAACCGTTACAACTCGGTGGAAACAGCTAGATTTCACATATCACTGAGTGTTTACTATGAGTCTAATTTATTTTATGAATCATTTAAATTACCATGCTATTAACCTGCTGTTAGGAAAATAAGTGTAGGTGGTAAATCTAGTACAAAAAATAGTCAAAATTTCTTCGGTAAAACAGTACATAGTACTCTGGAAAAACAAACAGCAACATTAACAATAACAAAACACAGCGATGAGTAACAAAATCTTTCATAGACACGTTAGATAGAAAAAACAAAATCTTGGTAACAGAATTTACATTTTGTTTTGCAACAAGCAGAATTTTGTTCCGCAAAGAAAAATGGTGACTTCAATCGCCATAAACATAATATGAGACCAATAATTTTATTGGCTTTATATTAATTTTGTAGCGACAAACGCTATCGATTGTGAAAATACTTTTGGAATACTTAAAAACAATTCGTCACTACGCATTTACAAACTGCAAAGTAACGTATACAAGACGAAGGGAAATTTCCAAGTAAATTGCGAAAGTATTGGAAATCTGGAAATCAAGGAGGCATTCTCCAGTTTACGACTCCGTGTAGGTTTCGGTAAATGCGTCGAATCATCGGCCGTCATGCTAGCTTACATCGTAATGCTGCGACCTCACCAACGACGAAGACATTCGCGCATCATTTTTAGCTTTGAAATGCATGATCATATACGCTTGATTTATGGCCTTGTGATGTTTTTCAATAATAGTTTAAATGCATGGTAATAGATTAGTAATCCCGCCTGCGATATCTGTATATGCTGATGCGGCATCAGCAATGATAGGTGAGGATTAAATCAAATATGTCGATACATTCTGACAAATTTACCACCAGACGAGGCTGCGTAGAGGTAGACCAAGTTATATATATTGCTAGCAATTGGGTTATTATTCCCTATTACTAACAACTTCTCCCCTAAGTTATGACGAAGTAAAAATACAATGTGTCATCACTCCTTTGTATAATAATTCTTAAGTAATAGAAGAAAAACTTTTAACAGCACAGTATCAAGTCACATAACTAGTATAATAATAATAGGATAACAATATCTGATATTGATGTGAAACCCGTGTCTATGTTCTGTTTCGATGCACTATAACGACAAAAATGCACTAAGATCATATAATAAAAATATGTATTTTGTCACGCTATACATGGATATAGCAATATGGCTCTGCATATATATATATATATATATATATATATATATATATATATATATATATATATATATATATATATATATATATTATCATAATCCTTTTATACTTGAAAGTTTACCTACACTAGAGCGTAGTGTTTTCAACTTTTTCAACTTCATCTCAAATCTATATAACAATTTAGCCGCATATATCAACAGTTCCAGACACGAATATTCGCGTTTAGTGAGGACGTAGCATAAGAATGGTATTTACTAAGTACGCAATGGAAATGATTTTGAAGATAAGATTCAAGAATTATTTAGTAACAGAGTTGAAGTAAAATCAATAAGTGCGCATTCGCATTGCGTATATACGCGTACGCAGTTATTTCAGTCTGAAGAATAAAGAAAGATTATGAAATAAATAATATTAGGATACAAGAAATAATAGCTACATCATGGGACAGTTCAATATATTCTATGATGCTCATGACCTGTTCTTTCTGACAAAAGGCTGTCACTATATTTATTCATGTCGGTTTTACTCACGTTTTAAGTTCGAGGATGCCCGATATACTGACTAACAGTACTAATCGTGAAACAGCCGTGAACCGCGCTCATGAATCAGGACTCCCACTGAGTTCGAAACTAGTCGGGGATTCCTGTATTAAAAACGTGAGTAAGGCCGACATAAACAATTACAATACAGTAGGATTCACGATAGTTATTATCCAACAGAAAGCTGTCATTTGTTCGTCATCATTAATAATATAAAATAATGTCTTAGTATTATTCCATTAATATTATTATATAGTAGTAACTCTCGGCTTTCCCCGCGAAGAATAAAAAATATTAACATTATAAGTATTAACCCTATTAATATATAAAAGAAAAAGTTTAATAAGTTACATTAGTGTACCCAATTTTATTAAACTCCCTCAGCTTTTAGAAGTATGTACAAAATCGAATATATAAACCAGATCTGAGATTGAAATATACTCGTAAGATATTTTTAACGTAATTCACGGACAAAATCATAGGAACTTACTAGTTTTCATTACTAAGGCCTCAATATTAAAATGAGTACATTGGAACAGAAATTATTGGCAACGGAATTATATTTTGTGACTCTTGCTGATACTAAACACAGAAACGTTTTGTTTCTGTTATGCTCTGATTGTCTCCCACTGTTTAACGGTATGACTAGACACAATAAAATATAAATCATTCCATATTATTGCATTTAGCCTACAAGTTTATAAATAAAAAGACAAATTCACATATTCGAGCTCGTTTAGTTGAAAAGAGAAAAAATAAATTATAAAAGGGAAAATAAAATGTATGTGAAATTAATTTATGTAATCACTGAACCTAATTACTAGGAAATTGTACTATTACTACATTTAATTCGATTTTTACACGCATAGAATGAGAAAATACTATTCAACGAATTCACAAAGGAATACCTATTTTCTTTTTTTTTTTTTATTACAGTTATAAGTTCTTATTAAGAATGGTTCCACATTTATAAAAAAACATCTTTTATATTATGAAAATTTGATTAAAAAAAAAGTTATTAACTTTAATATCTAATTGACAGTGACGGAGCATTATGAAATGAATCATCGGAACCTTAAAGTTTTAGATAAAGATAACAAATTTATATTTAGAATAAGAATTTTCAAAATAAGTATCCTCCTCAAAATATCTATTATATTGAAGAGGATAGATGATGAAAAAGAATTTTCTAGGAACACTATACTGGCAACTTTATAGTGGTGCAATTTTGAAAATGGAATGTACCAGACGGCCCCTTGGGTCGCAAGAACCGCGTCCACTCACTTCTCTGATTGCAGACAAGGTTATGACACAGTTAACCCTATTTCTAGAGATGTTCCTTTATAAACTATTCTGTGAATCTGAAAACTAGACGAGGCGTTTTAGATTAATTAAAAAAAAGCAAACTAAATTACTTAAAAAAAATAAAGACTTTTTCTTATAAAAATATTAATGTTATTCTAATTTTAAATACTAAATTAAGTAATTTAGATAAAAGCTCTATTAGTACATCGAAATGCTTTTTAGTTTATTGTATTTTACCGCGATTGTTACCTTACAAACAGAATACTTACTAATAACCTAAGCCCATGACAACGATTTTATAATTACATATTAAAGATTGTAAATTTTCTTAATACAAAAATTGTTTTTAATAATAAACATGGATATGAAATTATTTATAACATTTTATTAATCATTGACCTATATCAAATTTTTTATCAAAATTATTCAAACTATCTTTATTCAAAAGCGTAATCTAAAGAAAAAATCTATTTTACACCTTATCAGCAACAACACAAAACGACACGACAAATAATTCCTTACCTACGCAAAGAAAAGTCAAGCAGTATTTTGTTTCCAAAAGAGATTTACTCATAATTCATAATATAAATACAAATAAAAACAATGTATTTATCTAAATTTACATTTCATCTTTGCATAAAGTTGCAATAACGCCAGACTTAATTATATGCATATTTTATTTTCTAGCTAACAGAGTGTTGGTCACGTAGAACAGAATTTAGTCATATAACTTGTTTATGCCAAAAGTAGGAAATTTCCAAATTCGTCACAATTGTTTTTTTTTTAGCCATTAAAATACGCAGTTACGTCGCTAGTTTTGAACCGGGTTTGACAATTCATTTTGCAACCTGTATGATAACCCCTGTGAATCATATATATATATATGATGAAAATAATATTAATAAAAAACAAACAGAATATAAGAGGTAAAACACTGAGCCACCTTATACAATATGACGATTTTCTAAAAAGTCTACTAGAATGGAAAATAATGGGCAAAAGAGGAAGGAAGGCGAAGACCAAGAAATAATTACATGGGACAAACAAGAAAATAAGTGTCATGTCGTATAGAGAGGTCAATGATATGGCCTGGAATAGAGCTGGCTGGAAAGGAATGCATTTTTTATTGCAATTAGTTGCCCCGACAAGAGGATAGTGATAAATAAAAAAAAGAACAAAAAGCATTATAATGCCTGTGTTTATCCTATATTCTTTTGACGATTAAAGTTGTTTGTTTTACGAGCAAAAATTTTATTAAGTGAAAGGAAAGAAATATGATATTCATATAAACAATTAAATTTCAGAAAGATCTAAGTAGATAGGACAATAAATTAATAATATCAATATTATTAACATATATTTTATTTTAATATTATGTAACATAAAATTGTTACAAACAGAATGGAATAATTGTAAATATTACACGCCGTCTATAATTTAATTATCTCATTCAATTCAATTTATTTATTCACAACAATACTACATTGTGTTGAATATTTTTTATAAGTAACAAGAAGATATCATAAAATACAATAAAACAGAAAAAATATCAAACAACAAAATAGCCAACAATAATTGTTAAAAATTACAAAATTAACAAATGTAATTTTTTTTCTTACGAGACAAAACAGCGCCAAACTGTTTCCAAAATCGAGTACTAAAGTCGCGGATAAAAGCTAGCATTAAATAAGAAAGTTATGATTGCAGTGAACAATGTAAGTAGCTTCTCGCATTCCTCTACACTTATTTATAACTTTATTGACTATTCATTATTGAGATAGGTAAAGACAATAACAATTAATAATTTATATACACATTAAATAATATATAGATAAATAACATTAAACGATAATTATAATATAAATGCACTTCATTTCATACGAGCAATGCTGAGTGATATATGAGGTCACGCGGAACAGTACGATCCTCTAGGATAGCATCACGTACTATCAATAACAGCGATAGTATCGAATTCATATCAAATTTGAGAGACGACAGACATTTGCAGGAAGATTTGTCAGTTAACAAAGAAAATGGTCTTGTTTTTTGAAACAAAAGAGAGATAGACTATATAATACTGTCTGTTTCAATGGAACTCAATAAAAATGTAAACAAACGAACAAACGACCCCATCTATAAAATACTCTATCAATATATTTTTATAGTAGTACAAATAAAAAATAAATTAGTTGATTGAATATTACGATTTGATACAAATTCCATTTAAAGCGTGTATTTATAATTAATGAAAACCTAAAGTTAAATACTTTTGAACTAAACAAGTTTTCAGTTGCAACGTCATTGCAAACTTAGTTTGCCCAAGCTGGTATTGTTTCTTTGGAAGTTCATCTGAATTCATGCGATTCCTTCGATGTCTGACTTCATTAATACTTTGGTATTGAGATTTCTGTGAGATATTGGGATTGCATTTTTTCTCCTATAACTAAGTTTTGCATAGATAGAGTTTGAACATGATCCTAAAGTTTTATATAGAAATATGGACAAAATAAAACACAAAACTAGAATGATAATGATGATGATGATCGATCTTTTAGTAAGGAGAAGACATTTTTGATGTAAATCAGATTTATTTTTTCAAATAAGACTTTCCTTTTATTTTTCTTTCCTTTTAAATTTAAATTAGGCCTTATAATCTTAGTTAATGGCAATGAGCGATGGTTACCACTTTCCATCAGGTGGGCCGTCAGCTTGTTTGCCATTCCAAGTTGTATAAAAAAAATAGCTCGAAGAACCGACAACCGATGGGGAAGAAAGGTTCTTGAGTGGCGACCACGTACGGGTAAACGCAGTGTAGGACGACCCCCACTAGATGGACTGACAACCTGAAATATGTTGTAGAGAGTCAGTGGGTGCAGGTGACTCAGGACCGTTCTTTATGGCAGTCTATGGAGCAGGCTTATGTCCAGCAGTGGTCGGATAATGGCTAAAATGATGATGAATCTTAATTGAACTCTTTAAAATTGCAGCATATATCTATTCTTAAAAAAAAATACATACATAATACATACATCTTTACAAGAATTTTACACAGGCTTTTTATTTTAAGAGTACTGTAGGCATCCATAGGATACAGTTTATATATTATGAAAATTTCTATCATAAAGACAAGATAAGAAAAATTTAATATAACAAATACGATGTACGATAAAAACCTACAATAAAATCTTGCTTTCATTCCTATGGTAAAAGAAAAAAAGTATATCTCGAAAACAGATTAATAGAATCCGAACAAGTGAAGCTGCGGTGCTTACCAGTCTTATATAGTACGTGGGAACAAATAATGACACAAAATGAGACGAGACAACGTAATCATCCAAAGGGAAAAACGTTAATGATACTATGGATAATATTATGGTACAGTAGTAACAACCAGAAACATTTTACATGCACGAATAGACGTTTTGGACTAATGACGACACGACTATTCCTTGGAATAGAAGCAATATGGTTTGGTACAACCTTTTTTTATTATCCAAATAATACTCAGAATACTGAGAATGATATATAAAATTATATAAGAGATATATATTCATCTATATTCTTAATATAAGTGCTTGATTGTGCCGTGTAATCCAAGCATAGAATAGGCTACATTTTCCTTTTCCATGGGTGCCGTAAGAGGCGACTAAGGGAACATAATGGTCGAGGGATGGGCAGCAGTGTCCCTTTTAAAACATCTCTAAAGCCAAACTGCGGTTGCCAATTCGGTTACTGGCAACAACTTGCACAACGCCTCTTTATTGGGAGGCCTATGTTCAGTAGTGGACTGTAGACGATTGATATGATAATGATGCTGATAAGTGCTTGATAAGTTGGTTCCAAATTCGATTTTAAGCTTATTTCAGATATACTTACTTCTATTCAGATGTACGGCCTGAAATAACGTGTTATCATAAAGCGTAAATATAAATTAAAAAAAATCATTGTTATAAAAATATCGACGAAATCACAAATAAATTCAAGTTCACTTAAAATTGACAATTATATCACTAACAGGAATTCTAAGAAAGAAAATAAAATACCAACAGCTAAAACAGTTTTAAATCTTTGCAGACAAGCAAAAAACAACTAACCTCATGGCTTTTTCTAATAACGCTAAAGTCTATTCGAAAATAACTTAAACGAGTAAATCTTAGACCTCGCTCAACGAGTCGGTCGAGTGCTGACATTATCGAGATTTGTGCCTAAAAACTCTTAACTTGCAAGTTGTTTTTTGTCGTCATCCGCAGTCCTGTAACGAGTACAATGAAATCCCTATCTGGACCTTACAAATCCACCTACTTGGGTGGACCTGAAGGGGCTTTGCCAAAACGTAAACAAGTTAAACGAAAATAAACAAAGGAAAGAGTATGTTTTGCAAACAAGAAACTCATTAGAATAGGTACCGTGAAAGATAACAAAACAATCCTATTCAAGATATAAATATAACAGTTGTTAGTCAGCAACCGCGAGACAAAAGGAATTGGAATGAAATTTTGAAGCGTTCGTTATTCACGCTCTGAAGGAAAATATCGATCATAGATTCGAAAGAAAGAAGATTATAGGGGCATCGGACAATTTTCCTGGACACGCGAGCAAATTTCCGACAATGAATCGAGTACTTGTGACGGTATAAAAGACTCATCAATAATAACGATGCCTCTCATCAGCTAAATGGAAGGAAAGGACAACGTAGCCGTCATTGTTGCATTAAGAAATTAATATTAGGCAAGTTGGCACATGGGGATTCAACGGGTGGCAGTTAACTGGCATCGGTTGTGGTGACAGGCTTGACAGCTGTTTTTTGGGTGGATGAACATGAATGATTACTTCTCGCACAACAAACAATTCTATTACAAGAAATAACAAGCAAAATCACTTTGGAAAGCCATAATTATTCTTTTAAATGACGCTGATTATTTGCTGAATGAAATATTAGTTACAAATGAATGCTGACATTTCCGTGGTACGGATAAATGCTTTAACAGATTCAGTGCTCGAGATGGGACCGAGTGCGGAGCAAGCATCGGAGCTCACGGATGATTTATGAGACTGGAAAGCTGTAATTGATTGGCGATTGTTCCAGCTACGAAAACAATTTGAAAATATTTGAACCTTTTAAAAATATTTTAGCTTATCTATGACAATGACTTTAATTATCGCTCTGCATTGCAGTTAGGAGGACCATATAACGGATTGAATATACACGTATAGTTTATTATGATCAATTAACAATTGCTTTTAAATTAGTAAAAACAAGGGAACCGTTTATAAATATTTTAAGTACTTTTCCATGACATTAGTTTTAAAACGCGTAACATTATTTCTACTACCTAATACGAGTATGCGTTATGAATCTATAATTGTGCTCGCCTGTTACTTTTTGGCGCTTTAACATCTCAACTCAATTAAACGTCATAAAATTTGGTACACACAGTATTAGGGCATACATTTATACACAGATGAAGCTGCTAGTAAAATATAGTCTTTTATACTCTATATACTATAATAGCTAGTTATTTATAACGTCAACGACAACAACATATTACTCATCGCAGAATATTTGTAGTCCAATGAAAAATATGTGTATAAATCACAATAGTACGTTAATATTCTCAACGAATTATTGCCCTTAAGTAATTCGAACATCCTTCTTCTTTCTAGACGCGCCATGAACGCCAAGTGACGTCTACGATGATTTATAAGGGATGCCGAAAATTGATTGGCCAGCCCCCGTTGTTAACCGAAATATGTCGGGAGGAAACAAAGCGAAAATATGACCGCTATAACAATTGAAGGCAACCCTGAAATGATCCGATATTGTGAACACCATTATATACCTACATTTCTGAAATGTTCACAGTAATAATTGCTTTTTCTATTTAGGGCTGTACAAAGCGCTGAGAGCAGAGACTATAATAATATATTGTCATCGCAGAAACTTTATTTACATGAATAACTTTGTTTCTCTTTGACTTTATAACGAAACAACTTTAAGCAAGGAAGACTGATTTTTTTAATTTTATATAAATAAAAATCAATTGCCAAATTAATTCAGAACGGCTATATTTATTCCGCTAATTCTTTTTGTGTTTGTAATTGTCAAGACAAAGTTAACATGAATGAAAATGTTGGAAAAATAGTACGGATAATTATTGGTTAGAAAATCGTACAGCTGTGCGAAGCCGGGACGTGTTAAAAAGTCCGTAAGTTACAAGTATAATTTAAAAAAAAAAGTAGTAGTAGATATATGAGAGAATAAGAAGTTCACAACTTCTTTATGCTGTGTTTATTTGACTAAAGAGTTTCAATACAGCTTCAAAAATAGATATTTAAAGTTATTTTGCATCATTTACAAGACTAAGGAGAAAATTAGCTACTCAACCACAATATACTAAACTATACAGAGTTGACGTTGGTATGATCAAAATCAATGACAACTGGTAATTAATCAACGATAGCTTGATCTACATACATACCGCTGTAGATGCAGAGGTCATTAAACTATGCATCTGATATAAAGTCATAAATAGTCCTCACTAATGGCAACTCACGAGGTGTACCATGAAGGTATTCGGTGAAGTCCATGATGCTAAAGTATATAAACGACATATTGATATTATTAAAAAAACACTAGAAAAAATACCAGTACTCCTGTTTCTTTTTTTTTATTTGGGCATTTTCAAAGGTTAATTTTAAATTAGTTTTTTTTTTTTTTGTGCAATCAATTGAATGTATAGATGGCGATTATCACTTTCTATTAGATGAGCCATTAACGTCTTTGTCATAGCACGATGCATAAAGAATAACAACAGCATATTTTAGCGATTCCTATTTTATTGTACTTGAGTCTTCTAATCTTACTATTTTTTTTAGTTGACAAGTTGTATCAATATCATGCAGGATCGAAGATAAATCTTGTTCTTTTCGTCCAGTCCAAACTAGAAATACCGCTGTCGCACAATGTAAAATGCTATCGGCTTTTTATGAAATTTTTTGCTCACTCCGCCTCGTTAAGATGCTCTAAAACTGAGTGCTGGCTGGACGGAATGACAAAAAGCTTTGTTACCTTTTTCGGTGTATTTCGGTGTAATGTCGATCGAGATTTTTTATTCTGTCGAATTCTAATTAAGTCTGTGAAATTAGAGTTCAATGACCGTTTTTAATTTGTAATTACATCTTTTGAAGACTAGATGTTAAAATGTAAATGAGTGTAAAATAGGTTCTATTTAAATATTGAAGTTGTAATTGCAGAGGGAATAGGCCAAAAAGGTTAAGCAATCTACTTTAATTCCAAACCTCAGCTTCAAATAATTTAATAAGCCAAATTGCTTTATGGCGGATATCGCTAATTTGAGATTAAACCGTTCAAATGAAAAGGAAAAAGAAAATGTTAATTAATTCGATACTAGAGAATTAGAAAGGTTTTAAATAACTCTAATCATGTCAAAATTAAGTAAATCCTATAAATAGTAAAAAAAGTCATCAGAATCGGTTTAAAATTGGTGAAGATATCGCACAAGATGTGAGATGAGGTACAGGCTCTCACAATATGCGATATCTTCACTTCTTCTTCACAAGTAAATTGAAAAAACTTCTTTCTGTTTGATATCAATTAAAAAATTTATCACAAACAATGTAATTTAAGCATACGGATTGGCATTACTGATCAGATTAATTCTCTGATGATGGTAATCACTGTTAATGTCGTAATTATGCCGAGTTGGCAGTAGATCGCCAGCCTTGTTCTATTCAAATAAGATCAGGCAAATGTGGGCAAATCGAGTGTTACTCATACCTGCCTATTCTACTCGAGATTATGATGTTCATCACAATTCCTTACTAATATTATAAATGTTAAAGTGAGGTTGTTTGTTATTCTTAGTGGATTAATGCTTTAACCAATCTACTTTTGATACCGGCCAGTTAACATTCCGGTAACGCAGTCGAAGTCGCGAGTAAAAGCTACTGTCATACACAGAATATTAACACGACACCGCTATTATCCAATCAAAGTAATACAAGTAATTTAGACTGTGGCAATAATGACGTTTTGTCACTGAGAAACTAACAAATTCCTACGTTACAAATAACTAAAATAGCACAGGTTTACCTCAAAATTCATACTAATTTAACTACCCTACAATAAACCGTTCGAAATACATACCTACCGCCATAGGAGCCACTAATTCCTGAATTGCATAGTTTGGGAATCCAGAAAGTTTGCCGCTAGGTAGGTATTCCTTTGACATAGAAATTTGAGTAGGTTAAACTAAAATTAATTTTACTTAGAATTACGTAGAAGAAAATAATATAGCTAATAAATTATTTATTACATTAGATAATTGTACTAAATATTGTACTCATACAATTAGTTTTACAATAAAGGTATTTAGAGAAGATTTGCGTTTGTTATGAAAATAAAAGATGTTTTCTTAGTTGAAACGAAACAACAAGCCAAGTAATTTAGGAGTTTATTAGCAATAACAATGTGGGCTGCTCGTTCTGCCTTCTATAAAGTTACAAAAAGGTTAACAAACAAAAATATAATCAGTTTCTATGGTCAATTCGTAAGTAAATTGATGGACAAATAAATTCAATTTATGCCATCGGGCACCCTACTCTATTGTTGCCCTCGATGCTTTTCTAAATCATTGTCAGACCGCATTACTGTCTTATAAAGTTAAAAATTCAAATAAGAGTGAAGGAGATAGATAATTGTGGCACAGCATGGGTTGATAAGGGACAGCAATTAAGGGAACGTTGAATGACCTCGTGCTTCGGGTTTCTTCGGTATTCGTCGGAGTGACTCGGCCGTAGAGGATCTTATCTTCGAATCTGAGTCCGCGTATGCGCAACCCCTGAAATTAAATATTTTATAAACGGGTCCGCCTATCTGGATTATTAATATCCATTTTGCAATATATAAAAATGATACAAACGTTAATCACAAACACGGCTCTATAAGATCTTTTCATATAACAATATAAAAAGCGCAAGAATTTCAAAATAATTTACCTAACAAGAAATAATATGACGAAGTTAAAAAACTATGCTTATTTTCGGGTCGACGAAACGATTTTAGATAAATAGTACATAAATATGAATACATATCCGATTTTATTGCCGTCGTTGCGACACAAATGAATTATGTGTAACAGAAGCTAAAGTTTAAATAAACAAGTTACAAGAAGAAAAAGTTTGTAATGCAATCGAATAATAATTGGGAAAATTTGTAGGAAAAGAAACATTTCTATGAAAAGAAGTGGTATAAGTAACAGCTATACCAAATAAACAGATCGAACTTATGTAACCAAAAATTCTTATTCATTAGTAAAGTCGATATTTGTGATACTTTTAAAATAGAGACAATAAAACATAATAAATATGAAAGTTTCAAAAAATGTTTGTAACAATCACTTGCTTAAACAGCTAGATAGATTTCAATGAATTTTAGTACCTAAAGGAACCATAATCCAGATTATTATTTATGCTAATTCACATGAAAAAAAAACAGGGATACAATTAGCATATGCATAAAATGGAAACACTTTCTTCAATTAGCGACACGAATGTCGCTACTGTAAATTTAAAGTAATACAATCCACCGTAGCTACACTTTGCTTATTTACCCCGTTAGCAAACGGTGCCTTATTGCTCAATTTGTATTGCGACTAGATTTTATCCGTTTTACGTTACAGCTGCACGCACTAACAACTATGCTTCATGTCGTTCGTTTACTTCTATGTCTACGAGTCATATAAACGTTATTCGTACGTTGATCTGTGAAGCTACATCTTGCGTTTACTGGTTAATGATATAATCATCAATTGCAAGACCTTGGTGACACAAACCACGAAGTTATGTTCCTTCATTATTTTTAAGCGATTTCCAAGTGAAATTTTTTTCAATTGTTCTGATTTTTTATATGTATTATGTTGTGCGACTACATTGCCAATCCTGAACCAATTCTATTTCCGTGTTGGTTCAATTTTAATTTTTTGATAAACTGCTTGATTCGAAGCAAAATCTATATGCAAACACTTGATTTCACGTACTACATTCAAACTTTTACATGTACTATGAAATATGTGTAAGAATATCTCTACGTAGTGTGTAGGTTTAAGATTAAAATAACTTTTTAACGAGCAATACATACTTGTTTGAACTTCTGCAAATATACCAATTTTGGAAACTATCTAAAAAAACATAATTTAGTATTTACTGATTTCCAGTTGGCAAATGAAAATAATTAGTCATTATAAAACGATATATCCTATTTAAACGATGCTACTCTACTCTCTACTGGAAGATCATTTATAGTCATCTATCTTCATTGAACTATTTAATATTATTAAAGATTACAGAGCGGATGATTTAACAATTATTATAAGTTTGTACTAAATAATATAAAATATATTATTATACCTATTAAAAGATGTAGTAATAGGATCAAACAAATTCTCATCTAACTTCGTCTTGGCCTTATCCTATATCTATATGTGTGGTCAACGTAATATTTCCTTTTCCATTCATCTTTATTGCATTCGTCTCAATATTCATATCCTTACTTGACAAATCACCTTTAACATAGTTCATACATCAATTTTAAGTCTCTTTCTATGCAACCATACATCACAACCCATTAATCGCTGAATATGGATCCATCCTGTTCATAAAAAAATTCCTGCTAGTTTTTACTTACGACTCTGTCGACGTTACCGGGATATATTGATTAACGGTGTAAAGAGTAACCTATGTTGCTGTCTATTCCGAACAGTATGTTAATAGCAAAGTTCATGACAACCGGTTGAGCCCTTAAGATGCTCAATAATCTCAGTTGCATGTTTTATTGGTATCAGTGTAAAATGGCAAGGTACGAAACATTTATTTTATATTTCTATATTTTAGATCATAAGAATGAAAAGGAGAAATGACATCTCTCATGCCCGTAGCACACGACATTTCCCGCGCTTCTAATAAATCTATCCACGCTGCAGGTAAACCATAAAAAACATGATTACTCTAAAACGAACTCATTTGTCTCATAAGGTGGAACCCCATAGTTCCGACGACAAAATAATGTCATAGTGTCCACGCCTAATGAGGCACTCAACTGTCGTGTCAATGACCTCATTACAGACGAATGATGAATGCACTGGGCCGTTAAAATACTTGTCCATTAACATGCCTTGCTCGTTATAATAGAAACTATTTTGTTATCTAAGACATAACTGTAGATGTATTGGTTAAACATACAGAATTAACGATTTATTTTTTTCTATGTATATGTGTATTAATTATAATAAATTTATTACTAGCATTTACCGACGCCTTCGTCGGCATGATTAGGATAAAAAGTAGCTTATGTCCTTTTAATCTCCAATGGTATGTATATACCAAATTTTATTACGTTTAATTGAACTAATAAAGATTTTATTAAAAAAATGAAGAAATAAGAAAAAAAAAAAACAAGCAATAAAGAACACAAAGTAACAACTGCGTTCCAAGAGTGAAACGGTGCTCTTAAGGGAGCGAAGTACGAGATTTTTAATTCGCCTGTATTTTCTTTAAGTGTGTTGATTATGCTATATATTTCTGAATTTATTCTAATAATTCTTTTTAATATCCATTTTGCATATCGTAAATAGTTGGATGCAGGTGGTGCAGAATCGTACTTCGTGGCGAAATATAAGGGACAACCATGTTTAACAATAAAGGATGGATAGATTATAATAATGATGACATTTCTGTAATGTTACCAAATTTCCCATGAACATTCCAACGGGAAAACGTGAGCAAAGCCGCGAGAAGTGAACAGTTATACATGCAAAACAGTGTAATTTTGTATCATCATCGAAATGAATTCTCTCTCCGAACTAGAATCGATGTCATAAATCGCGAAACCCGGGCACAAACGTAAGAGCAATTAATTAAACAGTTAACAGTCGGGTTAATTAAACTGTAATTAATTTTACAACAACTCCAAAATAATGTGTTATTTTGTCGGAAACTAAAGGGTACATTGAAAGTTTCGGAAAGCTCAAAAACTTATGAAATATTAACCTACATTTGAATAACACCAATGTAATACATATTTAGTAATATTTTAAACAGTAACTGTGTCGATTTGATTATTTTTCATGGTAGTGGCAGACCCGATTTTGATGAAATTGGATATTAAACTTAAAACGTGGAATTCCATTCAACTGTTCTTAAAATATATTTATTCTATCAGCTATTTTATTTTACCTCAATTTATATGAATAAATAGAATCTAGACTGACCTAAACGGTTTGATATAGTTTTATTTCACTCCTAAGAGGCTATGCCTTAAAGGTATATCGAACATCCAATCTTGCAGAATCCAGTTGAAGCCAACACTCAGACTCCTGCAATCCTTCTCAGGATACACTGCTGTCTTACATTCTTTGGGCCATTGGTTTCATAGGAGTCGGTCGTCAACCACAACCACAACGTCACCAATCGCTATCGATCGTGTTTCTGTTCGAAACCGTTTGCCGCGTCTTGTCAAAGTTGGTAGGTATTCTTTTACATAACATTACCAGGTTAAGTCGGTTAGCCATTGAGAATGTCCTCAGAAACGTCACAGTAAATCACCGTCGTCAAGCGTACTAAAAAAGATGGTCTATGGACGAGAAGTCAAGTTCTCAAGAAGGCGTTCGATGCCAAAGGTAAGTCGTCATCCTACTCTATATGTACAGAAGTCAATAATCAGTTATTTACAAAATGTTTTGTCTCCACTAGAAATGTAAACGGAACTATGCCTATTTCTTTTGCATAGGGGGAAAGGAATTGGGGATTTACCAGCTCTATTACTAACAATCAGGTCGACTTCCTAGTTCCCCCTGGGAACCATCGTGGTTAATTGTTGTGGAATTTATTACGATAGGCTAACTGACCTGCTTTCATTTTCACCTATCATCCCTCACTGGTCTCTGCCAGCATATATCAGTAGCGCAGGCGGTGTTACCATTCCATTAACATCCTACAAAAAATCTCTCTTACACTTACGTACCTATTGTATTAGTACTTAACGTGGACTATTTATTTATCTTCATTTCACAACGCTTGACGACACAGAATCATATCAGAAAGACACTTGAAACGTAAAATATGCCTACAATTTAGGTAACATTCGAGTACTTCAAATAATCATATCATTAAGTTAACAGCACTCAAGCGTATTACATTAATTTACAAAATACAGTTTAATACTATGCTTTATTTAGAAGGTATATAAAACAAAAATATATTTATTTGTAAATAAACCTGATAATTGTAACAAAAATAATATTAAAATATCCTTACAGCAGATACGTCCAAAACATGGCATCACCTGCCACACCCCATTCTAGGAGGAAAGGGAATTGTTAATAATGAGGTTGAGAAGCTTCCTTGCTAGCAAATATTCCCTGTCAGGTCAAACTCCACGCGGTTCTTCTTGGAAAGCGTTGAACTTGTCAAGATGAGATCAAGCAAACAAGCTTTTCCACCTGATGAAAAGTGGTAACCGACGCCTATCGACATGAGCATGGACATAACATGATACCCCCCATGCGTTGCCATTCCTGAGGACTCAGGTGTTATTCCTCTGTACCCTGTAAATTCACGCCATATCCCACCCTTCAAACAGATTTACCCTAAATTACCCCGCCAGCGTATACCTAAAGGACAGGCGAAGCTAAAATTACATTTTCACTCGATAAAAAAAAAAAAACTTTGTTCTATCTAATGATTAATTGAAACAAAATCAAAGCGAGCGAAACTTTTTAATCACAGAAAAATTACATATTTGGAACCGAATATATAAATACCATGTATAATACTACCCTAAAAATTTCTTAAACTCACGTGGCTATCTATAGTCTTGTTTAAAAGTTAGTATAAAGGCAAGTACATACTAGCGTAGTCGCGGGGCAGCCGGTCTAACGCGATCTTATTGCTGCACGAATATAATAAATCACGTGAGATATCTTCGTCTCATCTTGCAGAGGAATTGTTCCACTAAAAAATCTGCTTGCATATAACATCGTAACTTGCGCTGGCTAGCGAGACGATAAATTTCACTTCTATTTTATCGTTATTGCACTGCGCTGATATGCAGAAAAAGATTTTAATCACAGTGTTGAACTATAAAATGGAAGTAAGATAGATAAGAATATATCGCGATTTTAAAATTTAGCTTAAGCACATGTTTTCGTGCCACTTTCTGTTTAAATTTAAACACTATTACATTGTAGATGGATAGATATGGATTATGCATTTTATATATTTTTTTTTCTATATTTAATTATTTAATAACAAAATATTACTTAATCCAATATAACATTAAAAAATTTAAATTATTTGATAGATTATTTAGTAAGACACTGATTTATACGTGACGAATTTTGGTACTTTTGTCAACATGCAATACATTATCAATGACTCTGTGCATAGCTAAAATGATAATTTTATTAAACTTAATACTTTTTTATTTAGTAATTCAATTAAATAATACGAAGTAGAAAAGCTACACGAACTAAATGTTGACTTAATTATGGTATTGTCTAAATATCTCATTTTACTTGTTACTTATATAATAAAACTGTAAATAGACGATGTCCGTTGTCATCGGGGATATTTAAGGAAAATTAATACCAGTGGTAAGACCAATAGAGTACAAAAATTTTTTTTAGAATTTTTATCTGTTCGTATGTATGTTTGTCAACATCACGTCATTATTACAAAAACTGTTCGGACTGATACCTGCTGCTTATTTTCACCACCGTACAACCCGCAACAAACTGAAGTTCCATCCCAACCATCTGTATGAGTGGCGGTCCTCCACTGTGCGCTTTTCAATGCGCTTTCTTCCACGCACAACCACTATTTAGAATCAACTTCCAGCAGCAGTAATTCCGATACGATACAATATCATAACCTTCAAGGTGATATTCCTTTTTTTAAAAGGCCAGCAGCACACCTGCAATGCCTCTGGTATTGCGAATGATTATGAGCAGCGGTAGTCACTTACCATCAGGTGAGCCGCATGCTCGTTTGTCACGTATAAAAAAAAAGAAAAAACTATTGCACCATATTGGATGAGGTTTTTACAGTTGTATTTTTGAAGGTCAAACTTAAAAACTGATGTATATCTTGATACGTTATCTAGAAGTGATATACTTCACTGGTTTTTGTACATCTGATAATACGAGAATTAACAAAAAAATTATTTGCGATTATTTCATATATCATATTTTTATTTCTGTATTCACTTTTTTTTATACAACTTAGAATAGCAAACAAGCTGACGGCCCACCTGATGGAAAGTGGTAACCGTCGCCTATAGACATGAGCAGTACCATGGACATAACAGAGTATACTGTTTCGCCCATAATACCCCCATGCGTTGCCATTCTTGAGGACTCAGATGTTATTCCTCTGTACCCACTAAATTCACGCCTTATCCCACCCTTCAAACCGAAACACAGCCATGCAAACACAACTACTTCACGGTTAAAACACGAATGGGACAGAGATACCCAAGCAATCGATTCTTATTATTATTACTAATTATTCTTCTATAAAACATATAACACTTTTATCCATCAGAGTCATAATTTCCTTGGTTTAAAAATTACGATGTTAAAAAGAACAATCGATTGAGTCACTTCGACAGTTAGCCGATCGTTTATGCGCGCTCGCTGAAACCTGAAGCGCTACTAAATCGGGAGTAATCTACAATTGACAAGTTGCACTAAACCCGCAGTATTGGCTACTAAATCGAGATTTCAGCTGTAAAGCGTTTTGTACGCTGAAAAATGCATTACGCTCACGAACAAAGCACGTGTACTTTGTTCGAATCGTATTCTAGACGGGAATTCGCGCTGCTTGTTCACAAGTGTGAACACACCTTAATTGTGATTTATAGATTTTAATATTTACACAGAATAAAAATATAATAAAAAAAAACTTGTAACACAGTTTTCATCCCTTTTTTCTCTCTCTTCTTTTCTTTTACTTTTTATTTGTACTTTTTGCTTCAATCGTAATTACTTATCTGCCTAATTTTTTTATCTGCTGTTCTAATTTATTATCATTAGAATTATAGTTGTATATTGTATGTATGTATTTGTGTAGGTATATATTTATATATACCTGCAAAATGTATTAGTAACAACATTTTAGTAGTAAACGCACCGCTAACTTAATTTTCTGCTTGCCTCATGGTTGACTGGTAGAGAACGCCATTAGGTATTAAGTCTGCTATATGTACACTTACTTATATAATTGTGCATTGAAGTAAAAAATAAATAGATAAGATACTTTTAGAAACAAATAAAATATTAAAAGTAGTACTAGGGTGTTAATTTTTAAGGATTTGAAAAAGGACTTCTCAATTCACTGGTATTATTATTTTTGTGTATGTTACGCGATATCTTGGCTAAATATAAACTAATCCGGGTATTTCTTTTTTATTTTTTTTTATGACAGAATGGCAAATAAGCTGATACCCTTCTGATGAAAAATGATAACCGTCGCCTTTAGACATGAATTACACCATGGGCATTGGCGAATACGCTTTCTGCATTCGATAGGGTATACTCCAGTGTTGCATTTCGTTACGATTGACGTCACTATTTTGCTATATTATTTCGAATGGAACTTAAATGTTTTTTGCATAACATTCTAACGGTTGAGCAGATATTCGACATTAAATTGAACTGGTAGATAGATAAATAAATACATAGATATATAATTTATTTGCATGCGCAAATAACAACAGATATAGATACGATAAAAGAAAAAATACATATAATGTATATATATCGTAATATCAAATAAGACTGTACACACTCGTATGCGATTCAAAAGATTCTATAACCAAGACTACAAAAATTGCAATTTCAATTTATTAAAGTTGAATATTCTTAAAGTAAACTTATCATGAACAGTACAGGACGGAACCCTCGAAGCAATAAAGATAAAGACACGGCAAACTGAACAAACAATGCGGGGCGCGAACGGGCCGCAACTCCCGGCGGAGCGATGCTCATGTCCACGCGTATTGCACTGTAATAAAGTAAAGAATGTTGGCATTCTCACACAGTGTTGCCAGATTGGGGATTTTTTGCAATTTTGGGTAAATATATTAGTAATGGAGAATTTTTTTTTTTCAAAAATAACAAAGAAATTTGTATTCTACCTGGTAGTAGATAATAAATTAAAATATATTTTCTAATTTATTTTAACTAAAAGAAGAAAAATAAAAGATTTACTGTACCTATATTAAATTATAAACTCAATTGTGGATTGTCCCCAACTTTTAGAACTAATTAATATTAATACGAATGACCGAATTCGTCTTAAACGGACTTTTACTGTGCCTTTTTATAGAAATAATATTTCTTTAAATAACCCTATAGCCAATATGTGTAGATTATATAATAACGCTCATCAAATTGACCTTGACATATTTGGACTCAGTTATTATCAATTTCGCAGACAATTATATAAAATAATGTAATATTTAGAAATTTCTTAAATAATTTTGTTTTGTTTTTTATTTAACTTTGTTTATGTTTATTTTTATGTTTAAATTTTTCACTAATAGTTGCAACCTAATGGCTTTGTTGCAGTCGCATTTACTATTGGATCATGCAGTGTGCATATGTTGTGGCAAGTTTACCTGATCAATACATTATGTACTTGCATATTATAATTTAAGTTTGTATTTGTAAACTTCTGTTATGTGCGCCTAATAAATAAAATAAAATAAAATAATTCAAAGGAACTTATTCTTAAAACAATGCTATTGTATTGGCTATTGTAATAATTAATTGATTGAAGAAATAACAATATTGTAGAAAATAAAAAAAGTTAAGAAAAATGTTCGTTACAAGAATCACAATAGAATTATTTTTAGACAAAAAAATTGTTTTTATTTTTCAGCTGACAAAGTTTTTTAGTATTGACCATAAAAAAAGTACTTTTTTTTATCTCGAATGAATTATTAGTATTTTTTTAATGCGCTTCATCGAGGCAACGTGACTTGATAATGGCAACTTCTCTAAATAGTTATGCTTATTTTCTACGCAAAATATCTATCAGCTTTATCTATAAACTTAAAATTTAAATCTAACCATTTGGCATCAACCATCATTATCATTACCATCCTACTAACGATATGGTCATATACAAATTAGAATCGAATTATTGACATTTGATATTTTTTTTTATACAACTTAGAATGGTAAACAAGCTGGCGGCACACCTGATGGAAAGTGGTAACCGTCGCCTATAGACATGAGCAGTACCATGGACATAACAGAGTATACTGTTTCGCCCATGATACACCCATGCGTTGCCATCCCTGAGGACTCAGATGTTATTCCTCTGTACCTTGTAAATTTACGCCATATCCCACCCTTCAAACCGAAACACGGCCATGCAAACACAACTGTTTCACGGTAGAAACATGAATGGGACAGAGGTACCCAAGCAATTGACTTTTGTACAAAGTCTCCCTCTGGTAGTAACAAGTAATACGGTAATGGCGCTATTACGAGTAATAGCGCCATGTTTGTTTCTTGCATCGAAAGACGCGAATGTTACAAAATATAATTTTTGAATACACAACCCTCTGTGTTATTTATTATGAATCAAAATAGAAAAATGCACTTCTATTTACACACTGCGGCCGGAGTGCAGACAATAAATATTTTGCTTTTGAATTTTGTTCCATGGAACGCGCTCAGTCGTTTCATAGACTTGTGTTTGCTTGTCCCGTATGATTCCAATTTGTTATGTTTGATATTGGATATATTGCGATAGAGTCAGTGAAACGACTAGAATGTAATGAGAATGGTTGTTGGATAAATAAGAGTATCGAGTAATGGAAATAGTTTAAATAATTCAACTGTCATAGCGTATAAATTGACTGACACTGTTTGTATAGTATCGGAGTACAAATTAATGAATAAATTATAACACCTAGAATGACACTTCAATGTATGATAATTAATTAATAGAGCTTTCGCAACTATATTTGTAATGTAAAAGAGAATTTATTATATACTAAATCCATAATTCCGCATACGACGGGTTTTACAATTTTTATCTGTAAAAAACAAACTAACGTATATGCAAGTTTTTTTTTTTTTATATTTATATTTACACATAAAAATATCCGGGCCGTTGAAAGGAAATTTTCAGTCGGTACTTTAAGTGATATATAGGCGAACATATATGTATGCCTATATAGACGACAGAAAGCTTAAAAATCAATTAAAAAAATTGAGTTACATTAATATTGTTTTTTTTTTTCAAGTCATCATCCACTGTCAAATAAAGAACAGCCTCTACTTGACACTAACTAGATGGCGTAAATAAACAAGTAAGAAAAATACTGTTTAAAAATATATTTTTAAACAGTATTTTTCGTCTATAGACGTATATTTCTATACATATGATAGGGGGTTCTAATCTTAATAATATAATAAAACTGTAACTAGACGATGTTCGTACACGAGAGATACATAAGAAAAAAAATTATATGAGGGATGTCAATAATACTAAAAAGAATAAGACGCTTTAACAATTTTTTGAAATTTTGTCTATCTACCTGTTTCTTTGTTGCGGTATCACGCAAAAAGTACTGCACCAAATTTGATGCGATTTTCGCAGTCGTGTTCTTGAATGTCTAATTTACAACATGTATTATTCTGATACACCATCTGGAAATGTTGTATTTCACTGGTACTTCTACATTTGAATTCCACATATACAATATAGCGGGCTATAAGCTAGGAATACATACGAAAGATGTCGTGGCCACAGCCAGTTGATAATGAATGCATTTTTTCTTGACTATTTGTAAACTCCGTAACCATAGTTGCAAAATTTGCTTAATTCAATAACTACTTAGAAATATCATTTCTAAATAGGTAATTATTGATTGAGTAAAACGATATATTTTTAATATATAAACTTAAACATATATATACAAACTATTGACAAATGAAATTGAGCTCCATTTCCAATTGTATCCGACTGAAAATACGGTGCAGACATAGATTGATTGGTTTACGTGTCGTACCTGAAACAAACAAATAAAATTGCATAAAACAACTATTAATACATGAACGTGAATCTGCTTTTGATAGATTCATGGATTAGTTAGTGAGTGGCGATGGATAAATTGGATGACTTAACTATTTGTAATATATATATAAAATATCGAATTGTAAACTATATATATATATAGTTCACAATTCGATATTTTTTCTTGCATGTATATTAACGTGTGTATTTACACTAAGCAAACTTTAAAAAGCTTTTAAACACAAATTGTGCTCTTATTTATTAAAAAGACCTATTTATAAATTTCATTCCCTTTTTTTTATTTGTCTTTTAAACTTAACCTTGCTGGTTACTCTGGTTGAGTGACAGATTGTTTCATTTGCTTGTCTAATACAATTGTTCGTTATAGTAATATTGTATATATTTATTAATGTATGTATATATTTATTAAACATGTTATATGTATGTTTATATTAGTCTAAATATATGTTTATAATATTTAAATATATTAAGTATTACTTTTTTATTTCTTAATTCAATAATACACCAACTACTTACTTCTCAGTTTGCCCTATTGAGAACATACATAGTTTCACTGTACATTAATTTAATAAATAAATATTATTATTGCAATTAAAAGGATTTACTCCAATGTTGGTTCTACACTAATTTCATTATGATTTTTGTCGTAGATTTTCGTGAAACAATATCTTAAATTATTTATTACTAAGTTTCAAGAAATGTAACAAACAAGTCGGGGAAAAATTCATATCGGAAATCCGTAATTCACCGGTTTCGTATTGCGCCAACCATTGTTTTATGTGCCGTCATTCTTGTAAATCATACAATTCAATGTAATAACCAGTAAGGATAATATAGAAATTGTAATATGAACGATTATTCGTTGTTGTTAGAAAAAATAAATTTTTGTTAAAGTTTTTAGTCGTAGTATTAAACGGAATTGTAAATACACGATATCTGTACATAGCAAATATATAAGAAAATTTAATAGTAGATGCAGATGGCTCAGGACCGTATTTTTATCGCAATCTATGGGGGAGGCCTATTTTCAGCAATAGACATAACGGGTGATATGATGATGATGATGATAGGAAGGTCCTATAATGAGGGCAATAAAAACCAAAACAATATTTTTTTGAATTCTTTTTAGTCTGTCTGTAGATGTTTGTCAGATGTTTGACAGTTAGATAGAAGTCACGTTTTCACAGTTCTAACTCGAAATTTTGCGTTTTCTATCTTGACCGTCTCTATAAGTAGTTTATCACCATATTAATGTTTCTATTAACAGTCCACTGCCGTGCGGAATTTTGCCGTAATTGCCGCGTTTAGTAGACGGTAGATTAGTTTTTAAATCAAAATAACTGATTTGGCTATAATTAGTCAGTTTTTTTTTTTTTGTGGAACAGAATATGTATTTTCGGTAATTTCTCTTGAAATTACAAAAGTAAATAGACATGAAATTATCAAGTGAGGCGACAAGTTCTTATATTTAAAGGGCTGTCATGAAACAATGGGGGAGGGTAAATTTGATTTTAATTGAACAAGCGGAGCCATCAGGCGATTGAATGAAGACAGACGGGCGGGAAATAAAATTAACCGATAACCTTCCTCGCCTAAATTGTCTCGATGAAAAAATGAGATTCACATTGTTTTATCACGTTCCGTGTACATAAATAGGTCGTTAAATAAAGCGCTCGAATGTTATTTATGTGCTTTATGATATTCAAATTTAAGGCATTGTCATAAAGCTTAATATTCCAAATGGTTATGATTTCTCATTGTTATACAAGTACTAATGGCTCTTTCTCGAGACAGGGCTCACACCGAACGTGTTTCCCATTACTCACCTTTCCTGTGGGGATTTTTTTAAATCCGTTCTTAGTTTTCATTTATATTGGATTATTATTACATAAAAATAAGGTTTGTTTAAATTTGAATTAAATTTCGTCATAAAATAATGGAATTTTTAACTATAGAATCGTAGAAATCCTATGCAATCCAATTCGGAAATATTTCTTTATCCTTCTCAATATTCATAGGATAACTATCAAATGAAATTTTATAGTTACAACCTATACGAGTTATACTTATATAACTGTATATGTCAGGTTGTATGTAAGAAATTGCTTTTAGCGGTAAGACTGCCTTTTGTATATGCACATTCTTTATAAATACTTCTTGTACACATGTCTATTGTGCGCAATAAAGACTTCATTATTATTATTATAAATGATTTCCTTGTATTCATTTGAATGGATAACTTCAAACTTCAAAGAAACAAATATAAAAGTATTCCCTGATCAGAAAAAGAGATCAGATTCCGAGTATTTTAACCCATTCTAAAACTGTAACAGGAACAAAAACAAATGCTTTTTTCTTTTATATCCATAGCTTTCGTAATGTCTATTGCCGTGTATAATTTGTCTATTTGGTTAGACACAGATAGGAAATATACCATCCGTTTATTAAAACTTCGTGTATTAATGATTTGATTCTAAGTTAATTCAAACAAAACCAATTTGGACTGTAGATTCTGGTTATATTTCTCGATTCGAGACCTTTAAATATTTATGTCAAAACAATTTTGTGCAAAAGTAACGCGAATTTTATCGTGACGAAATTAATAGTGAATAATATGTATAATTATTTCAGCCACCATCTGCCTACTGCTGAATATAGGTCACTCCCATAGACTGCCATAAGGAACGGTCCTTAGCCACCCGTATCTACTGACTCCCTGCACTGTACTTGAGGTCGTCACTCCATCTAGATTTTGGGACGTCCTGCACTGCGTTTGAGTACACACGTACAGAGTCGCCATTCAAAAACCTTTCTTCTCCATCGATTGTCGGTTCTTCGAATTATGTGACCAGCCCTTTGTCACTTCAGCACGCTTATCCTTCTAAATAATATCTAACTATACTTAAATTTACTGAAGGTGTTCATTTATTAATAACAACTTAGTCCGAAACACAAATACAGAACAGATGATGATTTGAGGTTCT
Organism: Galleria mellonella; assembly: GCF_026898425.1. Taxonomy (NCBI): domain Eukaryota; kingdom Metazoa; phylum Arthropoda; class Insecta; order Lepidoptera; family Pyralidae; genus Galleria; species Galleria mellonella. Next base: position 826,498 of record NW_026442094.1, read on the forward strand.
TTTAATTCAGAAACTGCTATCATAACTCTTGATTTCAATTAAATAAAAAACATACTGACGCAACTCCGTGAGTACAGTTAAATAACAGCTCTCGGTGCCAATAAGGCCGTATATCAGTTCGGTACACGCATTGCTTTCGCATTACTACAAACATCCTGTACATGCATACTCGTTAAATTTGGACACAGTGCCCCGATTCCGTCATTTGCATTATTGGAAATCCGAAATTCAACACGTAAACTGGCCTGTTGTAGACATTTATAGTTTTGGTTCACTTACGTGCCAACTCGCCATGTTTAATGTAAATATTTTTAGCTAGACTCCACGCCTGCCTTATACAGAATAGCGGTGAAATTAATGTTATTTTTTAACCGAATTTAAAAAAGAAGGACAAGATATCGACAACTAATTGTGAACAGATTTAGATTTAATTTCCTGTTATGATACTTTTATTGTGCCCGCGACTTCGTCCGCATAACTGGTATCAAATGTAGCATATATATATATCCTTTTACATATCAAGTATGTACTACGCGTATTTACTACACGTATGCTAAATATTCGCCGTGTGGTCCCCGCATAGAATAGGCCACTTATTTTACAACAAAGGGCGCAAATGAGCATACGGCTTACCTGATGGTAAATGACTACAGCCGCCCATGATCACCCACAACACCAACGCCGTTGCAGGTGTACTGCCGACCTTTTAAAAAGAAATATGCTCTTTTTTTTAAGGTTATGACGTCGTATCAGTTAAGAAATACTGCTGCTGGTAGTTGATTCCAGAGTGGTTGTGCGTGGAAGAAAAGGTCTTAAAAAACACGCGGTGGAAGATCGCCAATCTTCCAGATGGTTGGGATGAAATTTTAGTTTATGGCGGTTTGTACGGTGGTGAAAATCAGCAGCAGGTATTAATCCAAACAATTCCTCAGAGCACTCCCCATAATAAATTCGGTAGAAGATGCACAGAGATGCAACGTCTCTGCGCAGTTTCAGTGGGTCGAGTCGGACAGGGCGCTGACTATCAATAATTTGAGCCGCCCGACTTTGAATGCGGTCTAACGGAAAGAGCTGGTACTGTGGTTCTCCTGCCCACCTCTACCATTCCCATGAGTGTCGTAAGAGGATGTGCAGCAGCGTTCCTCTTTAAACATCTCCAAAGCCTAACTACGGTTGCCAATCTACCTGCTTAGCATGTCAACAGTGGACAGTCAAAGACTGATATGATGAAGCTAAATATTACGAAAATAAGTTGAACTGTTGAGGAGTCAAGAGATTATTATCTCTTATAAATCTACTATAAATAAACAAGACACTCTCTTTCAACTTTATATTATTTGTGGTCTAGTCTAGTCAACTTTTACGACATTGAAACGACGTTAAAAGACGACTATGAAAACGAGTGGTGAAACGTTATTGAATGTATTCCATTATGAAAATGAAAAATGTATAGTATTAATACATTAAAATAAAAGAAACCAAAGTGTACAAATTTACAATCGTAGAATAAAAAACGGCTGACAATTTATTCAGTCAAATTATGTAATCATTTCTATTCAGCCAGTGACGTTTGTACTCAATCGTGGAGATCGTTCTTATAAATTTGGTAAAAATATACCGTCTAGACACCAAGCTTTATATTTACGGTTCGACTTCACTCATATCTTATCTTATGATAACTATCTATCCAACCTTTAAAGTAACGCGATGTAACCGAAAATATATACATAAAAATATATGAATTGGAATAAAACCTAATCTCAGAAAATAACACGTCTAGAAACAGTTATCTATAGTCCTCTATAATTTCAGCCTATACAGTAGTACCTTTGTATAGTGTATAAAATTGTATGTGAATTCACTTTATCCTATTTCTACGAGATCTTTCAGATACGCCGTTTGCGGGATCCCTTAACCCTTCTAAGGACTAGCTGATTATTTAGATCCATGTAAACCTAATCCTTGTTTACCTCGGCTTGCCTACATCTTTTATAATGTCAAAAGAATATAGCAAAAAGGTTGTGATTTAAAACTTTTAAAGCTACCAGATATAATAAAAAAAAACAGACAATGTTATCAATTTAAATTATTAATACACATCAATGTCAGATGAAATCTACCGTGTTGTTCTAAATTTATTTCCCTTGTGTCCAAATCTAATAACTATCCAGTAGGCATATTTTTAACAGTCTCAATTACGTGAAGTGACGAGATACATAAATATTGGAGAGACCGTGTGTCAGGAGAGAAATTCATAACTTCTATAGTCTGTGTATATTAATTTAATGTAAGTTTGAAAACATTCTTTTGATATTTATCTTGTGACCGTCTAAAGTAAAATAATTAAAATTTAATAAAACAAGAATAAGACAAAATAAATATAAAATTTGGCACAGGATTTTTCTGATTACTTATAAATTTACTCGCAGTTAAGATATTTTATTTTTTATTAAAGAAAAACCGACAGCTAGAAATTTTTTTTATAAAAAATAACAGTTAAGACAAAAAGCCATTTACAGTTTTTCACAAATAAAACCAAGAATTAACTAATGCACATGACATCGGTAATACTCACAATTAATTAACTAAATTAAAGCTAGTGTAAAAACATTATAGTAACACAAACATTACAGAAAGGCAGTTATGCGAAACAAAAAATTAAAATCACACGTTCAAAGATGAACCATCAAAGAACCACCGACTCAGCACACGTCTTGCGGATTATATCTTAGAATTAAATAAATCCAAATCGAGATATGAATGAATAAACAGATATTCTTATTTACCTTAAAAGATAACAAGAATATAGCAGAAATAAAAGAAATAGATGGCGAAAAACAAAAATTATAAACGGCCTTTTGGCTAAAAGAAACCTCATACAAAGATTCAGATAACAAATAGAAAGAAATAAAGAATATACTTTAATCCGTTTAATATTGTAGTGCTTATTTTTCAAGTACACTCGCTCGTGTGGTTGCCCAAGAAGAAACTGAGAGCGAAATGACATTACAATGATTTACACCTCACCCGCCAACCCCCAAATGTAAATTCAGCAAAACGGCGGGAGAAAACGCGTTTTTGACTTACAACAATTTACGTTGCGGCTTATATTGCGAAATAGGTCGCATGGAATAGGTGTTAGTGTTTAAAAAGTTAATATAATATATAATTATCATTCTTACTTTCTTAGTTATATTACAAATGATAAAGTAAGATAGTTTATTTCCTCTATGCGTTTAAAAGACTTTATCAATCCCTATAAAATTTAGTATATAGGTTATATATGAGATAATAGAGAAGTACATGGATACATTTCCGTTCAGTTAGTAAACAATTGATAGCGGATTGATCAATTAAGACCAAATTTTATTTATATATTGATGAAATTTCCATGAAATTTTAGCTCATTACTTAAATATATGACAACGCTACGAAGTAAACTATGTTCAGTTTTGAGTCACAATCAGCCATCGGTTAATCATTTAGTTGTGAAAACATAAGGAACAGACCGCGTCAGCAGTAAGACTACCTTTGTACTGTACTATGCTTTACATTAGCCAAGATGATAATGATGCTTATTGAAAATTCTTCAACAATTCATATTATATTAGTGCAAGAAAATGTTAAATAAATAAAACAATATTAGATCTTTATATACGAGTACAATTAGTAATTTAAAAAATTTAGTTAAATTCAAAACGCTCAATAAAATTTCCATAATTGTAATGTTACCTGTCTACGTTGGAATTAGATTTATGTAGATTTCATAAAAAGATGACAACTATTGCTTTTGACTACCACATACGGGGAATACGTCCATGAATTTATTTACATATTTATAGTTTCATTATATAAATGTATTTACGAACTTTCACATTTATAATATTAGTGGGATGACATGATATTCCCACGGGGTCTATAATCATTATCGTCATTATTTCAGTGCGTCCATTGTTTACTACTCTTTATATTTCCACATAATATTATATAATATATACATACTATAGGTTTGTTAATTTCATACTGGCTAAATATCCTTCCGTAAATAAAAATTCGTTACAATCTGGTAGTAGTATTTGAACAATACCGACTGATAGATAAACAGATGCAATAAATATTTATATCATCATCATTATACGAATATCAGTCATTAACCATCTACCGGTGAACATAGGCCTCCCTTCTTTTGGAGGTGCCAATATTTGCTACGCTTGGCAGGCGGGTAGACGACCGCAGTCAGCCTTTGATGATGTTTAACGATAATGTCTCTATCGGTAGAATAGTTCTAGGCTTTCTAGGCCAGAATGGCGAAGGAATAAGTCGTATACGTCATAACAAGGGATGTGAGGAATGCTATACCAAAAAACAGTTCATAAGGTAACTTTATACATAAAATCCACCCTTTACTCGTCATATCCACTTTTTAACAATCTCCAACATAGTAATAAAAGGTACGCTTTCAATGGAATATAAAAGAATCGTAATCTTTTAAAGCTGCCAACTCTTAAGTAGTTCGAGCACTAAGGTTTCCCCATGGATACAAAGTTCGGACCATTACACTGTACTAAACTTCTCAACGTTCTTAATAGTGGTTACGCAAAATAATTTCAACTCTATACTAATTGTAATAACGTATATTTTTATGTTTCCAGTGAGCATACATTAACAAGCTGTCTTAATCATAACAATATAGTTCATGTGAGTGTATGTAAATCTTCTAAGTCTTAATTGCTACAAACTATATATGGCAAAGTGTCGTATGACGTTTAAACAAAAATACGAATTTAAACTACGAAAAAGCAGAACATAGAATGAGCAAAAACTTTCAACGATACTTTGATATTAAAAATAATTTCTTTTAATTTGATTTAATTTATACACAACTAATTTGTAGCTGCTTAAGTTTTAGATATAGTCAGAAAATAATTAAAAGTTGGAATTTATTTCTACAAAAACGAATTTATATTCTTACTACTTTATTCTCGCGACATTGTCCGCTGGGATATGTTTACTAACTGAAATAAAAAGTAAGCTATATCCATCCCATATAGTATGTGTATATCAAATTCTATAGTAATTGGTCAAACCCTTAAATCACTATTAAATAGCATATAAACAAACTCACTTTCACGTTAATAATATTAGTAATGATTGAATTATTAATTTATAATTGTTGTTATAATTAATGAGTCCATTGGGAATCTTTATTAAAATGTATTAGGCTGCAGCCATACTGTCAGCATCAGTGAAAGAATGAATAATTTAAGGTTATTCACCTTAAATTATTCATTCTTCACAACAATAAGAAACAACCTTCCAATCTGAAAGTAAATGTAATGTAAACATATATTTATTTCTCTCACAAAATAACAAGATAATAAAACTTACAGCTATATAGGTTCCAATTTAAAACAATCTTTGTGAAAGGCTTTTTTTATTTTATTAGAAAAGTAGAGAAAAGGATATATTCTTTTATATACAAAATATTCCAAATTAATTTATAATTATGGGAGTTATGAGGTAACAAACATTAAAAAAAATACAACGAATTGAGAACCTCTTTTTTGAGGTTGGTAGAAAAAGGACACACTCATCATGCGTCGCGTCTGCTCGCCCCAAATTCTGCGGTCGGCACGCTCGTTTCCAACTGAATATTTAGAACACAGTACCACATAGTTTACATAATCCAATTTGCAAATGTTTTACATTAATTTCGTAGGCGGCAATTTTACGGGAATTTACCAGCTAGTTGTAAATATTCAAATCGTTGTTTGCTCGAACCTAAGTAAATGAAAGTTGGGGCAGGGCACGTCTATAGCGTTTGGAACATCGACGTCCGCATAATATGGGGAAATAGCGTTGGAATACAAAATTTGGGGCAACTTTACGTACGGACCCTTATTGAAAACGGTAGAATGTTTGATGTTACGCCTATCGAGCGGCCGGCAAACGACTGTAAAGATACGAGTGTGCTGTAAATTATACATATTAGAATTCATAGTAGGAGGAACACTGTATGCTAAGGGAATGTTATACATTGGTACAGTAAGATCGGATGTGTAACGTTTTGTACGACGCAGTAGCTCAATACAATCGTTTATGATATAAGGTTTCGTTCACATTGCAGTGCCACAGTGTGTAAACAAGCAGTAGGTCAACGTCTTTATTAAGTCCCGAACAATTTCATGACAATTCGGAATGCATTGCTCTGTCTAGACGCGTCGGGCGGACGATTGATAGGAAAGACTGTGGTATGTTTTACCACAATCTGGAGAAGTCTTCCCTTTTGTTTTCTATACATTTCTGCACACTTGATTTGAATCATATTATCGCAACATTTTTATTACTTATAATAGCTGAAATTTTCTTACAGCAATTATATGTAGACGAATTACAGAAATGTAAAAGTTCATTCAGTTTCCGTTGAATCATCATCATATCAGTCGTTAACTGTCCACTGCAGACCTCACCTTATTGGTATTGCAGTAGTTACCATGCTTGGCGGGCGGGTTGCCAACCGCAGTTAGGCTTTGGTGATGTTTTAAGATGGACGCTGCTGCCCATTCCTCAACTGTTAAGTTCCCTTAGCTGCCTTTTACGACACTTAACTTTCCGTTGAGGGGGGAAAGGGATTGTTAGTAATGGAGACTGAGAATCCCATTGCTAGCAATATACCCAACAAGGTCGACCTCCTCGCGGTTCCCCCTGGAAACTATCATGGTTAATTCCTGATGAATTCATCATGATGGGCTAACTGGCCTGTTTTCATTCTCATCTATCACCCTTCTCTGGTGCTCCGCCAGCGTATCCCGTTAGACCCATAAGAAGGGCTTTCGAATAGTTGTTACGTTTGGTAGTCGGGTTTTTTTTTTGGTGGATGAAAATGGAATGGTAACCCCGCCTGCGCTAACGGGATACGCTGGCGGAGCAACAGTAAAGGGTGATCGATGAGAATTAAAACAGGCCAGTTAGCCCATCATGATGAATTCATCAGGAATTAACCATAATAGTTTCCTGGGGGAACCACGAGGAGGTCGACCTGATAGGGAAAATTGCTAGCAATGGGATTTTTAGTCTCCATTACTAACAATCGCTTTCCTCCCTGGTAGTCGGGTTGGCAACCGCAATCAGGTTTTTGTGATGTTTCCGACTTTCAAACATTAAGTTTCCTTAGTCGCCTCTTACAATACCCACGGGAAAGGAAGGGGTTGCCCATTCAATGTTGGGACTACACGGCAAATTTGGTACATGGGTAGGTTATATCCTAACTTAGAACATAGAACACTTTATATTTTGAGTCATGTGGGCGAAGCCGCAGGATAGAGCTAGGATTACATATATGTATTTTAATAACCATCGTATAACTACAAAAAAAATTAAAAAACTGGAAGGAAAAATACACATTACAAACAACTGTCCATGTCTCACACAATTACGGGTTTGACGTTATTTAATTAAAAAAATAAAGTCAAAAGAAAGAGTTTTAAAGTAAAATGAAACAAGTTAGACTTATTACCAGTAAGGTAACTTCGAGTTTAGGTATACAGTACTAATTTTAGTGAATGTAGGAATGAATATGAAGGTCGTGAACTAATGACACGTGACAATAATGTTTATGCCTAACATGACAATAAAATATGAGCTCCCACTTCAAATACATACAATTTGAATAATAAATGATATTATGGCGCCGGTTTCGAATAGTAATTGTTATAATCATAATGTTATTGAACTTGTAATCGAAATTGTTACTAATATTATAATTTTGAAAATAAGTTCGCCGTGTAGCCCCGATATAACATGGGCTACACATTCCTTTCCAGCGGGGATCGTAAGAGTCGACTAAAGGAATTTAATGGTAGAGGGATGGGCAGCAACGTCCCTCTTAAGACATCTTCCAAAGCCTAACTGCGGTTGTGAATCCACCTGCCAAATATGACAACTACTGGCAAAGCCTCCCAATAGGGCGAGGCCTGTGTACAGCAGTAGACAGATAACGGCTGATATTAAAAATATTGATATTAAAAATAAGTTTCTTGTCACATTTAAGCGCATAAATGACTAAAACAATTGCTGTAAAAATAATATATAAAAATAAAAAATATAAAAATAATATAAATATAAAAATTTTGTATACACGAAGAATTAGTGAGAAGAATGAAGGAAACTAGTAAGCAATAACGAATTAGTAATGAAGAGATCTGCTTGTAGTTAAGAAAAAGAAATAAAGTATAAAAATATTGGGGCTCTTAATACTGTACGACAAAGTTATAAACATCATAATAGGAAGAAGGAAGGAGGGAAAGGGGGTGACTAAGGCATAGTCAGTTATAAGGCATATCAGGTAGATCAAAGTAAAAGTTGGTGTTGCGTCATATCAAGAAAAGCGCAGATTTAATCGAATTAATCATTATACCAATTAAAAAAAATAACCCAGGTCACGCGGACGAAGTCAATGCGTCTTTCCAATTCACTTTTTTTTTGGTAATTGTTTACAAGAGTCAGTTAAACTGACTATACTATGACTGTATTATAAATTTGGATTTAACCTTTGTAAATTTGTAGCTTATAAGACAAAGAGGGACAACAGATTCGTCCTTGACTCAAACCGCTTGACCATTGCCGGAGCCCATTATATTTGTCTTGTACAAACGGGTGTTGAACTTAGTACAAGCGTGTCGAAAGCGGCGATTCTCATTTAATCGGCGAAAAATTACTATTTTATTGGCAGCAATTTTTGGATACAAAAGGTCGACAAATAAAAACAAAGGGCTCAGTAATACCTCGACCAAAACAAACGGCCTACGGATTAATCCATCTATAATGGAGAGGCAGCCATGCAAAAAAATAATTGGTTCCTTCATAAAGACTCGCCTCTATTTCAGATAAGTACAATTTTGATTTATGGAAAATTACAAATAAAAGCTCCACATATAACATAATTTAGAATTTCTTTTAATGAGTATTGTATTCTTAATTTAAAATATGCATTAATTTATGGTCCATCAAGGTGGTAAATTTCAATCAAATAATTCATTATTTGTTGATTAAGTCATCATCTTTCTGCCCTTTTTCCGTATCTAATTGGGGTCGGCGTAAAATGTTTTTCTCTTCTATTCATCTCTATTTGCGGTTATATCATTATTTATTCCCGTTCTGGCCATGTCAACTTGAATACAGTCTATCCGTCTCTTTTTTTTATACCACTGAGGTGGCAAGCAAGCATACGGCCCACCTGATGGTAAGTGGTTACCGTAGCTTATAAACACCTGCAATACCAGAGGTATGTATTACGCGTGCGTTGCCAACCCTGAAGAAACCTCTTTACATCCCTTTTGAAGAACCCCATGCTGTAATCTTTTGGGAAAACCTCGGCAGGGAGCTCATTCCATAATATGAGTATTCGTGAGTTTCGTTTTTAGGTGCTCCTTTACACTTACAACTATTCACATTAACTTTACACCTTTTTTATCACATTATGTTTGTCTTTTGCGCATCACATGAGTACACCAATATCAAGACAAACGATTAACCGATTTTTAACCCGACTTTTTCAATTCGGTTGTATTTTCTTATCAGATAGAATATACTTACAGATTGTTCCAACAAAAATTTTATCTAAATGTAATTTTTAGATTAAAATAACTAACTGGTTTTGTCGCAACTGAACTAAATTTTTTTTTTGGGTACAATCTTTAATTAGTTAATGCTACTTTCAAACTTCTTCTAATACACACAATCTTATCCTTTCTTCTCGCATTTCACATAATTTACTATCACCAAATTTCGTTGTATACTACAAGTTTATTGTTTAGATATAATATACGATCCAATTACAGAAAAGGGAAATAATTGTATTTATATTTAGTATATTGTAAAGGTGAAGGTATGACCTTTATTTCTAATACTATATGTCATTATGTAAAATTATTGAGTACACAATGATGGAAATAATATCAATTTATCCAGTTTTGTCATGAAATTTTATTTTGTGGTTTTGCATGTAAAATCAATACATTAAAAAAAAAATACAAAACAGCCTCTGAAAAGTTTGTATTTAGAGACATCAAATAGTTTATTATTGAAGTGACACGCTTATTTTTTTTTGTATATCATAAAATTCCATATAATTTTTAACGAATTGAATTAACTGAATGTGCAGCATTACAGAATGTATTATCGGAAAATAAACATTACCAAAATATGATCAACTTATTGTTATAATAGGCTTGTATCTCAATAATTAATGGAATATAATTTATATATTTTAATAATATTTCTATACCAGTGTCTAATCATAAACTAAAATGTTTATTTTTGGATGAGTTCAATGCGAGCGAGAGTGGGGATTTGTTGAACTTTATTAACATTAAGGCAAGTAACTAGTTTGGTAGCAACTCCCTAAGTTTTCATATAATTTGAGGTGCTTGCGGCATTTATCCCTATTTGTAGCTGTGGTCAGACCGCCCAATGCCAGTCCGGTGTCTTGTCTGATTTAAATCTTATTACTAAGTATTAAGGAACATAATGATATACACTAAGTTACTGTAATCTTCAACTGAAGACTTAGACTTCGTAAAGGTGAGGATATGACCTTTATTTACATTATTAATAGAACTTAAACGAAATTCTGTAAACTTACGCTCAATTTAACATAATTAGTCTTCATGTTATATTTGTTTGAAGTACTTGTGTATGTTCGACAAATTAGCTAATTTCTCATGAATTTGTATTTAAAAACTTAAATCTTCTACAAAGTTGCAAATAAAAAAAAAATCTTGTTAATATAATTAAACCAGAGTTATGAAATTTAGTCATTTATAATCTTGAAAGTTTATTTGAAATTTATTGCTCAGTTTGGCTCATTAACGTAAATATTATTATATTATTATTAATATTTCTATTGTGTAATATCTAACATTTATACTAATTAGTTAACTTGTTTTTATACAACTTACAATGGTAAACAAGGTGACGGCCCACCAGATGGAAAGTGGTAACCGTCACCTATAGACATGAACCACCAACATAACAGATACTCCCATGATACTCCTCATGCGTTGCCATTCCTGAGGACTCAGGTGTCATTCCTCTGTATCCTGTAAATTCACTGCCATATCCCATCCTGCAAACTGAAACAGTAGTTAACGAAAAAGTACGTTTGTTATATATTTCGTTAATACTGTGTCTCGCAACTTTATATGCGTGATTTAAGATAACTATTCTGTATTAATATAGAAAGTGGTAAATCTATAAACTGTGTACAAAATTACATTCAAATTTATTCAAGCGTGATGCAGCAAAAGTATCCAAATATCTTTATAAATTTTCAAATTTACAATATTATAAATAAATAGGTATAGGTCAGCGACGCGCGCCTGACATCATTGGTATTACAAGCGTCCATAGACTACGGTACCCCTTTTACCATCAGACGGGCCGTATAAAAATTACAAAATGATTTAACAATCGCACCAATTGGCTGATCTTTCTTTCTTTTTTTTATCCTTCAATTTTTTTTAATAACTTACATTATTGTTTTAGAAAATCATGTAAATCTACAATTATTAACAATATCGACAAGCTACTCCGTGCCGCGCCATCCACAATAAAACGGCGGAAATAACAATATTTCAATATTATAAATAAAATATAGTTAACTATTATATACGATAAAAAAAGAATCATCAAAGAAAAAAATTAGGAACATCGCATCGAAGATCGCACAATATATACACCAAAACGTAACCTGCAAAGACTTACTTTGTGAAATTCGGTGAAAATAGATATTTGTGTATAAAACAGTTAAAATATAGATTAGCACAAGTGATAATAATTATTCTGTCGCAATTGCCCATTAAAAAAATCGACATGTGTTGTAAAAATTTAGAGCCACTTGTAATAAATTAACTAACAATGCTATCGGAATCGGATTTCGAGGGGCGATATAACAATCACGGTTCATTAAATCACCAAAGGAACCACCGAAGCGACCGATTGAACAACATATTTTGGAACCCTCCTGAATTAGCAACTATTTATTTACAGACCCCTAATTCATGGGTGTTACGACCACAGCCAAATTGAAGCAGTAGTCTAATTTATTTATATGTAGTAACATAATTTATTTATTTATATGTAGTAACATAGTAAGACAGTGTGTGGTTGTTCTTTGATTTTACTAGAATGGCAAATAAAAGAGGGGTAAAGAGGTTTCTTCAGGGTCGGCAACGCACGCGTAATACCTCTGGTATTGCAGGTGTTCATAGGCTACGGTAACCACTTATCATCAGGTGGGCCGTATGCTTGTTTGCCACCTCAGTGGTATAAAAAAAATAAGCTAAAGGCTTACATAACACAAAGTGATAATCTTTGCCTCTAAACATGAGAGAATCAAAAACATCACAGTGTGCCACTAACAGTACCCCCAATGCATTGTTATTTTTCAAGACTGGTTTTATGCATATGTCCTTACCTTGACAAAGATCCTTTTTAAATATTTTCGATCTCTCTCTAAACTCTTCTGAAAAATAGTTTAATGCGGCGTTAAAAAGAAAGAAATTCTTGACACCATTGTTTTTTTTTTACCTCATAACTCAGTTGTAAACTGATGTGGTAAAATATTTTTTTATTTATTAGGATATACTTACAGATTGGTCCCATAGAAATATTATCAATATCGGTTTAGTAATTTAGTTTTTATTTCAAAATAACTAGTCTTGCTACAATTGAAGTCGGTTTTTTTTTTTGTGGAACATAGTCATTATTGCGTTCATTATACTGTTATAAAAGAAATATTAATAATCTAAATAAATAATAGAGGATTTGTTTCCAAACTATAACACCAATAAAGCTTTAATTGTAATAAAAAATGTTCAAATTACATTTATTGACCTGCTGCTTGTTTATTTTAGTCTATGCTATGTTAACCCTCCGCCGTCGTCGGCTAATAAATAATGAATAAAAAATGCAAAACATGTCTCTAGACGGAAGAATGAGTTTGAATACCATTTAGGAACAGGTGCATCATAGGGTTAACCGGTTTAGGAAACAATAACATTGGATACGCACTGTATTTATTCAGGCGATAAAAGTTCTCGAATGGCCGTGGTCTATATGGAAATGCAGGCGGGATTTTCGACGGATTTGTCCGATTTTTAAAGAGTTCTAGTTGGTTTTCATATTTACGTAGGGTTTTTCAATTATAATATTTATAAAAAATTCATAGACCGTAAATGGGTGCTGTTTATGTAAGTGGCAGTTTCAAGATTTCTACTTGTATTTATTTAATAGCATTTAAATGCTAGTTATAATAATAATAATTTGTATTCTAATAAATAAATAACACATAATTACAATTTCTTGTAAAATTATTTGAAATTAACATTTAGGTGAATCTGTTAAGGGTTCTTCTTAGTCGAGAACAATATTCTGTATCCAGCGTTAAAATATAAAAAGCGTCAATTCAAAACTACATTAAATATTTTTTTAAACATTCTTATCGACTGCATATTTGATGCACTTTGACTTTTATACTTGTAAAACTCGAATCACAATAATAGTTTAACTGCATAATATTTAGATGACGGTCGTCACTCAATTACTAAGAGATACAACGATTGCAAAAGGCTGTTGACATGATTGTTTTATGCGGCGATCCTCTATTGATATAAGTTTTCACTTAATTCATTCGACAGATAACGGTAGAGAATATAGACGTCTTGTAAACAGAAAATTGGTGGAAGCGAAAAAGTATATTTTCCTCTGCAAAAACAAAAAATAGCAACATCAGTCTTAACAATACAGAGAGGCAAATGACGAGTTGTATTTCGAAGAACATTAAATTTAAAAATTTGAATTCAGAACACAGAGTCGTGTCTATAATTAGATTTTGACTGCAACAAGCCAGTTTTCGTTTCCCAAAAGAAAACGGTAGCTTCAAACACCAGTAAAAATAATAGACACAAAAATATATATAAATAAAAATAAACAACTATAGTACTAGACGCTGACTGGTTCAACGAAGGTTCTTATAGAGATAAAAAAATTAAAATTGTCGAGTAAAAAGGTGTATATGTACATCATTATACTTTTTTCCATACAAAGTGTTCCGAATAGCTTTTAATAGAACGACATCTGTCGGGTCAGTTAGTAAACGTATAAACATTGTTATCTATAAGAATACCAAGCAGTTTTAAAACATGACAGCAATATAAACAATGTATGATTCACTTAAAGATGCAAGTGGGTACGTTTTGTTTTTAAAAGAACATCTGTTCTGTATTGTTCGAGTCACGGGTTGACTGATAATAATATCGTGCAGTCATCACAAACAGTAGATCAACGTACAAAGTATCTATCACATATGGATGTTTTAATAAAGGAATAGGATTAATAAGCACTGAAACATGTCAGTGATTATATTTTTTTTTTATATAACTTAGAATGGCAAACAAGCTGACGGCCCACCTGATGGAAAGTGGTAACCGTCAACTATAGACATGAGCAGTACCATGAACATAACAGAGTGTACTGTTTCGCCCATGATACCCCCCATGCGTTGCCATTTCTGAGGACTTAGGTGTTATTCCTCTGTATCCAGTAAATTCACGCCATATCCCACCCTTCAAACCGAAACACAGCCATGCAAACACAACTGCTTCACGGTAGAAACACGAATGGGACAGAGGTACCCAAGCAATCGACTTTTGTACAAAGTCTCCCTCTGGTCACAGAATCCTTTAATCCTTTTCTTATTTACTTCATATAATGAATGTGAAAGTTTGTAAGGTTTGATGTATTTTTGTTACACTTTCACGCAAAAACTACTGAATGGATTTGAATGAAATTTATTACATTGGTAGGTTATATCCCAACTTGGAATATAGGATACTTTATATATTGATTTACGCGGATGAAGTCGCGGGATATAGATAGTGGATAAATACAAGCGTTGAAGCTAGGTAAATGATTTTTTTATATAATTTAGAATGACAAACAAGTTGGATATCTGATGGAAAATGGTAACCGTCGCCTATAGATATGAACAGCATCATAGATGAAGCGTTGACATTCCACGGAACTAAGTTGTATTATATAGTTTGTTAATATTACTTAATGATAATGTAAATAAACGAATAAATAATTAATCTGACCATAGACAATCTGCTGATGTCCAATAATAGTCATAAATCAAACATACTCTATGCTATTTTCTTTCCTAACTGCTACAATAACACTAGTAAAAATAAAAAATCAATTAATTAATTGAATGGTTAAATCAGTTAATTAATTAAATTTGGTTACTATTTATTATTAAATTGTAAAAGATAGCCTATATTACTACTACTTTTTATTAATTACTATAGAATTAGCGATCAAATAATACTTTTCGCAGAAAACCGGACAGTTCCACTAAATAAATTCGCATGAGTGCGAACTGCACTCCTTAATTCCTACCATGTTGAGTGGAAATACACATTTGTGTGAATTTGTGTAGCACAGCCGAGTTCCTTAGAACCTGTTCACGGCACTTAAGAACTCTGGTACTATTTTCATGTATATATATACATAGTTTTTCCTAAAAAAATCAAATTCAGTGTATATTATATATCCATTATGGGAGAGAGAGAGAATCTGAAAATTATAATATAATAAATAAATTTTAATTTTTTATTTTTCCTTTCCCTCCACTCCACTCCTTTCTCTCCCGTGGGTATCGTAAGAGGCGACTAAAGGAGAGCGAGGGATGGGCAGCAGCGTCCCTCTTAAAACATCTCTAAAAACCTAACTGCGGTTGCCAACCCGCCTGCCAAGCGCAGCAAGTACTGGCTAAATTCCACTTATGAGGATATTTTATGTTCAGCAGTGGACAGTTAACGGCTGAAATAATAATATTAAAATCGGATTTAGTAATTTTTTTCTCTATCGTGTTTTCGCCACGAGACTATCAGGCATGCACCTACAAGAAATGAATGAAAAGGTTTGTAAATATATTTAAATATTTATTACTTAAAGACGCCTAAATGGCTGAACGGATTTGAATGAAATTTAAAGTAGTAAAATATAGACAATATCCTAGGCTATCATAGGTTATTTTTTTTAAACAATTCACGAGGGCAAAAGCTAGTACCTGACTGATTTATCTAATTAACCCAGATAGATAGAAATAATATATTTAAGTTCATTATATATATAATTGAAATTTCTATATACCCATAATATATATTTAATTTACAAATTGTTTTATTAAATTAATGCACCGCCACTTGCTCTCTCTGTTTAGCGTAACGGTTGACTGGTAGAGAATGCCATCAGGCGTTAAATCCGCTCTGTAAACATATTTTAATGTGTGCAAAAGTATAAATAAAACAAATAAATATATACATATATATGTATGTATGCAGTAGTTTACTTTTGGTACAAGGAATGTATGAGGATGTAAAACTTCGTCTACTAAGTAAGTAACTACTCTAGAATTCTACTAAGTCTAGAAATATCAAAATGATACGCTGTGCAAGTTCAAACAGGTTAAATAACACACCCGAAAACAATGTAATTATTAAGAATAAATTTCCCAAAATTTCTACGGGAATGGAAAATGAGAAAAAAGGAAGGTGTGTTTCACATAAAGTAACAACGGGTTCCGTTCAAACCGAGCCCGGAATTCCGCTCGTCATCGGTGCAGATCAAAATTAAGCCTTGTACATACATAACACCAATGTTATCTGCAAGCGCACGCATATCGCCCGTTTAACCCTCGTTACACTGCCTAATTAGTGTCGACAAACGCGACTTGTTTGCGCAGCGACGGGTTAGCCCGTGATCATTTGTGAACGGCGCCTAAGCGATAGCCGGTTTCAAAATCGTATCTAGATGACTTTCGGTTTTAATCTACTTTAAAACTATATTAATCCTATTTATATAATCATCATCTTCCTACCCTTATCCCAATTATTATTTGGGGTTGGCGTAATATGATTTTATTCATATTACAAAAAGATTTGACTTATAGTTTTATTTATTATTTGTATTATTTGTATAATAAATTCTAAAATTTGTAATTATAGATAGATTGATGAATGAATGTTTGTTATTCTTTTATGCAAAAACTAACTGAATGGATTTAAATGAAATTTGGTACATGGTTGTATCCCAACTTAGCAATTAGTATATTGATTCACGCAAGAAAAGTTGCATACACAGCTAATGCGCCATATAATATTAATTACAAGAACCTTTTACTGACTGAAAATAGAGGTCCTCAATCAAAGTATGGAAAAATTTCCCAGTGGCTTCAGTGGATAGTTAACAGCTCATATGATGATGGAAAAATCAAATGGGCGAACCAACTTCACGATATCCTCACTCATATCACCCTGTAAGCAGTACAGACCATCAGGTTTATTAGCGTAATTACCAATAGCACAGACAGGGTTACCATTCCATCATCATCTATTCGAAAAACACAAATAAAAGTATACTGAGTTCTGGCCACTTAAATGTCTTAAGCTTTTAAAAATTAATATAACCTTTATGTGCACGATAGCAATTACGCCCCCAATAATTTTTTGGGTGACGACAAACATTGCATACATTAAATAAATAGTCCAGACATGTTTAAATTAATTCAAGGCTATCATATTCGTCTAGACGCGACTTAATTATTAACCTGTGAAAGTATACCAGTACCTACTACTGCTAGTATAAAGGTGTCGCCCTCTGGTGGCAAAAGTATCAAATATATAATCAGCCAATTAGAAATAGCCCATAGAGTTCAGACTCAGTGATCCAGGTTGATGCTGGTCAAAGAGGTCCGCCCCGAGGCCACTACCTAACCCTCTCAAGGAGTGTTTAGGAGACCTGTCGTCGTAGTCATATCACATTTGTATATACATATCGGTTAAATGTAGATAGTGCGGTGTGGTCCCGGCATAGAAAAGACCAACTCTTCCTTTCCCGTGGGTGTCGTAAGATGCGTCTAGTAAAGAAGGGCGAGGAATGGGCAGCAACGTCCCTCTTAAAACATCTCTAAAACCTAACTAATTGACCCAAACGGTCTTACTAGAAAAAAGTTAAACCTGCAGTTAACAGGCGTTAAATATATGTTTACGAATAGACGTCTTACGCGCGTCTGTCATATCTTTATGTCTAAATATGAAAAAGTCTATTTTACTAAAAATAATAATAACAGATATTATATTTATTAAACATTGTTTAGATAGGCAGTCTTTTAAATTACTTTAGTAAGAAGACCGAAAAGGTTCTAGTTTCGTCTGTATTATTTTTACTAACAAAAATATTTTACTAATAATTCAGATAAAACTACAATATAAATTTGTCGTAGATTTTTAATTTTATACCACGAAGATTGTAGAATATGGACGAGCTGGTGGTAAAATAGCACGCAATCCTACGGTAAGGCATTGGAAATAGGAATTAGTGTCAAGATATCAAGTGCGCGTATTGACGCTGAAGAAAGAATCTGTGGTCTCTAGGGAAAACCCTCGGTAGGAAACTCATTCGAAAGTGCTATACGGATCCCTCGTCTGCCCGACAATTTAACTTCTTATCGATATCGACTTTTAATCGGTCATTTATAACATTACTACATTTTATTTTAACCTAATTCAGAAAGGAGTAAATTCTTAGTTCAACTGATTTTTTTCATTTATTATCTTCGCCTATTTTGAGCCAATTCTGATGGTCATTTTTATTGAAAGGATGGGATTGGATATTGGAATATAAAATCGACATGGGTATAAACCCATGTCGATTTTATATTCAATATATATAGTCGATCCGAGTTTATTTCTAAATTATATCTTAACAAGATTATAAAAGCCACAACTAAATTACTGGAATTTTTATTTGTCCATCTGTCTGAATGTTTGCACTGGCATCACGCAAAAACTTTTACACCAAATTGGATGATGTTTCGAACTTGTGTTCACAGTTGTTTCTGAAAGTAAAACTAAATTTTAATCTAGTGCGCATTTTATTTTGATACGCCATCTAGCGTTCTGTTTGATTACTTTTCCACCTTTCATAATTCATGCATACGAAGTGGGCGGCGGTAGTCACTTGCCATCAGGTGAGCCGCATGCTCTTTTGCCCCTTGTGTTGCAAAAAAAAAAAATAAAAAAAGAAGTCGTGAGCAAAAGCAGTATATTGCAATAATATAAATTAATACAAAAATGTTTTTTTGATTTCTCTATGCACAGTTATATTCATAGAATTCATGCAAAAATTGTTTATTAATTATATTAAGTTAGTCATGTACAAAATAGAGTACGCAGCAGAAATAGCTTTATACGTAACAGAGCTTATATTAGTTGCATCAAAAGGTATTTGCAAAACTAATCCACGAATCGTTTTTATTTTTATAGAAGGAAAAGATTAAGCGTTGAATATGAATGAGCTTAGGAATGAGTGGCGGGAAAATGACATAAGACGAGATTTCTCGCCGAGTGGTTCCTATGATGTATTACAAATAACCTCTATGTATACGAGTATTACAGATTTTATTATACAATCGTTACTGATATTACAAACGTGACACAGTTTTTTTGTGTTGTTGCGGTGTAATGGTGTGTGTCTGATCATATCCCGGTAACGCAGCTGAAGTCGTGGATAAAACTTAGTATCTATTATTATAAATGCGAACGTTTCTCTATCACGACTTGGCACCTTCACGACTCTACTAATCATCATAAAATTTGGTTCCCATATATATTATATGACACCCACATATAAATTAAAAAAAAAAAACATACTGCAAACAAAATTATATATATATATATATATATATATATATATATATATAATGATGATTGATTAACTGACCCATACGATGCTCAACCAAAACCTTTAAATCTGGAATACTATGGCTATCTTGCGCGTGAATGTAGTAAGAGGCAACAAACGGAACTTAATGGTCAGTCTTGAGGGATCGACAGCAGCGTCCCCCTTGAAACATCACCAACACCAAACTGCGGTTGCCAAACCGCCTGCCAAAAATAATAATTATTGGTAAAACAACCTAATAAGGGAAGACCTATGTTCAGCAATGGACAGTTAACGGCTGATATTATGACGATGTTATATTAAAAAACATATAAAGACGAGGCAAAGGAAATTTTTGAACAGGTACAAAATGTCCCTACCTTTCATAGGCTATAAACACTCGAATACCTTTTTTTTTAAGCAACATAGAAAGGCAAACAAGCTGACGGCCCACCTGATGAAAAGTGGTAACCGTCGTCTATAAACATATGCACTACCATATCTGTCTAAGGACGGTTCTATACATCGCTTGCAGGGCGTTTCTACGCACGAATGCGATTATATCGATTCATTTTCTAATTCTAAAGCTAGTTGCAGTATACCCTTGCGACTCACGTTCCTCACTAGATACCTAGTTGCAAGTTTCCAATGAATATATTAGGCGCAGTCAGGTATACTAACAAGAGTTAGTATTCATGACAGCACGCTTCCCTGTACCGTAATCGTGTTACTGATACTGACTGATATTATTAGGTCTATAGGTAAGGCAAGAGAAGCAGTTACGAACAGAGTGCACGAGCAACTTTAATTGCATTTTATCAACAATTCTATATATATATATATTATATATACTAGCCTAGACATATATAGAAAGCAGAGTTTGAAAAAGACAAACACGGCCGGAAATGGATGGATAAGAATCATCTGCTTTTAGCAGAGAATTACATATGGTAAAGGGCCTATGTCCAGCTATGGATAGATACAAGCTGAAATGATGATGATGATGACTTGCTTTATCCTACTGTATTCATATTTTTTTTAATTGTAAATTTATCAGCTATTATAAAATTATGGACTGTAATAAGCAAATAGAAGAGATACACGTAAAATCGCTCTAAAATTTTACGAAAACTTTTATCTGACCCATAGTTCTGACTGTTATACGGTAAAATTAACCAAAACGTTATTACTCAATCACGACGAACAACACAGTTAGCCCAAGCCCTTTTTTGTTTGGATAACGAGTTAGGAACGATTTCTTACAAAAATATAGTCACTACGATCTCGTCTACAATCTCTACCAATGTTCGCGTCGTTTTCTTTGCTTGAACTGTAGCCGCAGGAAAAGCGATGCAGTATTAATAACTGCAATATTCGCATTACATTTTTTGTTAGTAATATCCGTTTGTAAATGTCCTTATTATTAAATAAGGATATCATCAAAAGATTTGTTTAAATAAATTATTGTAAATTATTCTTAGACGTAGCGTTAATTTTCGTTTTTAGTTACACTTGTGATGGTTGAAGTTCTAACGTTGATATGAACATGTAATGCGTGAACAATCATAATGATAAGCAATGGTTTCGGGTAGTATTTTATTTGTTATTGAAAAATGGTGACGTTTAAATTTTTATAAATTAGGAATTATAATTTACTATTCAAAATTACAATCATACGACCAGTTTACGTCAGTGAATCTTCAAGTCAGTCACCAGTTAATCAGTGACATCTGACAGTGACATCTGCCACAAAAAGATATGCATACGATCCCACGTAGAATGATCGATCCGAGAACAACATTACACCATAGTAATTTGTAAATAGTTAAACTACTTTACTAGTTTTACCGCGGCTTTATCCGTAATACCGAATTAGTATAAAAAGTATCCTAAATGTCAAGTTAGTTTATAACCTATCCGTGTACAAAGTTTTATTCAAATCTGTTCAGCATTTTAAACGTGATTGAGTTATAAACACCTAAACATCTTTAGAAACTTTCATTTATAATATTATTAAGAGTTATTTTTACTTAAGCTTACTTACCAGCTGTTACCTCCACTTCATCCATTACATTTTTAACTATTCCAAATACTGGGTTACCAAATTACATGATTTGGGAACGACGATTGAAAGAGTAACAAACGAACAAACAAAAAAATATAAAGATGTGTTGGTTTCTTTGAGGGTGACAATAAATAAGTTTAATTCATTTAATATCAGCGTATAAGACAAAGTGTTTTTCTTCAACTCTTATTCAAGGAAACATCACGGTGCTTGCCATTCGAGCTTCACTTCACTAATGACGTCTCCCGAGGTTTCCACTTACGTCTTATTGGTTTTACTAGTCTATCTTTTTTTTTTCATAGAGATAAGTCACTTATATATACCTACTTTTTCTATGTGAATTCTATTTTATTGTTATGGATTCCAAAGCCGCAATAGATCTCTCCCGGGACTCGTATGGGCTTCACTCACTGTCAATTGTAATGCGCGGCTAATAATATTGGTTAGAGAAAACAATTCGATAATACAATATGGTAAGATCATTTCCATTAATATATATACTGGCACAAAGCCCTCAATCGCCTTATTCCCAAATAAAAATACAGGATTATATAATTCTATAAATTTAAGCCAATCGATTCATAATCCTCAAATGCCGTTCGTTTAAAAAAGTTTCATATAACACACCAAAAAACCTGATTCAGAAAATAGGACAGTGTTTGAAAAATCAGTCTAAGAAAACCTGAGAGCAAAACCAACCAAATCAGAGCCAACTCAGAAAAGAATATTTCCTAAATTTTCGATTAACTCTCTTATGATAAAAAGACCGTTAATAAATCAATCTGAGTATATACGGTGAAAGAATCGCTATACTGGATTCTAAATACTTAGCAAAATATGAGCATGTAAAGTGTCTGACTCTCCATCAGTGATTATTGTATTCATAATCCGTGGAACAATGAGCATATTTATTCATTTCACATTAAATCAAAAGTTAAAACCTTGAGTAATATGGATAAAAACATTTATATATATAATACATATTAATATATGAAAATGGAATGGGAACCGTGCTAAGACTATCGTTATACGCTTGCAAGGCACCAATAAAAAAGATAGATGTAAATGAAAACAGGTCAGCTAGCACATCGTGACAAATTCTAAAAGAATTAATCTCAATGGTCTCCAGGGGAAACCGTGCGGAGGTTGACATGATAAAGTATACTCAACTGCGGTTGCCAACCCGCCTGCCAAACGTGGCAACTACTAGTAAAACCCCCTTATGTCTATACAGAGCGGTGGATAGTTAATGGCGTGATATGATGATGATGATGAACGTAGGTTCTTGTTATACCCTATTACCAACAATCCCCTTCCCCTTATAAAAAAGTGAATTACGCCGAGCCCAAGTAATTGTGAATGAATGAATGAGTATACTTTATTTACATTATACAATATAGGAAATAAGCAAGACATTTTACAAACACAACGATGTGATAAGAACACGAAGATGATGATTTATTAATTTAACATAACCTTGTCTATAGGAGTTCCATAAATAGGCCCATAACTATTTATTCTACCTAACGTATAGCGGCAGCGGTTAACGATATACCATTGTTAAATTTAACGAGCGATCGCAATTTGCGGTAATACTGATCAGTAACTATGTTAGTTTTCGAACTTTTAGAATCACTTCATATTTAATGTGGGGTTATAATTTAGGAACAAACTTCGGTTAATCTATTACAACTCTTGTTTCAATATAGCAAAGTTTACAATTGCGTCAAAACCACTTTGCTGGTAGATAATTTCACTTAACATGTGTTCAAGTGTTTTGCAGAAGTTTTTAAGTGAGTTTTCTAAGAAATACTCTCAATGCCGTGATGAGATACTAAAAAGTCTAACGCGTTTGTATCTAACCGTGCACCTATATTTATCAGGTAACAGAGGGAGACTTTGTACAAAAATCGATTGTTTGGGTACCTCTGTCCCATTCATGTTTCAACCGTGAAGCAATTGCGTTTGCATGTCTGTGTTTCGGTTTGAAGGATGGGATATGGCGTGAATTTACTGGGTACAGAGGAATAACACCTGAGTCCTCAGGAATGGCAACGCATGGGGGGTATCATGGGCGAAACAGTATACTCTGTTATGTCCATGGTACTGCTCATCTCTATAGGCGACGGTTACCACTTTCCATCAGGTGGGCCGTCAGCTTGTTTGCCATTCTAAGTTGTATAAAAAAAAAATTATAATAAACATAAAAAGCAAAAATTTATTTTTCCGGTTTTAACGTATTTGTTTTTTCTATCAATCTATCAGTTGCTTTAGTTTACTGCTAAGCAGCTACGATTACATGGTTTTTTGTCGATTAGAAAAGTAAGATATCGCTGTGAAGTTACAGAGTACAGAGGCATCATATCTCAATAGGTTAAGCGATTGTTATTAATGGGGTCTAACAGGTCCATTGTTAGCAATATACCTTATCAGATCGACCGAAGATACTTATCGATCGAAGGGGATCCGCGCAGTTCCCCTTGGAAACTATCATGGTTAATTCTTGTTGAATTTGTCACGATGGGCTAACAGACCTTCTTACATCCTTACTTATTAACGCTCATTAGTGCCCCGCTAACGTATACAGATAGCACAGGTGAGGATACCATTCCATTTTCATCCCATTAGAAAATCTCTATCGGCCATCAGTTTATTTGACGTTCAAAGATCTAATAAGAAAACACAAAGGTGATAAAGAGTGGTCACAACTCATTTTCATGTATAAACCCATAGCAACAGTATTGATTTCCTTTCCTTCCTTCAATTATCAATAAGTATCTACTTACAATTAAAATATTCATGAATTACTAAGGGCTTTCCTTGTTAGTCTTAACAAGGATTAATCAGAAGGAAGTACTAAGTACAAAAAAACTGTTAAAAAGCTATTAAATTCTTCAAGTTTTTGATGGTTCATGGTCGCCATATTTATTTTACATGGCAATCATGTATGAAGAACTCAGAAAATTAATACAAATGTAAAAACATTCTATTTATTACATTGTCAGTTATCCGAACATACATATATATCCTCAAAAACAACACTATACATTTTCTAGCAATCAAGTAATATGGAGGTAAATTTAAGCAACTTTAAAAAAAAAAAGTGTGAATACAAGATTACGTGGTTCTAAATTTAAATATTTTACATCAAAATTGAAAATTTTAAAATAAGAATAGTGAGATTAGTAACTAGCGACCCGCCACGACTTCGCATGGATGCAATTTAGAAATAATGTGGTGTCAGAGTGGAGTGATTAACATATATTAATATTACTATTGTTTTAGTCTAAAAATCTTTCCAAACTACATAATTTGTATAATTTTTTTAAAAACATTAAAATTATATGAAAGTTATATGTATAATGTAAAAATCCATCGCTGACTTTTGTGTTGTCCTAATAAAAAGGTACAATTACCATAACATTGTTATATTTTAGCTTTTTCGATGAAAACTCTCAATCGATTTGATTTCTTCCGAAATCTTGTTATCGTCATATTTCAACAAATTAATACAATATTATACTATACATTTAAACCTTCTTCATGACTCACTATCTACTGATGAAAACATCATTAAAATCTGTTGCATAGTTTGCAAGATCTAAACGAACATACGGTGGGAAGCGACTTTATTTTTACTTTGCAGATATATTAGATTTGTCACGACGCGAACATTTTCTTGTATTAGATAATGTGCTCCAGACAAAATCGATAAGGTCGATAGACATTCGAACTGGGACGGTATCATTTAGAAATATTAAAAAGAAGTACGCACCATTTTGGTTCAAAGTTTACAAATAAGAAACTAATAAAATACAGCATTCACTTAGAACTTTTCTCTTAAAAATGTTTTTCTTTAACTTGAAGAAGAAAAATCAAAATGCCAACTTTACTTTCAGCCCGACACCCCATCGACATTTTTACATTATTCATTCAAATGAAAAATATCAACTTGTTAAGTTTCTAAAACCAATTTTTGTATGAAATTATCGATAAATTGTAGCGTATCTTTGACGACGAATACATAAAATACTCTTACTTTATTGCTGTATTTATTGAAACATAATAAAAATATACTAATATAGCGAACCTAAAATCAAAAGGCGTTCTTTACCAGTAAACTATTGGATAATAAAGTAAGTTTTCAAGGAGTCAATCAATTTCACCTTCCCAATAGATTCATGGAAAGATTGTCTTTCTTCATACAAGATTTAAAGAACTTGTAAATTAAACTTCGGACAAAAGTCGATCTCGTTTAGATGATAATGAGGATTAGAACTGCTCGTGATTGTATTGCATGGACGGTCGATCAATGAGGTTAAGCAACTTTAGGTACGGGCCTTCCTAGAATGGATGACTGTACCTATACAGAGTGATATTGAGATCATTAGCATCCTTTAAAAGAAGTGTCCTATTAATGAAACTGAATATTTTCAAAAAAAAAAAAAAAAAACCCATGTTAAAAGTATAAATAAATAAATAAGTAAATAAATAAAAGACGAAAAAATTGAGACTCCCATACTAACTCGCATAACTTTTAAGCTAGTTTCAAAATTAAAAACCTTTTAAGGTTTTGCCAGAAAAGGGGATTCTAGTCACCCATTACTAACAATTCCTTCACCCAGGTTACTTGAAGATTTGCAAAAAAGTGTATATTAGAAAGTCAATTTCGATTCTCGTAGTCGAATACCTAAATATAATTTGTAGCAACGAAGTCTTCCACTAAACTTGACAAATTTTAGCCATTTTTTTAACTTTGGCAACTCTGCTATTCTTAGAAGTGACACCCAAATTTTAGAATTACATAATTTTAGAATTAAATAACTGAATGTAACAGTCGTCATTGATGATAGATGAAATTGATTTGGCGAATTACTCACGAAGTAATCACAATGCTTTTTAGGGGGGACAGCGTGGAGATCGACCTAATGCTAGCAATGGTTACTATCTTTCTTTTATAGACAGCAACAAGGAACAGTTCTGAACAACGTAAAGAAATAGCCAAATTTCCACACATCTCTAGGACCAGTTCTGTATGGTCCCGGCATAGAATAGGCCACCCCTTCCTTTTCTGTGGATGTCGTAAGAGAAGACCAAAGAAACTTAATGATAGAAGAATGGGCAGCAGCGTCCCTTTTAAAACATCTCTTAAAGCCCTTATGAGAAAAGCTTAGCGTTCAGCAGAGTGAAAGGACCAGTTATTTTCTAATGATGCACTAAACTACAAATGGTAGGTGCCCGTATTAATTTTTTATTTAAATGGTATGTAAACATAGAATTGAAATGAAACACTAGGTATCATGTCGTATAAGGTGGTCAAGGATATGACCTGGGTTAGAAGGCTGAAAGAAGATGCATGAATTAGTTGCACCAACAAGAGAAAATTCTTAAAAGAAGAAACATAGAATTACGGAGAATACTAAAATTGAACATAGATAAGCCAACTCATATGCATTATGATAAGATAATGCGCAACCTCATTAGTACGTGCAAGTTAGACATCGCAACTTGAAGATTTGATACAATTGCTCGTTTAGTATGCAAATAACTGCATACTAAACGAGTAATTGGGACTAAACGCGTAATACGTACACTAAGTAAACCGTTTAACGATTGACAAACGAATCCATCGATAGATACGTTATCGCTAACTAGTCCATATCTATACTATTATTACAAAACTAAAGAGTTTGTGTTTGGTTGGTTGAACGCGCTAATCTCAGGAACTATCCGGTTTGATTTGAAAAATTCTTTTATTGTTGGATTTTCCACTTGGATATATAGTCACACTATAACACAATAGGAACGGAGTATCAGTAAAAAATGTTGCAAAAATGGGGAAAATTTATTTCTTTTGAGACGATGTTGCACGGGTCAGCTATATGATATAGTATGAGACGACAACGTCTGGTGTCTTGTTCTTTCTCATGCGAGCACTAACCGAAACGATTCTATCAATAAATTCGTTTCACACTTGTCGAAGGGCAGATTTGTCCGTTTCAATATCGTCACAATATTTGTTTTGCCCTTGTGGAATATCTAGGAAGTTGACAAGTTGTTATACTTCACCCTATTTGTGGACATCAATAATTTTAGCGTTTTATTATTAATAATTTAAGTGCTAACTATATATAACTTGGTAGAATCATAAAGTATCCTACATGCTAAGTTTGGACATAATCTACCCGTGTACCAAATTTCATTCAAATTAGTCTTGTAGATTTTACGTGAAAGAGTAACAAATGTTCATGTTTCGATCTTTACAAACTTTCGCATTTATAATATTAATAGGCTTAATAGGATGACTTGCTGATAACAATTGTTTACCGCGAATCGTGCTGAGCCGACTCCATATTTCGTTCGTTCCGTAATCGGGGATTCATGTAATTACAATTTCATTTACTACGTCATAAATGAAAATTCGAAACTGGGGTATACGGATTATATTAATTTTTTTAAATTTCGAACTTAAACATTCGCTGTGATTTAATAGAATCAATCAGTTATGCGAAGTGTTTTTATATGTAGATATTTACATACATATCACGATAACAGATATTAATATTGAATATTTAAATATTTCACACCATGTGTCTAAAGTATCTAATTATTATTAATAGAGCAACAACTAATAAAGACAAGGAAATGTTGTCGTAAACAGTTTTCCTACATTTTTATTAGAAATTTAACATAGGCGTAACGAAACAAATTTCATCTTGATAAAGACAAAATGTGTAATACTTATAAAACTATAGAACAAACAGTCCAAACACAATTATACTATCACGTAAACCCAAAATTAAACCCGGCTTTTTTGGCTCAATTACGTAAATTCGTTATATATCTAATTTTAAAGATCCTATCTCTTTCCAAAGCTTAACCACAAAAAGAGGAACGTGAAAAACATTAAAATGTCGTTAACTGTGCATTCTTCTGTGAACTAAAAGGGAAGCGTTAAAAACGATTGGGCTGTAGTCGAAAGAGACCTAAAAGCAGTCAAGACTGTCGGAAAAATGATAATAGGGTTCCATAGGTAAAATATTCGTTTTTAAGATATCTTAAACTAGTCAGTAGTTTAGTAGTTTGATTTTTATATCAAAATAACTGGTTTATTGACGATTAAAATAATATAATTAATAATAAAAATTAACAAATAATATTTTTTTTGTATGAAGCAAAATTTACTTGATAATTTATTAAATAATGACAGATTTAATGAGCTCCTAGCTAAGCTTCAGTAGAAGAGGCACCATTAGAGAAATAATTTAGTTGGTCTAATTAATAACGATGTAACTTTTATATTTTTACTATGAAATGAGATATATATAAGAAATATTAATAGTCGTGATTGTCCACTTGGTGGAATTTTGCATAGATCTTGATATTATTAGAAAAACACTTATATGTACTCTTCCAAAAATATTATTATTTTATTTTTGGAAGCATACAAGTGCATTTTTAAATAATATCAATATGAGGAAAATAACTTTATTTTTTTTTTAATGCAATAATTTCTTACAATTAGAAATTAAAAATAATTAATTTCCCAATAGTTCAACTACAAGATTTGAACCTTCGTCTTCCAGGTATTTGGCCTAATGTATAAATAGGAAAGGAATTTGATTTAATTCAAATTTTTCACACGCTTTAGTCGAAAAGTAAAAGGAGGAAGGAGGAACAAACTTTACAGCACTTCAGGGGCTTACATCTTGCGAAAATGGCACTTAATCGAAAAAGTTTATTTGAGATGGTCGATTGCATTTATGAAGACTACTTCAAAAGTTAATTTTTCAGATGGCAATGAGAAGAAACAGAGATTACGTCAAGAAAGGAGTATAGTAATTTAATCACTTTTATTGATAAAATTTTCTAATTACAAATTATATTTTAACTGTAAGAAGATTTATGTGTTTTATTGCCAATAATTCTTGACTAGTTTCGGGATCATCCGGGACCATAATCACGATCGGCCATGATGCCAGTCAATGTAGTTTTTCTCACAGTTAAATTACCAATTTCTTTGCTATATCTAATTATTATAAATTTAATATAATAAAAACGTATCTAATGATATTTAAGAAAATAATAATTAATAGAGGGTAAGGCAATAGTTTCTTGAAATTTTGTCCGTTTGTATGTTTGTTCTGGCAATATGCAAAAACTACTGCACCAAATAATGCCGTTTCTACAATTGTGCTTAGAATGGCAAACAAGCTGAATGATGGAAAGTAGCGTCGCCTATAGTGAGCAGTACCATGGACATAATAGAGTAATGTTTGCCCATGTAACTGAATATGTAATTTCAAACCGAAAAAGTTATGCAAACACAAGTGTGAAACACGAATGTCGTCTTTTTACAAAGTCTCCCTCTGGTAAATATGTAATTTAAAATCTAGTGTAATGTGTCTTTCACTACTTTTTCTACTCCTAAAATCCACGCTTACCAAGTAGCGGACAAAAAGTTAGTATAAAATAAAGTCTTATTTTCTAATTAATAATATTATTAATGTACGAGACGATAAAAAGTTGGAACTCTTTTCTATTAAGCAAGAACTTATTTGTGTAAAATGAAAAAAAAAAAATACGTAAACAGTAGGTGCAAGACCGCGAGAACGCGGTAAAGCATAGCAAGAAAAGTCACTGAGGAATCTGTGAATACTATCTCGAATTCTTGGCACGCCTTGTCTCGCATTCGATCGGTGCATTGAAATAGCTTATTTCGATATATCGATGGAGTCTGATACTCGCAACATATGATATTCTCACAGTATATAATATTCTTATTAGCTGTACTGATGGTGTAAACGATTATGGTAGAATGTATATGTCGCGTGGAGGAATGTAGTGCTAAATCTATATAAGGACTTTAAGAGCTAATGCTCACGTCGACACGTCAATTTAAAATTTCCAGAGATTTCCAAAGGAGATACCGTGTATTCTGGCCTTAAGACATTTTCAACCGAATTAAAAAAAAAGGAGGTTCTCAATACGGGTGTAATTTTGTTATGTTTGTTACCTCATAACTCCGTCAGTCATAAATCCATTTGGTAAATCTTTGTTATCCGAAAGGATACACTTACAGATTGATACAATAGAAATTTTATCCAAATCTATTCAGTAGTTTAGTTTTTAAAACAAAATAACTGGTTATGCCTCAATTTTTGCGTTTTTTTTTTATGGAACACAATACAAATTTTGTTAAAGACCTTCTCGCTGTCTTCGCATAAGCATTATCCGTTAAAAAACATTGAATAAAATGTTAAAATATCATTCCTTTGGATCTTTATGGTAGAAAAGCTACATTTACTGGGACAATATCAGTATGAACGAAAACACGAAATTTAATCCGAAAATTCGACATCTCATTTCATGGTAGACCCCTGTAATTGGTGTAATTTTAACACACTGTTAAAAATATTTCGCGATAATATTTTTTGAACGGATTAGATTTAGAAATTTTAAGTCTTCAAGGAGATGGAAGCCTTGTAAATATTGACGGAACGGAGAACAATCTCAACTCGATACACGCTCGGGTTCAAAATGTATTTTGAAAGGTAAACAGTAATGTTACTTTTCTGCTAACGGTGTAAGTATAATGGCGGGTAAATATTTGGGCAACGGAGAGCAATCTCAAATCAATATACTCCACTTCAGGTTTAAACACTGATCACAGTAATGCATTTATCTGCTACTATTTACCTTGCCATTCGAATGTTTTATTGTTCTCTTTTGTAAATCTATGACGTTTCCTTGTTCGTAGTGTACCGCATGTACATATTTATTTGTTGTTTCTTTTCATGAATCTTACATGTTTCATTAATGTTAATACTCGTCTTTATTTTAAATTAGCTATTGCTCGCATTCGCGTAAATATATGCATGAATCTTTTACCGATACTAATGAAAAACATTTTTTTTATACAATTTAGAATGGCAAACAAGCTGACGGCCCACCTGATGGAAAGTGGTAACCGTCGCCTATAGACATGAGTAGTACCATGGACATAACAGAGTATACTGTTTCGCCCATGATACCCCCCCAGGCGTTGCCATTCCTGAGGACTCAGGTGTTATTCCTAACACTGCCCGCTATTGTGAGAAATTGAAATTACCTCAATTCATAACAGGTATTGAGCTCCGCAAAAACAAACTACTTCAATCTTGAACACAAATAGAATAATTAACAAGAGGTTTGATAGCAATTTTAATGGGATGTTAAAGGAATGATTACCCCACTTACTTTATACGCTGACGGGGTGGGGTACCAATGATGGGTGATAACAGATGAGAAATGAATTTAGTTCAGTGACGAATTCACCGGGAATTAACCACGATAGTTACTAGGAAGGACCGCGTGGAGGTCGACAGCGTATTGTTAGCGCATAAGTCGCTAAATCTTATTATTAACAATCCATCATCTAACAAAAGAAACACAACAGAGATATCTATTGGTGACGATGGATGAAAGATGAATTTAGTTCATGATTGACAAAATTATCACCTTTCTCGATGGAATTAACCACTATGGTTACTAGGAAAGTAATAACTTAGCTAAAAAACTTAATAAACAGTTTTTATCTGGATTAGTACTCAATGATTTTTTTTTTGGAAGTCGACTTATTAAAATCGTTAGCAGATATATTAATATTGTTAGCGTACTACGACTAGTCGCTAAATTTTATTACTTAACAATCCCATCCTATCCTCGCACATTACAAAAGAAACACAACAGAGATATCTAAACTAATTCTGACAAAATAAACATAAAAATTTAGTCGATGGAGCGTTTCGCGCGTGCGTTTTGTGTGCGCGTTACAGCCGTTGCTCGAGAACACATGATTAAGATGGCTCTCCAAACGAATTGAGTTCGAGGAGACCGGTTCGACGTTAGAAATTGGGTCGCTCGACATCACGTACGGAACAAAACATCGACACAGTTCTCGATGTAATTACACTGTAAGTTCGGTTTAACTTTATTTTAAAGTAATAACTTAGCTAAAAAAACTTTGAAAAAAAATATTTTCTGGGTTAGTAATCAATGAAATTCTTTTGGTTCTAATTCAAAAGATACATTCAGGCATTTCTAAGAGAATAATATTACAACATCGTCATATTATATATATAATTTATAACCAGATATATTAATATTAATTACAGCTATTGACTACGACTACGACTTATCATCGTAAATTTATGTGCCTGCCATCTTAGAATTCTGCCTCTTATTATTCCAACATCGTAAGAGAGGGACATTTCCTGGCCACCACGTAGCCCGGATCTGACTCCAATGGATTTTTTTTGTGGGACTACCTTAAGGCTAAAGTGTACGACTCTAACCCGCGGTCAATTAATGACCTAAAAGAAAACATCCGCAGAAAAATGGCAAGCATTTCAGCAGTGACGTGCCGCGCAGTCATCGACAATTTAAAATTTTTCTGTAAATACATGACGTTATTTACAAAAAATAATTCCCGTTTTTCTAGCTATATTTACAAATAAAAATATTATTCATAGTGTAATTAGTTTTATTTTAATTAATTTTTTTCATTACTAAGGTAATACGTTGGAAATCAAATATATTTATCTGTGATGGGTGTGCAAATTGTAAATATATGTAGATCTTGGGAGTAGTGGTTGAAATTAAATAAATATTATTTTGCATGAATGTAGGTGATTTTCATATAAAAGTGATGAATACTGCTTTTATACCTTCTGTCCCTATGGAGGCCCTATGGTCGTTTTTGAACAGGTTGAAATTATATAGGTGAATGCTTTTAATTTAAATTATTAATTTAGTCCATGACATTCTTATTTATTCAAATTTGTTTTAAAACACTTATATTTAACATCATCATCATCATCATATCAGCCGTTTACTGTCCATAGTCCATACTAAACATAAGTCTCCTCCTATTGGTGGGTTTTGCTAGTAGATGCCATGCTTGGCAGGCGGGTTGTCAACCACAGTTAGACTGGGAGGAAAGGGATTGTTAGTAATGGAGACTAAAAATCTCATTGCTAGCAATATACCTAACCAGGTCGACCTCCACGCGGTTCCCCCTGGAAACTATCATTGTTAATTCCTGATGAATTCATCATGATGTGCTAACTGGCCTGTTTTCATTCTCATCTATCACCCTTCACTGGTGCTCCGCCAGCGTATCCCGTTAGCGCAGGCGGAGTTACTAATCCATTTCCATCCAACAAAAAAAAAAAAACCAGTTAGATTTTGATGATATTTAAAGAGGAACGCAGCTTCTCATCTTTCGACCATTAAGTTCCATATTCTCCTTTTATGACACACACGAGAAAGGTAGTCCATTCTATGCCGGGACCACACGACCGGATTCGTTTGATATTTGTTAAAGTAATTAATTTATTATTGTTTAGGTGATTATATCTAATACGTCTTTGTTTGATTCGGGCATGTATTACTAGTTCTAGTTCTAGCCCTTTAGAACCTGTCTTCAATTGTAACTGAATTAATGAATAGATCACTACACTTTTACAACATTTAAAATATCTTATTAATTTAAATAATATCTTTTTAATTTCTTATTTTATCTTTATAAAACTAAATAATTTCTATAGCAATTGTGATAAATTTATAAATAGCTTGATAATATATTTCTTGAAACGATAACTCCTGCAAGTTATTTAGTATATCACTTTTATCTTGAAGGTTCTTAAGTTCAGTGATAAGGAGAACTGACAGCATGCTTGCCAGTATAAGTTCTAAAAAAATGGAAATAGAGACAAAATTCCCTTTACCTTGTTAGTTGTTTTTTTTTTTAATTATGGTAACACTATATTAATTTATTATGTACATTATAATTATGGTACTTACTTAAATGAATTGCAACCAATAATGTGGTAGAATGATACAAAATGTTAATGTACCTGAAATGAAAAGCAACAAATTAATCAACAAATACTGCTTATTTAATAAGTACAGTACTTTTTTTAATATTAACTGAATAACTGGCCATTTCTAAATACTATATATTTATATAATAGCTACGAAGGTACAATATCGTAATGAATGTAATACCAAAATGGTATGGCCCATTATGTTATTATGTAATTTCACCGCCATACTTGACCCTTCAAACCATACACAGTCATGTAAGCACAGCTGCTTGACGGTAGAAACACGTGTGAGGCATAATACAAAGGCTAAGTTGAATCAAAAGAAAATATTATTCTTAAATCTATTTCCATTCGATATATCATGCATACGATTCATTATACGAATACGATCCTAACAACTTATCATTCAATCAACGCTGAATAGCAGCGAAATCGAATCCTCTAGAAGATTACCACTAAACCTGTCGCGACCGCATTCGAATGCAAACATGTCGCGTATTGAGTTACTGCCAATGCATCGGGTTCGCGGTGATAGTGGCGGATCCGCGAGCCGCGTTCAATCGAGTATCGAATGAACTCAATCGAGCAATCGGATGGAATCGATGAGACGTGAACGGAATGGCAATAAGTCGGTTTCGTCATCTAAAAAATATACTTCAAACGTGCAAAGAGTAATCTATGTAATATAGTACTCAATATCGAGGACTGTATTTGAAATACTAATGCAGAAATGTGTAATATTTTACCTTTACCTACATAACAATAAAATCGTAACGAAGCTAAAACTGTATATTGAAATTTGTTTTGTTTGTGTGTTAGTTTTTCACATAAAATAGACCGGATCGTAAAATTTTCAACTACAATTAACATATAAGCTATAGAAAGTTCAAGGATATTACCCCCCTTTGACAATAATTATTTATTTTTTAATCCATCTATTGTTAAATAGAATATTGATTCTACTGAAGACTGGAATCTTCAATTGTGATGAAAAATATATATTACACACAAATTAAATAATGAGTTTTTTTTTTATAACACAGGCCACAAACGAATATGTGGCTCACCTGATGGTAAGTGACTACCGCCGCCCATGAGCACTCGCAACACCAGTTTATGTCAAATATCAAAACTATTAACATTATAATTGTAACAAGCGTTTTTATTAACAGTTTGGATACATACGAGTAGATATCAAAAGCATAGAACAATTATAAATACTTTATTAATTATAAACTAAATAATAAATTAAATAATAGACTTTTATATTTATGTTAATAATATGGAAGTATTTTTTTATACCACTGTGGAGGCAAATAAGCATACGACCCACCTGTAAGCGGTTACCGTAGCCTATGAACGCTTGCAATACGAGGCTTGCATTACGCGCGTGTTACCAACAAAGACGAGGGGTTCATCAACCCTTTTTTTGAAGAACCGCGTGCTGTAGTCTCTTGGAGAAACTCGACTGGGAGCTCATTCCATAACCTGAGCGTTCGTGAGAGGAAATATTTCCGAAAGGCTGTACGCACACGACCATTTATCTAGGCTCTAAGGTATGGGGGTGAATTCCCAGTCGATGGCGAGGTATATATTAAACATTAACTAAATTAGATAGTGATATTCAAAATATTTCAGTAATATAATATATAGGTATCTACTAAAAGCCTACGAAGGACACAAACAGCTCAATTAGTTATTGAATGACTAGCCTTTATCAAGGAATAGTATTTATTTCTTATGATTATGGTCCGTATGTTCATGATTGTTAGGGTGTTAATGCTACAGCAATAGCGATTAAGCAAGTTTAGTTGGCTATAGTCAACAAAAGGCCCTTTCAGTTACAATTTCAAATTATCATTGTGTCCATCCGTATGTCATTTCATCCTCTCATTATACGTACTAGCTATAACCACAACTTAGAATGGCGAACAAGCTGACACACTTGATGAAAAGTAGCAACCGCCGCCCACAGACATGAACATGAACAGCACAGAAAATTCACACAACAGAGTACACTGTGTCGCCCATGTACATAGATACATGTCGTGTATCCCTCATCCATAGCTATTAACGAAATTTTATTAAAATCCAACCTGCTGTTTAATTGTGGTTAAACTTAATTATAAACTCTCGCATTTAAAGTTTTCAAATTAATTATTGTGGACAGAAAACAATAAAAAGCATTTGTTTTTAGACACAGAAACAGTAAATAAAATATTAGATGCTTCCAGAATTGACAAGAGATAAACGAGTATATAGATAAAAGACGTACATCACAAAGAAAAATCATTAGTTCTTGCATCTAATAGATCGATATTTACAACAGAAATGTATTAATCGGATAAACATAATGATCGGTATTTATCGCGATGAAAAATCGATTCATCTTCGATATTCGATATCTCTCGCATAACTTAACCCTTATACAGTCATAGACATTGATTTAAATAGATGTCGTAGCCGGATGCACTTTCCATTCATTTTTTTACTTCAAGGGGGATTCAGTGTCTTCTTCAACTCCGGCTTTTAGATATGAAGGCAATAAACTTTATATAAGAAACATGAAATAAATATAAAGCTTTTTGGATAGATCAAAATAGCACATATTAGAGACAGTATTTTCGAAAGGGTTATTTCAAATTGTTATTTGCTAGCAATAAATAGCTTTCCTAATATCATTACAAGTGCCTATCATAGTGTCTGACACTTCTTTTAATTTTTTTAGGATGTAGATGTAATGTTATTCACAGATACGTTAATAGTTGATAAAAAATAGTGAGGAATCAGTGGAGGAATGAACGACTGAGTTGTGATGAATTTTGGCGGATTAACAATGATGGCTGCCAGGGGTCGACCTGATATTGCTAACAAAGGGAGTCGATTACTAACAGTCCTTTGCCCCCGGCACGTTTAATTATCATCTAGATTGTGCTACTTGCGTCATCTATCTTCAACTATGCCTGTGTATATTATAGTTTTGCTACAAAATATGTGGGAATAGCGGGCTAGACTAAAGCCAGTGAACTAAATTGAGGCCAATGTTTCATAGTGGCAGACAGTACGTACGAGTGAGAATCAGATCAATCGCTAGATATTGAGCATGTAACTTGATACAGACGTCGACTATCTCAATATGTTTACTATGCAGGCTTGAAGGGAAATTGGCGCAATCAGTGGCGATTCAGCATGTATTCTAGTCTAGATAGTGCAGTTTCATTGAATTGAATCGAAATTTTAGAATATGAAAAAAAGGTTTGACTATAAAACCATGACGCTACGATGATAGAAAACACCGTTAATAAACTGAATTAGTCTTCGACACAGTACGAGTATACTCTGTTATGTCCATGGTGTTGTTCAAGGTGACGGTTACCACTTTTCATCAGGTGGGACGTCAGCTTGTTTGCCATTCTAAGTTGTATAAAAAAAAGTGACAGGCTCGTCTTTTGCCAGGTTGGATTCTAATATATATGACGAAACTTGGACATATCGAGTGGTCCTCATATTTTACTCAAATCTTCGAGAGATTCCACAAGATAACACATCTTGTGGAATCTCTCGAAGATTGATCACCATCATTACTATGTACGTGGACGAAATGGCAGTCGGAGATTAAGGGCTAATATGGAAGATTGTAGAACTTCTGGTAGTAATAATGTAGGCAGTGAGATTAAACAAAATAATTCTAATCAAATAACTAGTGTAACGTAGTGTGTTATAGAGGCAAAGGTCTGTCTATGTACGTATGCCTATGTCTGCCTCATTAAGGATTACATTAGAGAGCACTTATTTACTTACTTTATATTTATATTTCATGACAATGAATTATATTCAATAATAATCAGATGACAATAAATTTCATTGTTTCTGCCTACCTTAATATAAGACAGTGACGATGTATTATGACGTTCTAGATATACGTGGAGATGATTCTAGTAGCTACAATTAATAAATTAAATATTTTTTACAACTACTGCAAGTGTGAAAGTGTCTTTAAGATTTTTCTTCGACAAATCATCAACCAGACTTTGTACAAAAGTCGTTTGCTTCGGCACCTCTGCCCCATTCGTATTTCTACTGTGAAGCAGTTGTGTTTGCATGGCTATGTTTCGGTTTGAAGGGTGGGATATGACGTGAATTTACTGGGTACACAGGAATAACGCCTGATTCCTCAGGAATTGAATACATAGGAGGTATCATGGGCGAAACAGTATACTGTATACTGTGTTATGTCCATGTTACTGCTCATGTCTTTGGGCGACGGTTACCACTTTCTATCAGGTGAGCCGTCAGCTTGTTTGCCACTCTAAGTTGTATAAAAAAAATAACAATTGATAATGTAAAATGAAGGCAAGTACCTTATTAATAGACATATTAAAATGATTCAAAATTGACGAAAATATTACGCAACGCAAAAATAAAATTATATAGAAGAGTCAAGAACTTCCTTCATATCAGCAATTTCGAATCTCCACATAACAATCATTTATAACAACAAGTATCTATATATCGCACAACAAACATATATAACAAGAAGTACATATAAAATGGTGATGTAACGCCCGACAAGTTAGCGTGACGAGTAACGAAACCAAACCCCGTAAACTTTAGAATCTTAGCCAACTGAGTGGTGTTTACCAAATACCCCGAAGCGATCCCTTGGCATTTAGATTGTTATACACTGCTACCTAATAATTTTCTTATATCAGATTAAACTTTTTATTTTATGCAATGAATGGTTATATTGTAGCAGTATGTTTTATGTTTGTTTATATTTACGTAAGTTACATCATTGTACTTAAACTATATATCCGATTGTAGTGAAAATGGTGTTAATCGATTAGTTATTACAAGCACTTTAGAAAGGAAAGATATGGTAGTATAAAAACTTTATTGTATTGCCAAACCGCATGTTCTTATGCCGGAAATGTTGACTAGGACAGAGAATATAAACAAAGCAAAGATCCGTACCTATACAGACCACTTTGGAATACAGCTTCTATTTCTTATATTACCAGAGGGAGACTTTGTACAAAAGTCGATTGCTTGGGTACCTCTGTCCCATTCGTGTTTCAACCGTGAAGCAGTAGTGTTTGCATGGCTGTGTTTCGGTTTGAAGGGTGGGATACATTATTGGTACAGAGGAATAACACCTAGGAATAAATGAGCGAAAATAAATATGGTTCTTCGACGGTTACCACTTTCCATCAGATTATATTTAAAAAATAATATAACACATTACTATAAATAAATAAATAATTTCGTCTACAGATTATATTTAATAATATAACACACTAGTTGAACCGGTAAATAATACACATTTACAAAGTTTTATATCCGATACATATATACCCTGAATAAATCTTAATAAATTTCTATTAAACTCGATGTATCGGTTTTCGGAGATTATAGCTTGGAAGTATATCTATCGACACTTTATTTTTATATATTAAGATAATATTACTGATACAATAATGTAGCAAAATAATTGAACGTTTAAACTCCGTAAATAAACAATAAAATTTCGTAAATTATTATTTTAAGTATAAAAAAATTATTTTATATAATACTGTTCTACATAAAAATAAAAGTCATAACCATAACATCACAGAAAGGTAAATCCATAAAATAGCTATAAAGAAACAAGATAAAGTTGGTCTATTTGAAACATAAAACACTAAGTGTTCATTAGGCACAATTTCTATGTAATAAATTGACGGTATCCTACTAAAATTTATAATGCACTTAATAGCTTTAAATACGTTTGGAATCAAAATTATCTATCGCACATATAATTTTTTTACTAAAAATCCTACACGTCAAAAATATTATAACAATAGTGAGTTAATTAATTAAAATACGGGAAACGCAAAATATATAAATAAATAAACGTCAACTACGTTATGTCAGATAATGGCTAATAAAATAAATCTTAGAACGCAGCGAACAATTCCTATTGCAACGTAACACAATTAAAATAACGTATAGAGATGACAACGATGACATTTGAATATCTAATGAACTTATTTTATTTTTATTCGTAAAGACATATTTTTATGAGTTTCTTTTTTTTAATGCAATATAAATTTTCTTCGATATAAATAAGGTAGCAGTGTACACATACCACTGTGCCGTAGGGCCACAAACTTTTATCGGATTAGCTAAAAGGGTTCCGTCGTTTGCGTAATTATTTTAAGAAATGTGTTTGTATTGTTCTGTTTTAGTTAATCTCGCTTTTCGAATAACATATGAGTAGAACTTTGAGTTTCGTGACCTAGTAAGGTATTATTACCCCAATTCGGTTCTGTAAGTGGGTCTTTCTATTAGCTACTTTATAGGGAAGGAGGGAAGGGATTGTTAATAGAGAGGTTCAACAGCCTCTATGTTAGCAATGAACTCTATCAGATCGACCACCACGCGGAAACTCTAAAAATTAGACTAAATAA
This sequence comes from Galleria mellonella, assembly GCF_026898425.1. Taxonomy (NCBI): domain Eukaryota; kingdom Metazoa; phylum Arthropoda; class Insecta; order Lepidoptera; family Pyralidae; genus Galleria; species Galleria mellonella. The sequence continues at coordinate 867,666 of NW_026442094.1, forward strand.
TATATCACTAATATATAGTGCAAGACGATAATAGCCATGAATTCGAACCTGCACCACACCGATGAGGCTTATACCCAGTAATCCAGGAGTAGTTGCTCCCAAAGATAAAGCTGGGGCAAAGGGGCTCGCCCCGAGGCCCCCACCTAACCCCATCGCCAGGAGGTTACCTTGATTGATTGATTCGAACCTGACCGACACAAAAAAGGTATCAATTTACATCTCCTAACCAATTCTTCAGCTATAGAAAACACCACTAACAAATCATACGCTTGGGTCGCCATCTACCATGCTAAATATAGGCAAGTTATGGGGAAGGCAACTAATGGGGTAGTCAGAGTCATTAGGAATTACAATCAACATTCTTTTTTTAATATGAGATGATAATTCGAACATTCTTTTTTAGTGTTCACCCTACATAAAAACAAAAGCAACTCGTGCAAAAATACTACTTAGGCTGTGCATTGTCTGCCAGTTAATGTAGAGTTTTATTATGTAGATGAAAAGGTTATAAATTCCTTGCAACTTTACAGTTATATCTGGTGTTTTATTTATTTGCTTTATCCAGGTCACAAACAGACGTGCACACTTAAAAATGAAACAGAATAATGTAGTAGTACATACTCGTAGTGACTTAAATAGCGTAATCAAAAAAAAAAAAAAACATCCTTCTATATATGATCTAAGTTATTTTTTATTAAATTTTTTTCTGCATTAAGGATAATTATTACATGGTATGAACTTAAGTATCGTAAGCAAATAACAGTTATTCACGTACATAAGAGTATTACAAGTGGGTATTACAATTGGTATGTATCAACAATCATTAGAGCAAGATGCTTTAAAAAGGAAAAAGGAAACGATGTATTGTTTTGTAAAAATTTTGTGTGCATATGTATGAGTACATGTGTAAGCGAATCCTATCGTGTGGTCATGTGTGTGTGTGTGAGACACACTCATAACAGCACCGCATAGCAACAACAATGATAATATTTTATATGATTACAATTATTTATCATGAATGCATAAATTTTTGATACCGTACTCGTCAGTAATCCCTATAATATAATATTAAACTTTTTATTACAATAAACTTTTGCCCGTGACTTCGTTCGCGTGATCGGGATATGTTTACTGACAGGTATACAAAATACCTTACAGAATATAAATACCTTATAGTGACTGGTTAAGCCGTCAAGGCGCTATAAGGTAAAAAACAAACTCACTTTCACCTTTGGCAGCCAGAATTATTCATCAATGTTGTTTTAAATATCACAACTATCCAACAAATACAATAAATATAAAAATTTTAAAAGATGTCTCAATGTTTCAATCAAAATAAATAATGTTTTCGACACAATGTATATTGTTATGAAATAAAAATAAATGAAATTAATTAATTAATATGAACAGTACAGATTTGAATGAAAGCCGTATTAAAAAAATATGGCTCCTTATTTCTTATAATAGCAGAAACATGTGACTACACCATCCCGAGCGAACACAAAATCCTGGTCTTAGTCATGTGCATAAACAAGAACTTTTCGACAGCAATTTTAATCTTTAATCTGAGTTTGAAAATTTTAATTAAGCAATATAACAGTATAATATTTACTCTATATATCTATCTCGGTGTAATTTTAATAAGATAAAAGTTTTAATGTGAAGAAATATATTGTAAGGAAGACAAGAAGAAAACACTCATTTATCAAAACTCTACAGAATACGCAAATTAAATTCCGTTGTACTTGTGAATTGTTAAGAAGTTATATACCTACCAACTCAAGCTTAACTTACTATGAGAAGTATCTAGTAAGACTGAATTGTATATCTATAAAACATATGTGCAGAATTAGGTTTTCTTCCACGAACGCTCAGGTTATGGAATGAGTCCCTGTCGAGGTTTACAAAGAGACTACAGCATGGGGTTCTTCAAAAAACGAGTAACGCGCGCGTAATGGTATTGTAGGCGTTCATGGGTTACGGTAACGGCATACCATCAGGTAGGACGTATACTTTTTTACAACATCAGTGGTATAAAAAAAATCATACACATCTCGTTGTACTGGTAAATGAAATTCTAATAATATTATGAAAATTTGTATAAATGTATGGGTATTTGTAATACTCAATTACGTTTAAACGGTTGAAGAAATTTGAATGAAATTTGATATATGGGTAGGTTATATCGTAACTTAATACATATACATATAACTAGAAAAATAATTTAAAACTGTGTTCCAAACAAAACCGACTTCAATTGTGGCAAAACCGGTTGTTTTGATTTAAAAACTATTGAGTCAATTTAGATAGAACTTCTATGGGACCAATCTGTATATATATATATATATATATATATATATATATATATATATATATATATATATATATATATATATATAGGTTTGTCGGAAAGTACGTATAAAAGTTTTTTAAAAATTTTATTTTACAATTATTCAGGTAAATCAATTTTATCCCCTTCAAAGTACTCCCCCTGTGACACTTTTGCCAACGCCGTTTCCACTGTGAGAAGGCTCCTTGAAAGTCCTCTGGTTGTAGGTTTCTCAGCTGCCCCGTCGTAGCTTTTTTTATCTCATTTATGTCCCCCAAATGCCGCCCCCGAAGTACCAATTTGGTTTTTGGGAACAAGAAGAAGTCACACGGGGCCAAATCCGGCGAATAGGGGGGGGGTGTTCGGTCACCGTAATGGAATTTTTACTCAAAAACTCACGGACAACAAGAGAGGTGTGGGCAGGGGCATTGTCGTGGTGAAGAATCCAACGCCCCTCTCGCGATGGACGAACTCGTGCCACACGACGATCGATAGAATTTTCCATCAACTGTCTTTCTTGATGGACAATCCCCCGAACATCGAAAAAACAATCAACATTGTCTTGACATTTGAGCGGGATTTTCTTGATTTTTTTGTTCGTGGTTCCCCGGATGATATCCGATACGACGCGCTGCTCTTGTAAATATTTGAATATAGAACATTGTTAGGGACATGGAATGCCTGATTTTGATTCGAACACTTTTATACGAACTTTCCGGACAAGTATATATATATATACATATATATATATACATATATATATATATATATATATATATATATATATAAATATATATATATATTGTTGCTAATAAAAAAAATCTGAATTGAGAATCGAATTTGTTAGAACATTTTGCCTACTTCAAGCGTGAACGCACACATCCCGATAAACGACGAGATATTTCGTAGATATCCGATATTGTAAATATTTGAATATAGAACATGGAATGCCTGATTTTGATTCGCTAATCAAAAACTCTATCGTCAAAAATTAATAAGAGCAAAAAGTATCGTGAAAATCGGTTCAGGATTGGCGATGTATCGGTGAAAAAAAATCAGACGAACTCAAAACTTCCATATGGAAATCGTTTCTTTATGATATGAATTGCAAACTGATGGGCCACCTAATGGACAATAGTATCGCCGCCTACCTATATACACAAAACCACCAAGGTTATCACAGAATACACTGTGCCACCCATTGTACCCATGGCAAAACTCCGCATATAAGGAAGGCCGATGTTCAGCAGTGGACAGATAAGGGTTGATATAATAATAATATAAATATATCTAGATAATATAAGATATAGATAATCGAAATATAGCTATTTAAGGATAGATGCTTCACGATATAAACACGATTAGTACAGAAGTACCCCAAGAAGACGACTTTTTTACAAAGACTCTCTCTGGTAAAAAAAAAAGCTGAATTAAGAATTTCCCCTTCTTGATGTAGGTTGACATGATATTTTGTCGTTATCAGTGACTGCGTTATTACTCGTCTACCAACAAAAGCTAGTGACGAGACTCAATCGGAAGCGATAAATTTTGATACTGAAAAAGAACTTATACATAATTTATGACACGAAAAAGGCTTTTTCTGACGAATGAATATGGATTACGTTGTAAAATAAACAGGACGGAATATAGATTTTTAGTCGTATAAATATAAAAAAAAAACTTCAATTGAAAACATCCATTTATATCGTATTTTAATCACGGTAGCAATGAATTCCTACAACTCAGTGCAATGGACTGTGTTCAGGGAAATTATTTAACACGAGGACGATATTTATCATCGTACAGTTTGCCACCGACAGGGGGTTCACTTCCATACCTTAAAGCCTGGATGGTCGCGTGGTTTCAGACTCCCACGACTTACAGCTTTGAGCATGGAGTTCTTAAAAAAAAGGGTTAAAGTTTCTTCAAAGGTGGTAAGGCGCGCGTAATGCTCATGGTATGTACGTGGCATAAAAAATATTTCATAAATATTACTAAGTTACGAATATACAAGCAGGTTCGATTTAAAGACATCATAGATGAATCGAACTCAAATATGTCGCTATATAAAGTGTTTACCGTGACTTCGACCGCAAAAACTAAATATCCCGTAGATACTTCGAGGAATCCATACTAATTCGATGAATGTCATAAAGGGCTCAATAAAAAAAATTCAAGTATCTGTCAGTTGAAAAAGAAATCTTATTATATTTTGCTATTGAATGGGATTGACGCCATTGACATTTCTCAGTTATCATTACGTATTACAATGGAACATCAATCACAAATATAAATCATAAATTTATACTTTACACTACTTTTGTACTGAATTTTTCCTAATTAGATCTATAAGACACAATTCTGCATATTTAATAACGAATATAAATTGTTTATTTTTAGAAATAACGTATAGTCTATATATACAAGCAACAAAATTATTAAGTCGATAACAGTCCTGCTAAGGCCGTCATTAAACTTGTAAATTTCACTCTCGTAAGAGCTTCAAACTTAGATAAATTTTGAAAATTAAGATATCCTGTAAACAACATAACGTCAATTAGTCAACTATTATTGTTTTCAATTAATCAATTATTGTTATTATTTACCGGATGGAGACTGTACAAAAGTCTTTGCATGGGTATCTCTGTCCTATTCATGTTTCTAGCGTGAAGAACTTGGGTTTGCCTCGGTGTCTTTTAGTTTGAAGGACGGGAATGGTAGTGAAATTACAGGGTATAAAGGCATAATATCTTAGTCCTCAGGAATGGCAATGCGTGAAAGACATCATGGTCAACAAAAGGTACTCTGATATGTCCATGATATTGTCTACAAGCGACAGTTACCACTTTCCATCAGGTGGGCCGTTAGCTTCTTTGCTATTTTAAGTTGCATAAAAAAAACTTACAAATATTTTATTTCTCTATCTGTAAACCAGTGTAATCAGTCGATCAGTGATAAGCTATTTACTTACAAAAAATTAAACGCAAATTTATCAATTGCACCAATCGCCTGATACTCAAGCAAGTAATACTCTATGTTATAAAGCAACATGCAACAGACATCTGGCGGCATAACCCAGCATACCCAGACTCGAGCTAACTCAGAAAGGTTCGTTTCCTAAATTGGCCCAACCGAGAATCGAAAACGGGACCTGGTCTATACAAAGCATTGTGCACCACGCATGTGTTAGATATTTATTTTAAATTATATTAATTTTCTAAAATATCTTGTGTTAAAATGTGTACCTACATTTATTAATAAAAATCAGACTAACTACTTTAAATATAATAAAACGTTAAAATTGTTACTATAACAAATTTGGTAATACATTATTCTTGTAATGTATATAGAACACTAATTTATATTTTAATTAATTTTATAATTATTTATAGTCATGATACTTGAATAAAAATAATGAAATTTTAAGAACACGTAGTCTCGCTGACTTATTCACTCGAATTCGGCCCTGTAGATTGTTATTTGGGTGGGGAGACATTTCTTGTCCAACCGTTGAACAGAGTGGAGCTCCCTGCCGCATCAAGAGTGAACAAGTACAGTAAACCACGTGGTCATTATATAAAATACGAGTATATCACAATTATTATTGACGGAAGTCCTAAAGAAGCTATAGTTAAATAAATGAGAATGGATTAACAGAAATTGGGTATTTATTTTATATTTATTTATTATATGTCATATACAAAGTAAAATATATAATTTAATAGTATGATATCTAAAATTAATGAACTGTGAGAATTTGTGCTTCATTTCTATTTATTACCAAGAGGCTTACAACCTTTATATTGCTAAAGAATATATATACATGGTATATGAATACCATGTAAAGTTAGAATTACATAGTTAAATTATTATATAAACAGAACCCTACCATAACATAATATATATATATATATATATATATATATATATATATATATATATATATATATATATATATATATATACATATATATTATAAAGGGTAATAATACCCCCTTTTTGAGACATGCATGAAAACATAGATTGAATTAAATACATGTCTATTAATCTCTGAATCTGCTGAAAAACAACGTACAACGGTAAAATTAGCATATTTGACAAAGTTGCCACTTACTATGGAACCTGATTAAAATTGCCGTGAAATAAACACAAACCAACACAACTACGAAGTTTTACCCCTCCGTCCTTTAGCCGTGGAACTTTTCAAACAGAAATAAAATATTTAAACATCAAGTGACCGGCGTGACATACATTTCAAAAATAACACACAAATTTAATACTTGAACAGCAAAAAAAAAAGGGTGAACGGTCGAAAAACTGTCTAAACAGATATAAATTACTTTAAAGTGTTATTCGTGGCTCGATAAGGCACCCCCTGCTTGTAACTCGAGTGAAACTTACCGAAGTACTGACATTTCGTTGGATATGTCAAGATATCTGATATAGGTCGGCGGCAAACCGTTTACTAAGCCCAAAATCACTTGCAGTCAAGCGAAGTTGGTCTATAAGTTGCTGATAAGACGAGTGTAAATGTCACGCAGTAAGTAGTGATAGGAGTATCTTAATACAACTTACATTACATTAAGTTGAAGCTTATATTCAGTATATTTATATTAACTATAAACAAAAATTTAAAATAATTATAAAGACAATTTTTTAATACCTTGAAACACATTAGTTCTATTCAAAATAATTAACGATCCCTGCAAAAATTATAATCTCAATTTTTTTTAAATGATATAACTTCATATAAGTAGCAGAATATTTAAAATTGGTTGAGTAGTTTTTGAGTTTATTTATTACAAACCAACATACAAAAAATCTAATGTTTCTTCGTTATAATGTTACTATAGACTAGCTGAGCCCGCGACTTCAACCGCGTGCTACTTATGATACATATATAACACTATAAAGATATTGAATATTAGTAGTTTTATTGTTATATTTTTTTTAATACAATTAAAAACTCGCATATATTATTAAAGTCATTTCATACTTGTACAACTGAAGGCTCTAGTTATATCTCATAAGTCGTCCTACTGTTTTTTTACCACCAGATACAGGTCTTGGCACCGACCTTTACACCGAAATACGATACATATTTTATTAACTCACAGAAGTACATAAGCGGTGTTAGCTAGCTAGGTAGTCTTAGGTATTTGACGTCCAGTAAATTACTAGAAATGTTAATTAGTCAATACAGACTCGTTGGTTACACACTGAAGTCTATAATTAAAATTAAATCCCTTTGTATCGTAATAATTCACACAATTAAATATATCGACATTAGCATAGCCCTAGGCGGTATTCAAAACACGTGTTTTTATGGAGACGCAACGAGGCTCTGTAATTGTTCGTAAAACGCCGAGGCAAATTATACCTGGCAAGAAGTATAGCATCGCGCACAATGTCGGAATTATTTCTATACAAATCGCGGGCTAAAGTTCAGAACGTTTATTCCCTGGATGCGACTTGAATGTTTTCTCCACGGTAAAAACAAAGATATAAATTTCATTTGCAGATTTATAATTTCACATAATAAAAATGATGATTATGAGTAGTTTGAATCCTTACTAATTTATATATTTTAAATAAATTTATTCTTTTTGTACTTCTGGTCATTTTAACAGCTTAATCAGACATACGAAATTTAGTATGTATACGTAATATTTGGGATGGAGAAGGATATAGAGTAGGTACTTTTTATCCCGGCAAATCCGCATATCCTGGTCACGCGGGCACAGTCGCGTATAAAAGTAAGTACTTTTTAATTAATATTTTTAAATGTTTTCATTTACGTGTAGCTCAAAAATAACTTCTCTACGTGGTGACAGAGTTAAAATTACGATGCGTCAACATCCCTAAGATATCATAAGAAGCAACTAAGCGGAACAAACCACATTACAATAGTGCAAGAGAATTCTAAATAAATCCCTACACCCACGTGGTAATAGGAGGTTATTCTCCTATTATAAAAGACACATATTCAGCAGTGCGTCTATAATGGGTTGTTATAGCAATAACGGATTCTGAACAGTCCATTGTCATAGTGCATAAAAATAAATAATTGCAATTTTTTTATAATCCTTATTTCAACTGTACTATGATTCTACAACTACTAAAACCTATATGGATATACTTCGTTTGGTTTCTTCGTATTGTTCATAGCAAATAAAAATGAAACCCATGTTACTCGCTGATAATATATCTTTCTATATACATAACGAATTTTTTAATTCGGTTATGTATTTTCCGAATTTATTCATTACAAACAAAAAAATCCGTTATACAAAATTAGTTCTGATGATGAGACTAAATATTACAACGAACATAACCTTTAAGATCCTATAGTAGCCTTAGAACCGATAGAAATATTAAAAAACATCTACAAGAAATATGTGAACTCACCATTTAATTCAGGCCGAAAAAAAGCGGAACAAACATCTAGTTCCAAATGAATTAAACTAGAAATATAACCACATATTTAACATTTCATAGCACTAAGTTTTATTCTAGAGAAAACACAGCATGATTTACAGTAGTGCGCAAAATAAAAAACGGGCACATATAAAAAAAATGTCTGTTCCAGTAAATCGTACAGATATTATATTTCCGTCTGCGGCCCAGTAGCATTTGTTACCCGCACACTACATATTGTATGTGGTTGAATAATAGCCCGCAACACACTTGGGGATGAATTTCATTACGCCTTTATGTTTGAGAGCGAGAATTTCTTTTGTGTCCGTTGTTTTACCGCGATTTTTTATTTGATTTAAATCCAAGACGTCGAGAGCGCGTGGGTTTCTTCAGAAGCTCTTTATTTTAACACAAGGTCATTTCATTTGTAAGATTCCGCCTTTTCATTTCAATGTTAATTGGTTTAACTCAAAGTTTACTGAAATGCAATTAAATATTCTTCTAAAATTGTGCCACCATCTGCGAGCAACGATCCTTACTGTATTTTGAGCACAAGGCTAGATCGAAGGTCCCAAAAAATTAGAGAAGTTCATCGTTATTGGTCAAAAGAAAAATAGGTTGAGTTACAGCACCAATATGCAGGACTGATGCACTGAAAGAGGAAATGGGTGAAAAATGCACAGCTTCATATAGACTTTTTGTGATTACAACCCAACTCCGTAATGAGAAAACATAAAGAAGAATGTCCAATTACTGGAAAACGAAATCGAGTCAACACTATTATTATAGGTTATCAATAAACTTCTCTGTAATGAACTATCTCAGATCACGATCACGACAAAATATAGGACAATAATAGTTGTTTCAATCATACTAAACAAAAGCTCCCGTACGACTATGTCCGTAATCTATTAGCTGTAAACGGCCAGTCCTCGTTCACGAATGAAATAGCACAAAAGTCTTACTGCAAGTCACGGTTTCGGGTACATTACTCATTTGTACGTGGCCCGATGTCATGTTTCCGTGAGGGACCACTTACAATGCAGGGTTCCGTGGTTATACAAACAAGCGTTTAGATGTACTCGAGACACGCCCCTATTTAATATTATTTATCTCTGACTATCTCTTCGGGGACAAAGTCGTGAGTAATACACGTTACGATTATTATCTCTAAGTATCTGAAGAACAAATCAAGAATATTAGAACTAGCTTGTATGATGAATACAATATGTTACAAAATGGACGATGAAAGAGAGAAAGTTCAAGAATGAAGATCGTTTGCATTTGAATCTCCCTGCTTAGCCGTAATGAATTAAGTTGAAAGATAAAAACATATAGATAATAGAATGATAAATATCTGTCTTTAATTGACTTATTGTTTGATAGAGAGCTTCCTTGTAGATTTCGTGATGTCAAATGACAACAAAGAAAGTATAGCTACTGGTTCAAGCCATGCTATGCTTAGAATATTCCAATTAGTGTATTATATATTGAAAAACATCAAAATATTAATAGAAAGAGATAATATTTTTCTATTTGAAGAGACTTGGTATTCTTTAAACGTTACGTTTACATTAATTTTTTTCAAGTAACATGTACGGCATTGGTAATGAATGCTGTAAGCCAAAATTGTCAAGTATTGTACAACACTGAAATTGTAGAATAGTACAAATGTTTTTTATAATGATTATAATAAGAAATTTCAGCGAGTGCCAAGAATCAATGCCAACAATACAATAGCTAAGCTTAAGTTGCAAGAAAATAAAGATATAAATATTCTGCATAATAATACCCAAGTACTATAAGAAATAGCTACTACAACAGCTATAAATAGAAACTTCGTAAGATTTTTACTACTTCCATTAGCGACATGGATAATACTTGTAGGTTACTTTGTATACCTACAGTGTGAGGACTAAATGATATACTTCATGGGGTCAGAGATTACATTAGTTCTTCAGACCATAACACGGCTACATAGGCATTCACACCGGAAACAGATAAGACAATGATAACTACCCAGGTGTGTCATATAAAACTACAACGTGTCATTATAATTGTAAATAACGAAACAGCTCACAGATAAATAATTCCATGTTGGAGTTAGCATTGAAAATAAATAATGTGAAGATAAAAATACAAATTTCAAATAATATTCAATTTTAACATAAAAAAATGATGAAAACTCTTTATAAGTCTTTTAAATATCATTAAAGGGAACTGGAAAACTCCAAGTCAAACCCGTAGTTCCGGGTTGCGCTCTCAGTCGCTGATATTGAGAACTGACAATCCTTTGAAGTATCTTTTTTCGTAACATATTTTAAAATGTTCATTATATATTTTTAAAAATTTTAATATACATTTTTCAATTGAACTCGGCTAGGAAAATATTTATATATTTTATTTTTAATTTTGTTCATTACTTTTATAATGACGACTTTCTTACTTAGTATCAGATATGCTTATGCAAATCGGACATCGAATTTCGATTGGACCAATTTAAGAAAAAACTTTCAAAATATTTCCAACCTTCAGATTCCGTTGTCTGGTTTCTTACAATACAATACATACTATGGTCTGTATTAACAGAACATAATGAGAATGTAAACAAACTAATAGTTGACTGGACCATAAAACAATTTGTTGATGTCCAAATAGTAGCGTAGTACAAATCATAATTAGATTAACTGATTAACGTTTCGACTTGTTACAAATTTCATTTAAAGATTCTCTGATAATTTCTACAAAACTTTGTTACCTTTACATTAAACTGTATTGAAACCGACTACAGTTTAGGAGACGGTCTAGCACTTTGGTTTATAATTGTTTTAACTTTTAGTCTAGACGTCATTTAATTTAAAAGCGCCTTTAGGTAACAAGCTTAACGTTACATCGCGACTAGTAAACCCCCCTCCCCCCGGCTTCATACGAGTGCAAATTAGTATGTACTGTACATACAAACTTTCAGTAAAAAAATATCCAAATGACAGTGGAACCTGTAACAAATTACGTCGTGTTGCATTATTTAGAAGTAAACGGAGTATCCGATAGACGTAAACAGCGACTTTATATTCAACCGACTTTAAAAAGGTTGTAAATTCGGTTGTATTTTTTAATGTTTATTACCTCATATTTATTAATATAATTATGAGGTAAATAAGACATTTTATCAAAACCAGTTCAATAGTTTTGTTTAGTTTTGTTTAGTTTTTTTTTTTTTTTTTATGGAACGAAATCTTATACTCGTACTGTAATACTATTTAGAGAGGAAAAAATATAGAACATTAACAATCTATCACAGCTATGAACCTTTTTTTTTTTTATAAAATACCTGTCCCTCGCTAATAATGTAGTTTTCTATAGGTAAAAGAATTTTCAATATCGGTTAAATATTTTTTTCTTAGTTCATTCATTACAAACAAAAAATCAAATCTTTCCTCTTTAAAAAATTAATTCAGATACACTAGTTCGATGTACACGTGCATCTCACCGACCGTCCGTTTGTCACGACTTCGAAAGTCTATAAAAACGTTTAGCTTTAAAAGCTTCTTCGACTGATATCATCGAAGTGACGTTTTATTAACGATGGCAGCACAGAGATTAAAAACATTTTAAATGTACTCGCGTTGGGACAAATACGGTGTGTCCGAAATTATAAATGATACTACTTAATACATATGTGTGTGCTATTACACTAACACGCGTGGCAATTATTTATTTTTTCACAATGGGAATTGAATTTAGTGTGGTAATTATGAATGCCATTTATCAGTGTGAAGTTGTTTCAATTAACATGTTTAATATATTTTTTATGAATAATATTTCAAATGGCTCTGAAAAGCCTTATCGTATTTATAAATTATTAAAAATATATAAAAACTATTACCAAGTGGGGTCGACATCTCCATGAGCCATCTTTTCCTTTTCCGTAGGTGTCATAAGACGCGACTAAGAGAAGTTAATTGTAGAGGGATGGGCAGCAACATCCCTCTTAAAACATCACTAAAAGTCTTACTGCGGTTGCCAACCCGCAACTGCCAAGTGTGGCAACTATTAACAAAACTACTCTTAAGGAGAAGACTTATGTTGAGCAGTGAATACTTAACGGCTGATGTATAAAAATGTCAGCAAATTAGGGGATTTCACATATAACCGAGCATTTAACAGCTATTAGGGAGTTAAAGATATACCATTAAACCGAGTTGAGAATTCATTAATTCTGAATAGCATTATTTAATTGTTAACATGATGACAAAGCGACACAAAAGACAAACAGACTTGGAATAGGTGGAAAAAAGAACTATACCCGAAGACGAGTGCGACAAATACAGACTACTACCACTAATATTAGAAGTTTAAAAATTTGTATAGATGTTCAAATGTTTGCTACTCAATTAGGGTTAAACGGCTGGAAAGATTTTAATGAAATTTAAATTAGTAGTAGGTAGTATCCTAAATTTCTAACTAAATATATAGAATTAATTATATATTGATGTACGCGGGTAGTAACCACTAGAAAAAATAAATAATTATATAGATACAAATAATTGACATAGTATTTCAGGCACCATTTCTATGACTAATAAAATAAAGTATAAAATTACAGTTATTCACAATTATAGGTAAAATATTAATCAGAACGAATGACGTCATGTTTACATAAATAAAATTGTTGTTGGTTTTATTGACAAAATCGCAAAATAGAAACATTTATAATGTTCTTTTTTCTTACACATTTTACATCTTTTCTCGAGGGGAACAATATAGGGTTTAATTCGTTCATTTTCATACCTGATAAGCAATCTTCTCAAATACCGTAATCGGCTTTTCCATGCAGATATAAACAATCTACAGACAACCTCGGTTTATTTTAGTCCACTGGGTTCTTTGTGACAGCGATTGCAAAGAATTTTGTATAAAAGGTATCCTATAATACGAATGAGCGAAAATAAGTAATTTTGGAATGTTTTATAGCCATAATGTAGATCTATGTTTATATATAAACAAAAGATAGTCTTATGTTGTTGTAAATGAATAGTATTAAATGTAGTAAATTATATTATAATGATCTATAGGTTTTAGTGCATAAAATTACAAATAAACATTATTACACTGCCTAAACAATATTTAATCACTAATCCCCTTATTCATAAAAACTAAAACCTTTTAGAAACCTATTTTCACTATGTAGTATCACTTTCCTTAAAATTAAGAATTTAGCACTAAACACTATTTATATAAACAGTGTTTTAAATATTTTTTGTTACGTTAGTGTTTATATTAAGAAAAACAAAACTAAAAGAACTGTAACCTCTAAACCGCTTGTATTATTATTTCTATTTATTGTATGAAAGATAAGCCAGATATCAGCCCTTTTTAATCATATTTTATTTTTAGAGAATCCTGTAACCCAGTCGATCTGCTATCTATATGGATGTATTACGATTTTGGAGATTTACTTATTTGATCAATAGAGTTTGAACATATTGAAAATCTTCCGTATTCTAGTATAATTACATTCAAAAGTCAATACTAACGGGATTTAGGGATCACATCTGATCTGATTCTCCTATATTAACATGAAATTTTAAAACGCTCATATGGCTTTCTCCGAGCACTGCTATGACTTCAGTTAGTTCAAGTTAATAAGGCCAATAACATTGCAGTTGTTTAACAAAAGCATATAATAAAATCATACTATTTACAATCATATCTATATATATATATATATATATATATATATATATATATATATATATATATATATATATATATATATATATATATATATATTGATATGACTCATGCATATATTATTTCGTAAATAACCAGCTTGGTACTATTTCTTAAAAATACACAGATAAAATAGAAGGAAATCGTGATGATAAAACATACAGTCATATTACATGTGATACATAATGTAAATAGATATATAATGTACATTGACTATTTGTTTTCATAAAACTAACCATATGAGAACAAATCAAAGTCGCTAAGCCAACTAATTAAAGGACTATAGTCAGAGAGTCACGATATGATCGTGATAAAATCCAAAATGAGGATATTCACAGAAGAACCAAAGTGAACGATATAACCCAAAAGATTAGCAAGCTATAACAATGGGCCGGCTGAATAATCAGAATAACTGAAGCGGTAGGAAGTCTTCGAGTATTCGCAAGCGCAATTTAAGCGACCCCCACTATATGGAGCGACAGTCTTGAAAATATTGCAAGGATACCCTGCATTCAGACAGGCAATAAGAAAGACATATATTCAGGAACAGAATATGGAAGAGTGAAATGATAATTTACTATGAACGATATCATTCAGGAGCTCGTAAATTTTTCTATACTACCGAAGTTCCCTGAGCAACTTTAGATATTAGCCAGAGGCTGAACGCCAAATTCAGCTAAACGTGTCTTAACTTTGCAAAATCTACCGGACCGGACCCTCAAAAACAGTTGGTAACCCAATGAACTGTCATTTCTAATTTGAAATTAATTACAGACTAAACTGTCGCCGGCAGGTTGGTAGCGAAATAATTACTTTTCTTAGCGGGCTTGTCATCACTGCGGAGTTATCGACATGAATACCCGGCGGTTTTGGTTGAAAACAGATTATTAAAGCCCTTATTTTTTTTATTAGCTGCAAACTTTTTTTTTTTTAATATAGCAATGTGATAGATTGGAAACTTCTTTATATTAAAAATGCGGGCTTCAAAAGGAGGGAAATGTCAATCATTTAAGATTTTATTAAAGGAAAAACAGACTAATCTTGACAATATTAACATGTAACTCTATGGAAATCCTGATTAAAAAAATAATTACAAAAATTTAATTAAGAATTAACCAAACAATCACATCGCGTAAAAACATTAATTCGGTCTAAAAGCCATCTCCTTTTTTAGGTCAGTTGAAATTCAGCTTAGACTATTACTACTTACTACGCATGATGTTTGAAGGGTAGCATTAGAAGAGGAGATCACACTTTGATACCAAATAGTAACGTAAGGGTATTCTAACAGTGCATTATAACATATGGTATAACAATACGACAGTTGTTTAACCGAGTGTGGACAGGTTTGAATACTTTGGAAAACTTGAAATCTTCCCAAATCTTTTATAAATAATTGGATATGAATCTTCAGCGAAACGCACAATCCCATCTCTAACAACTTAACCCTTTTGAGGCGAAACCTAAAAACACAGACTCGAGCCAATTCAGGAAAATTCGTTCCCTAAATTAATCCGGTAAGGAATCGAGTCCGGGTCTTCATATAAGCAAAGCAACATGCCTATCACTGCACCAAAGAGATCGTCAAACTTTGTTTTGACTGCACTTAATCTGTAAAATGCACAATGGAAAGCCAAAATAAATACACGAAATTATTAATCTTTTATTTCGCACATTCATCTATAGAACCCTAAAAATTATTTGGTTTAAGCCACGCCGTGGTATTTACGAACACGCCAAGTATTTACATTAATTCAGGTAATTAATAATGTTCATAAGATTTATAGTACTAATTTAATATTAAGAAAAAAACTTTCCGACAAATCCACCATCCATTTCATACTTAAAACATAAACACTGGACTTTATTTATTTGGCAACGTTTAATGAAGGGTTGAGACAGAGAAAAGTTTGTATTTATTAAAAGCTCTCCTAACCAGTACTGGGCAGGAGTTTACAACCGTAATGAACCTTAAAAAAGTCAAATAACTTTCTCCCAAATTTAATAGACGTTAAGCAACCTTACCCGTAGTGTGTAACCGTAATTTTTATGACTTATTTTTAGGGTTCCGTGCCTATGGTTCTTTATTTCCTCAATAAGCATTTTTATGAGTCATCACCCACGTACCGGTAGTATATTTGGTCGACAGATATGAACCGTCATGTTTATATACTTATTTAATAATGCTATCTAGTGAGATCTTATAGGGATAAGATAAAGCGAATATAAAACGTGTACAAACATGTGTTTGTTTAAACTTATCCTTGCTGGTTAATGTGATTAAATCATAGATTTTATTCTTTATACTTTTGATACAACAAATTGTTTTATGCATTTATTTGTTTTTTTTTTCTTTGGTTAATAATGTAAGAAATCAATGGATTATAGGCGACTTAGTGCAGTTTATGCAGTCTGTGATGGAGGATACATTCAGCACTAGAGAATTAATGACGGAAATTGCGATGATGACGATTGTAGCTTTTCGCGAATGACGCATCGTGTTATCGCATCCTTCACGACTAAATAACATGATCACGATATTTGCTTTACATACATCTATTAGTAATAAAGTCATAAAACTTGACTGTTGGAATTTCCTATTTTCTAACAATTTATAGTCTTCATATTTCGTAGGTAACTGTATTACATATATGCACGGCAAATTTCAGTGATTGCTTGAGCCGTCAAAGGGCCAAGAGGTAACGAACAAACAAACTCACTTTCCATATTTTTTGTTTCAGTGGCACTCAGAATTACGAGTGTTTGGAGACGGAGGAAAAAAATTGTTATAAAGGAATTGGGTCAACGCATTGTGGACAGAGGCCATGATCGCAATTCCGGATTGAATCTAGTTAAAAGACCATCACCAGCAATTCAACATGGATTATAAGAACCTTTGGATGGGTACGGGAAGCAATATTTTTTTTTTATTAAGAGTACACAATATAAAATGAATTTATTATTTTATTTACATATAATATAAATTACATTTAATAAAATTCTTTTTAATAATTTATAATAAAATTATATTGTAATATCCAAACTCGTTTACACGATGCACTTTATTTCAGTCAGTTTAACCACAAAACATTATATGAAATCGCAATGTTTTCATTCTTACAAAGAAAAGTCTTTAATTAACAGGAAAACATCATAAAACAAAATCTCCGTCACATCAAAATGACAATTAGTGGTAAAATTCGATTCTCTAATTGAGCGACCATCGTGTCATGGTTTAGCGAGTCGGCGGCCGTTTCCTGCTGCCCTCGCCAGGGGGTGTAGCGCCTCAGCTGTTATAAATTCGTTTTGGTTGAAAACCGATGGGAGTTGATCAAATTTGTCTTCGTTATAAATGGTTTTAGAGAAACGTAATTCGTAGATTTTATTTGATGTTTTAAAAAACAGCTTTCCTCGACTTTATTGAATCGTGTAACAGATTCATCAATTTGTTTTTTATTATAGAAATATACATTTTAATAGTGATGTAAATTAATGAAAATTGGTGGTTATTATCATTAGTTATATCACCAGAGGGAGACTTTGTACAAAAGTCGATTGCTTGGGTACCTCTGTCCCATTCGTGTTTCAACCGTGAAGCAGTTGTGTTTGCATGGCTGTGTTTCGGTTTGAAGGGACGGATATGGCGTGAATTTACTGGGTACATAGGAATAACACCTGAGGCCTCAGGAATGGCAACGTATGGGGGGTATCATGGGCGAAACAGTATACTCTGTTATGTCCATGGTACTACTCATGTCTATAGGCGACGGTTACCACTTTCCATCGGGTGGACCGTCAGCTTGTTTGCCATTCTAAGTTGTATAAAAAAAAATGTTAAGTAAATGTCAACCATCGAAGTATCATTCTTTTATTCTTACTAGGTAATATTATAAATATAAAAATGGGTTTGTTTGTTGCCTTAACGGCTTAATCAATCTGTATGAAATTTGATATATACGTACTATATAAGATGGAGAAGAATACAGGCTACTTTATCTTAGTCAGTAAACATTCCCTGTCACGCGGACAAAGTCACGGGTAAGCTAGTAAATAATATAGTAAAGCTGGTAATTAATAAAAAAAGGTATCTTTTTTTATTTTTAATGTATAACTTAATGTATCCGTCTCTTTATATAGAACTATTCTAATCATCTTCAGTGAATTGTTAATTTTGATATTATCTTTTTTTTTTTGTTATTTATAATTTATGTATATTTATTTGGTAGTAAATAAAATTCTATTCAATTGTAAATTATTTTATTCACCACACAGACACAATTTTCTGTATTTATTTCTTTAACTCTTAGTGACTTAATAGATTAGTCCACAAAAAATTTTACATACATGTAACAAATACATGGTAAGGAGATATCGACATGGGATACTTTTATCCCGGTCACGCGAACGCAGTTGCTAGCACATGCAGTGACCCTGTTTGCTAGTGCAATAATCTCGTAAGTTGCCACTATGTCGCAAAAATGACAATATACGACGGATGAGCTTGGTTACAAAATTGAGATACTGCAGCATAGTAACGATCCGTCGTAAACTTTAATATTTTTAACGGCCCACATTTTTTAACGAATTTACCAACTTTTTATGAATAACGCTAACTTTTTATGAATATCACCTGCAATAAAATTCACACCACTAACGGTGAACGACAATTTGTCGTTCACTAAGCCGTTACTTTGTATAAAAGTCTTACTAAAGCTCGTTGCGCATAACACCCTAACTAGCAGTTAAATTGCTCTGTCAGTTACCGTCATTAAAATAGTCAGTCATTAATTTACATTCCAGCTAAGCTTACACGATGAGAAACATTACGCTTTTTAAATAACTTTAAAAAGGCCTTGATTTAGAATTCAATACACGATAACATCACCAATTCTGAACTTATTTTTATTAATCTTTTTGTACGTGGTTCAATTTTGTATTACATACTTATTTAAAAATAAATAATTGTAATGGAATCTAAAGTATTTCTAAAATACTTCTACTTTATGATTATAACATAATTCATAATATTATCTGTTTTTGTTTGTTGGATTCGTTGTGAATTGATTATGCGAATTGGAAGGAACTGATTTCTGATCCATAGATAACGCTATTTCAGAAATCAGAACTACATAATTATTTTCGTAAGCTGATTTATGCAATAAACTATTATTACTATTACTATATCTACAATAACTATGAGAGAAGACCCTATAAGTACTATAGTCACGACTGAAAGAACACATAATTACTTATGCCAATAGGTTTTCACTCACTACTTAACACATTTTATTAAATTTAATAAAAAAATTATACCAATTAATCTACTAATTAATACCTTCCGCCAACATCACATTTTTCAATTTCAGAACAATATTGTATATCTTCTCCTATTCAGAATTTTTCAGCTATGAATTGACCTTCAGCCGCTTATAAACCCTTCCTGATTAAATTGCCAACTGCGCTCAAACCCTCCTTAATTTAAGGGGAGATAATTATATTTCTTTTATGAAAAAAAGGAGTTATTAAGAATATCTAATTTTACATTATCATAGTTATAATTGTAATTGGAGTAATTAATGGTATTTTTATGGTATCGTGGTGATAGTACAATACTGTTTCCCTATATTTCGACATAGGTATGGATTTATTATTTAATTAATTATATATTTCTGCTAAACGTGGGTGTCGTAAGAGACGACTAAGGGAGGGCGAAGGATGGGCAGCAGCGTTCCTTTTAAAACATCTCTAAATCCTAACTGCGTAAATAAATTACCCACTATGCTTTCAAGTCAAATGTTTACATAACAAAATTTGAGTAAACGTTACAATAAAATTTAATGTACACAATCTTTTATACTTAAATTATGCAATTTACAAAATAGACGCTAATAATCCAACTAAATTTTTAATATAAAATAAACAGTAAAAATTAAATCAAAATCCAAAATTGCACTTTACTGGTGATAAAAATGTTAAGTACATTATATTTTAAATTCATGTACCGTCTGACATCCGGTGTATTAGGCGGAATAAATAAAATGAAGACCCTTAATTGTTAAAATACTATAATTAATTTAAGAGCTGTAATATAACAAATATAAATAATCGTAGAAATATAAGGCTGCTAAAATCATAACCTTCCATTTCATAGTCGGATAAAAAAAATACATGTTCGCGTTATCGTGTATGACCGTGACACCATGCGGGCTCCGTCTCCATTGTGTAACGATTTTATACAATAATTATGAATAAACAGAGGTTTGAGTGTAACAATAGAATTCAATTACCCTGGCCTGTTGCATGGATTTATAGCGCGAGGTACAATAGCCCAGCGGCGCTCAATTGCCGAGCACCAGAATATCTTTGAAGAAAAGTTATTTAGGTGTACCTGAATTGATCCTACATAAGTTATGAAGTAGATACTTTTAATACAAAATAAGGCAGGATAAAGTATTCACTTTTCAATAATATTTTTTTATTGTACCTTTTACGTTTTTGAATAATGTTACATATCAAAAAAAGGGCAAGCTGAGAATAGAAGTTTATAAATAGATTGATATTACCATCTATCCTTGACAATTTCAGTTAGACTGGAATGAATGTATTTTACATACTTTTTCTATATTTTTACATTTCTTTGTATTGTAAAATATTGCCTACTAATAAATAAATCACAAAAATAAATGCGGTCAATAAATAAATATAAATTAATGTTTCTAATTTTCTCTTTATAAGCTATCCAAAATGTACTTAATTCTAATTAACTATAACATGTTTTTTTTAATTTAATTAATTTTAAATTACAATACTTAAACATATTTAAATGTCATTAAAAAACGTAAGACAATTCCTAATTTTTCTCGTGAAACAAACGGCAAAAATGTCGTGCTGTGAAAGACAATGGACACAGTTCGTAAGTACAACCCGTTGAGACTACAAAGGTTGTCGAGCGGCCCCCGGTCGACGACCCCGGCTGACCGACGCCCGCGCAGCTCACATTCGCGTTTCACGTTGACCATTCTTAAAATCAACGTGTACAAACCGTATACCACAGATACACAGATAAATATATTAATAGACATAGCAAGTGCTTAAATTTATTGAAAACTAGCGACCCAACCCGGCATCACAGTTTCCTTTTTGTTTATAAAATACAAGCCTCGCTGATAATGTAGCTTTCTAAATATAAAAGAATTTTTAAAGTTGTTCCAATTTCTTTTTTGAATTAGTCAAAAAAATCAAATGTTACTATATACCTATAGGTAATATTAGTTTAAACTAAGTGTCTCACTACTAAATTACATGCGTTGATGTTGCAAAAACCAATTTAATGTTAGCAAACACCTCCCTCACCCAAAAAAACTCTAATGCTATTTTCGTCAATTCATCGTATTTTTTGGACAGGAACTCTGAATTGAATTTTCATCGAGCCAATTAAGGTTCATTGAGTCTAATTCAGACCCAAAATTGACAGTTGCGACATCTATATAAAACCATATCTATGCCTTGCACAAAACGTATTGTTCAATGTTCGACACGAACCATTTGAAAGTCAACGGACGTTTAAATCAAGCGCATTTATATGATTTGCTTCACACGTAGGTATTATTCTGTAACTTGATTCTAGGAAATTATATGTACGTTATAAGCTATACATAGATATGGTTTGAAATAATTGAATTTACTAGAATAGTTTCATTACAAAATGTGTGTGTTTACACAATAATTTGTATATTTATTTATTACATCAAAGGTTTTTTATCGCCCCCGTTGGATTCATGCAAGAGGCAATATTTGTATGTTTGTTTCTTCCGTTTATTTAATTGTTTAGTACATTAACACAGTAATAAAATAAATACACAACGGCAACACATATGCAATTTCTCTGACATTGCGGATGCCTATTGGCGGTGGTAATCACATACGATCAGGTGAATTGCATGATCGTTTGCCACCTATGTTATAAAGAAGAGACTGAATACAAAATCAAATGTTACAACATTTTAAAATCAAACTTGCCGAAGTCAGAAATATTAAAAAAGGAAGTAGAAAATAATGTTGGCGATTTGAATGAAGCTAAGAATATGATAACTACTTTTGTAGCAATATTATCATTATTTATTTATTTAATGTGCTTATTCTTTACATAGTTGTTATGTGTCGTACCCAAAAACCTCGCAGAGTTTATCGATGTAGATATCGGCGAGTCGCTTATATTGAAAAGTATTATAAGTTAGATAGTAAGAAAGTTATTAAATTAATTACATATTGAATTTATACCCTTATCATAAAATTCATTTCGGTATATTATAGCGTTTTGTATATAGTCTGTAGTTTCATAGGCAATTTAATACCTAATTTAATACTTACATTTTAATTATCCATAAATAAAAATGGGAAAATAGAAAAATAGCAATCTCACTCTAAGTATATAAGTTATGCATTTTATAATACGACTTAGCAACTTAGTAGGCCCTACTTAGTCTTAAAATAAATCAAGAAGTCTTTTTGTTATACCTGGACTTCTGGACGACCTTCATTATAAATTCTAAGCTTTATTCCTACTACGTCGACTTTATAAGGATCTTTTTAATCCGACCTTGTATTTTGCCTGTTCAGTACATTTATCATATTATAATATAGCGGAATGAATTATATCAGGCTCTTACAAATACAGAAAAAAAAATATAATAAGAAAACACAGTAGAATATTGTCAATATTTAATGGAGTTTCAAAACCCGTTATTTTGATTTGTTAACTATTGAACCGATTTTAATATTTTTTTTATGAAATCTATCTGTAAGTATATTCTTTCAGATAAAAAAAGAATTTTCCAAATCAGTTTAGAACTGACGGACTTATGAGGAAACAAACATAAAAAAATACAACCGTAATGAGAACATCCTTCTTTTAGAAATCGGTTGAAAATCACATTAAACTCAAAATAAAACTGATTTAGTAACAAAATAGAAACTAACCGTCACGAATTTTGAATAGAAAAACAGCATAATAACAAGCTTTTTCTAAATCCTATTGTGCTAAAAATATCACTTTACTGGTTACTTTCCAACACATGACAAGTGTTGTTAATGAAGACTTACGTGTTATTTTCCCTTGCCCTCGTCCGTAATACTAACATAGAGTTGGTAACTATTAATAGCGTGGTGATACATACGAAAGTGAGTCTTATCAACTTGTTGGAAGAGAATACGGGTCCTGGGAGCGACTAGCCTTTGAAACCTGTTTCGGTCGTGGTCTGCTTTGCACGACTTGCTATTGTCTCGAAATCACTTTGTGCCAACAGTAACCACTATAATGTTGTGAATGTTGAACAATATTCATGGAAGGAAATATGAGATTATGGTGTCTATGAATGTTGACCAAGTAGGTAGTTATTTCTAGCTGTACTGTATTATGTTTACAGATGTATAAATGTCTTCCTAATATTATAAATGTTAAAAGAATTTTTTGTAATGGGGACTACTTGCCCCATTGTCGACAGTATACCCTGTCAGTTCGACTTCGACACGTTTCCCCTTAGAGTCAGATAGATCCTCATTATGGTAGTTATTTTTTTATGATTTAATTACGATGGGCCAAGTAACCTGACTTCATCATCACCTCTCGTCATCCCTCACTGGTACCCACGATATACGAATAACGTAAACGTAGTCACCATTTTACATAAAAAAAATGTACACATAATATTTATTTGACTATCGTAAACAGATAGATAAACAAAAAAAAAATATTAATAGAAAGCTTATAAGATACACACTGCAGTCTTCATATAATCCAAATAATACTTAAGGTATTTATAATTAATCACATGTATCAGGTCAGACTAAAAATAAGACTAGTCTTAAGCAGCTTATGAGTCAGTAAAACTGAGACTGTCTCCCAGTCTAGAGTAACAAGTTTTATCTTTTTGCTTTATTTTTCAAACGTACAAATAAACATTTCGTCTGTATTTGTTTTTGAATAAATATATTTGTCTAGAAATAAATTTTCCACCACTGAGGTGTTAATACTTGTGTATAAAATTTATGATTTAATTTCAAAAAAGCTTCTAGTTTCGTTTAAGGCTTTAAGTTTGTAAAAATAATACAATCATCATCATAATATCAGCCGTTAACTGTCTACTGCTAAACATAAGCCTCCCACATAAGGAGGGTTTTGCCAGTAGTTGCCACGCTTGGCAAGTGGGTTGGCAACCCCCAGTTAGGCTTTTGTGATGTTTTAAGAGGTACACTGCTGCCCATCCCTCCACCACTAATTTCCCTTAGTGATGGCCCATTCTATGCCGGGACGGTACGACTTATGAAAAAATAACTTTA
Organism: Galleria mellonella; assembly: GCF_026898425.1. Lineage (NCBI taxonomy): Eukaryota > Metazoa > Arthropoda > Insecta > Lepidoptera > Pyralidae > Galleria > Galleria mellonella. The sequence goes on from NW_026442094.1 coordinate 892,483, forward strand.
ATTAAAAATAAGAAACATCAAAATCTATTAAGATTGAAAATATCGCGTAAAAGAACACAAACCTTTTTGAAATTGGTTGACATAATAATTTCATTTCAATATACCCAATATTAGATCATCGTTTTGCAACGTAATAACATTGAAAAATGAATCAATGTTTTAAATATTGGAATAAAATTTTACAATAGAGCTTGTAATTTTACTCAATCGCGATATACCGTGAAGTCTACAACGGATGCCCAAGTATTTATTGAAATTCAAACATTGTAACAATAACATTAGAGTTGACTATCGTAAATCATGTTCCAGTCATTTAAAGCAACGAATTGGTTAACGTACTTCAAGCGCCCGCAATGGCGGTTTAGCACATTACATGGATAAAATATTGTAAAACACTGTCTGGACTGAGCTACAATAACAATAAAGATATGAAAGGTTGACGAAAGGAACAAAGAAGACAAAACGAAGTGGCAGAATGCATGTAAAACAAACCTAATGATAAGATAAACTGTGTTATCTAAGACAGGAGTCAAGTCTTATGAACCGATTTGTATGCATTATAAAAACAAATCGTGTTTGTATGCATGGATGGATAAACCTCGAAAAAGCAGCGTGAATGTAGGAAAGACAGATAATTGTATTAATTGATAATTTATTGTCATAATACAATGACAGTTCGTAGAATGAAACTAATTATGTTACAAAACTTACCTCATTTTTCAGAAAAAAATAATATTTTTTTCTTAATAGAACAATCTCTTAAAAGGACCATAATGATTTCGATTTCATCCTATATAGTTACCATGGAGACCATAACATCAGTTAATACATGGTCACTTCTGACGACTAAGGTGTTAATGTTAATGTGTGTTTGTAACGACAATGTCTATATGTAACGGTCGCCAAATGCCATCAGGTGAGCCGACGTTAGTTCATTATAAGGAACAAAAAAATCGGAAGAAATATGTTACACTGTTTAAATTCACATACAAAAACACAGTCAACTCATGTTATGCATATTTATAAAAGTCATAAATCATTTGTATCACGCATCGACTATGAATGTGTAGAATACAATGCGACAGTACAGTTTACGTGTCAAGGCCTAACCACTTACCGAGTCCGTAACCGCACATGTCTTTTTATTTATGCCACGAGATACACAAAAACTGAAACTGGAATTGGAACGTTATTATAAAATCATTCGGCTGTAACCCAGTCATATAAAAGAAAAAAAAAAAGTCATCAAAGAAAAAGTAATATTTTCTTGTAAAGATAATTCCGTCTACAAAAGTTACTCGAGTTGCTTGGTCACTGTTAAACTCATGTTTCTTACCACCAAACGACTGTTTGTATGGCTCTTTCGATTTAAAAGAAGTGATTATGCTTCTGAAAAATGCATAACAAGAAAAAAGTGCTCTCTTTAATTTCTTTATACTCTCTTTAAACTAGTATAGATAAATAACGCCTTAATAATTATCTATGAAGCCCATAATATGGCGTATGTAGAATAGAATAGAATAGAAATCATTTATTCAAATAAACTTACATTGAAGCACTTTTGAAAAGTCATTACATTTTTTTTAATTTACCGCTCGTTCGGAAAGCTGTCTCATCACAAGAAGAACGAGCAAGAAACTTGCGTGATGCTCTTTTAAATAATTTTATTATTATTTTACATTTTTAAGTTTAATTGTGTGAATACAAACCACCAATTAGCACTAATTCAATTAAATACTCAAAAAGAAAAAAAAAATTGAATACATAACCAACTGGTTAAACAATTAATAAGAGGAAATCAGTCATAGTGATTAGAGCAGACCAGTCCCTACAAGCAGCACCCGTTCACGAGTATGACGGATGAGCCAGCCATCACTGCGCTCGACCATATTTTAGGGAGCCCAATGACCCGGCCCACCACGCCGCCACAAGTCTGGACATTTTAGTGAGCATGACTACTCAAAACACTAGACCACGTCAAAGCTACTCACAATTGCCATCTGATAGTTATAGTATTCACATTTTACATAAGAATGCATGCGGCAATTAATACAAAAAACCGCTACGCTTTCATATTTCTAAAATTAATCAATTAAATCAAGAAAGCAATGAGAAAATAAAATTATAACGTTGTATGCTAATAAACTAATTATTTACTTGATATGTTGTCATCTATGAATTCGTCTATCCTGTAATAGGCTTTCTTACATAAAAATTGTTTAATATAAGATTTGAATTGCCTCTCTGTCAGATTTAATGCAGATTCCGGCAGTTTATTATAAAATCTTATGCAATTACCATAGAATGAATTACTGATTTTGTGCAGACGGCATTTAGGTAAAATAAGCTTATTTATATTGCGTAAGTTTCTACTTGTACAGTCTTTGAGTTTTTTAAAACTCTCTAAGTTCTTCCGTGTATACATAATATTTTCATAAATGTATTGTGAAGTAACTGTGAGGATATTTGAGTCTTTAAAGCACTGACGTAATGACTCTCTCGAACCCATACCATAAATAGAACGTATGGCTCTCTTTTGTAAAACAAATATAGTATTTATATCGGTTGCTTTACCCCACAGCAGTATGCCATAAGACATTATGCTATGGAAATAACTAAAATATACAATAGCCGTTGCCACGTCTGTTAATTGTCTAATTCTTCTAATTGCATATGCAGCAGAACTGAGTCTACTGGCCAATTTTGAAATATGGGGCCCCCATTGTAATTTCGAGTCCACTGTTATACCTAAAAAAACTGTATCATTAACAAAATTTACTATTTCATCATTAAGCAATAACTGTGTATTTATTAGTCTTACATTAGGAAGTGTAAATTTTATACACTTTGTTTTGCTGGAATTTAATAATAGGTTATTACATGTAAACCAATTTAATATTGCAGACATAGCACAATTTACATCGTCTAATTGATTACTTTGACGTCCAATTTTAAACACTAACTATATGTCTTTTACAATCAACTACTAAGTTAACAAAAATAGGCCATATACATGTATATTATTTTATTCACACGTGAACTCCATTTTTCAATATAAAAACAAAATTAACATATATTTTTAAAAGCGATCATCTTAATAGCCGTACTTTAACTGGTGTAAAAACAATAAGGGCTTACTTCCTTCAACACTCACGCTCCTTACGGTCTACCACCCACAAACTGACAGCTTTAATTACCTGCAACAAGAATAACAACGTTATTTATAATCGCTTTGAAACTTAGAATGTTATTAATAAAAACTTAAAAGCAGGATATACTGCACGGAATTTTATTAAATTAAATTCTACTAAACAATAGTGAGAAAGGCTTTGAATGTTTTCTGTGGCAAACTCATAACATTTGAAAGAAATATTTTTAATAATGTCGGTTTATGCTTTACAAAAAAGCTACTTTAACCGTAGCGAAATATGGGACTACTTATTATACAACAGTAAACAATATGAGTAAGAATAATCTAACTATATAACTATGTTATACAGAGAAATTAAGAACTTCTCCTTTTTAAGTCGTTAAAAATATGCACACTCAGTTTTACACTTATTTATTTAAATAACTTTATTGACCAAATTAAAATAAGGTACAGAAGATAGACTTAATGCTTGCTAGTAGCGTTCTCTACCAGTCATTCTTTGGGACCTTTTTTTATATGATTTAAAACTACAAACAAGAAAGTAGTAATTTTAAAAGAAAAAGCGAAAATTGTGATAAAAGGAAACGTTAAAGCATTCACTAAATATGACAGATAAAAAAGACAGATTACAACCATCGTCTACAGACATGAATAATACCATGGACGTGACAGAAACGCTATGACGGTCCATAACGGCAACGATACCACGTGATCAAATCCATTCTTTCAATGACAATAATGATATCATATGCAGACGAAGTTTTATAAAAATAAAATAGATTGTGTCATCTACGTACGTACGTTAAAATTATGCAATTTCATATCAGACAAAATAACTTTTTGTATAGGCGAAATGGACTGGCCCATTTTGAAAGTCCAGAATCTCCACAACCAGTGGTCACCCATGAGAAGAATTATAGATGAGCAAACCAAGAGAATACGTAAGAACAGAACTAAGATTTAGTTCTCGATAACAATGGCCAATTTACATAAATTATTTTTAGTAAAAGGAAAAATTGGACTGTGGTGAGTCATTGTCACCCACCACTGGCTACTGTTACTCGCTAAAGACATTACTAATGTCAATCGGGGCTTACAGGTATGCACACATACGAATACAAGTTAATTTTGTAGTAATATTTTGAAGCTAACACACACACACATTTAGCGGGCATTTGACGGGTGACGTTTGAAGTTTGCATTAGAATTGTGGGATTAAAATAATTAAAATAAATAATGAAACAAAAAGATTTTACAATCAATTATCAAATAACTACCGTTATTCAACAGTAAAAATACAATATCAGAAAAGAAAACACTACTGCGTGTTCAATGAAAGTATAATTTCCAATTGTCATCATGGAATATAAAACAATTTATCAATGATCAGTTCATACTGCAACGAATGAATAGTTTCAACGATAACGGAAATGAATAAACCAACGGCAATCTGGTAATCTGTAATACGAACGCTGAACAAACAGGAATCTCGTTTTATAACATCTCCGTTAATTGAATTACGAGTAACGTTGCCCTCGATAACTTAACGGGAATTGATTTAAGTGCATTCTGATTTGATCGCTGGACGGTTACAATTTTTATATGTGAAATTATATTCATATTTGATTGTTATAATATTTGTAACATTATGACTTTCGACGTTAGAGACATACGACTGCAAACAAATGCAAATAAAAAAATACAACTGCTCCTAAAAAAAATATTAAAAAATATACCTATATATTTTTTAAAATATATACTAAATTATTTTGTCCAAATAATTTAGTATTGGAGGCATAAAATTTTTATTAAATGGAGAACTGGGATTAGTTTACGGACTCCTACCACAAAGAAAAAATACAGTCTGCCAGTAAACTATCTGGACAAAGTACTTGAAAATAAGAAGGTAACTTAGTCTGTAAACCGGCGCCAATAAAGATCGTTGGACAATCTTTAAAATGACTCACTGACCGCGAAACGTCGAGTCGTGATTCAACTTCGACTGGTCATTGTGACTCAAGTCATTGCACAAGCACCAACGCTCGATTTATATCTGTCTCTTTCTAACCAGTTTAAAGTACGACCCGCCAGAAAAAGTCAATTAATGACAACGGAAATAACTTCTCAAGAAAGTAAACTTAAGGTCGACTGAGTGTTATTCTGACTTTGGTCAGCGTGTTGAAATTGTAAAATAATTGCCCACGTGAATGTGTAGATTCGATATTGCGGTTAAACTTCTTTACGCCATTTTACTACTATTCTTACTGACAGTCAAATATCTTTATTATCATAAAAATATTTTTTATATGTGTATAATGGGAAAATATATTATTATTAATTTAATGGTTAAATTTTAATTACAAATATATCATAATAAAAAAAAAACTACTTCAATAGTAACAAAACCTGTTACTTTGATTTAATAACTAAACTACAGAATCGATTTTCATAAAATTTCTATGGAACTAATCTGTATCAACCTTTCATATACAAAAAAAAAATTCAATTCTGTTTATAACCTATGGACTTATGAGGTAACAAATATAAAAAATATACAACTGAATTGAGAACCTTATAATTGTTATAGTTATTTCTTAACTCAGTTCAGAATGACTATAAGTTTCAAAAATAATAAAATATTTAGTGCTTTTGTCACTACCGCAGCTGATAAAACTGATATAAAAAAATATAAAGAGGAAAATTAAAGAACACAATAAAATACAATATTACTATTATATAATATTATACACAATATATATATATATATATATATATATATATATATATATATATATATATATATATATATATATATATATATTATAATAATATTATAAACCATTGAACTGTAACTCGATTTAACTTTATCTCATATACGTTAATGCAATCCAACTCTAATTAAAGTCGGCACTGTATAAGAAATGTCTAATTTTAAAACGCTTATAAAACAGTCTAATGGTATTTCTTAGAACACGCCATGGTTGCTCAATAATTGAAGTGGTTTCTATGAATCATGATATCTTAACTGACTCATAGATAGAAAAATACCTAGACACAGATTTCAATTACATTTGTGGACTGACAGTTACATGAACTAGTATCTGTCTGAAAACAGAGTTAAGTAGTAACTATATTTTTTAATTAAATTTTTGGTATCATCTAAACATTTGAACTGGTTAATTTTTAACTGTTTATAAAAAAATATCTCGTTCTTTAACTGAGATTTTTATTTTCTTAATTGTACTCTAGTCAACTCTACACTTTACACATAAAGTTAAGTTTGCAAATTATTTGGAGAAATCATTGAAACATTTGCAATAATAAAAATAAGGCATATCTCATAAATAAATTTGAATATATGTACAAATTGTCGTGTTGTCCCGGCATATAGGCCACCCCTTCCTTTCCCGTGGGTGTAGTAAGAGACGACTGATGGAACTTAATGGTCGAGGGATACAGCGACCTTCTTAAAACATCAACAAAGCCTAACTGTAGTCGCCAATCCGTCTGCCAAGTGTGATAACTACTGGCAAATCCCTCAATAGGGAGAGGCTTATATTTACAATAGACTATTAACGGCTTATATGGTATGGTACTCGTATATGTAAAAACTGTACTGCGCCCAAAAATATTTTTCTTTCTAAAAGACACAAAAGTTAAAAATTAAATATATATAAAAAATAATAATATATAGATGGCGTATTATTATTATTTTTTGTAATAGTTATAGATAAGATGGACTACGAGTATGTATTCCAGCTCTAATTTCTTAAAATATTTTCTCCATTTTCAAGAAAAAGTATTAACAAAAAAGCAACGCATAAATCGTGAAGTTTATTTATAAAAATCAAAAAAACACACGCTAGGGGATCATAGTGTTAACCATAACAAAACGCATCCGATGAAAATATTACCCCGCTTGTTGACTAAGCCCTGCTAAACGTATCATAAACGAAAAAATATGTCTTGCAAGGGGGCGTGATAACACAAGCAATATTGTGAGGGTTGTCTCTTCAGTTGGGACTTGGGGGGACACGGGACATCAAGTATGGGATGGGACATCAATCTTTAAATCTAATCTTGAATGGTGTGGGTTGTAACGTAACACGTTACAAATTGTGGTCTTTTTGAACATTTATGAAACAGAAATGTATTCAACTCTTTATTAAAAATATACAATAACAAACAGAAAACTTTTAATGAGTAATTAATTATTTACAATATGTTTAATGAAGTTTTGTCACAATGAAGTATAGTGTTATAAGAAGTTTTCTGTTTTAAATGCATTTATTGACATTAACTAATCATTTACTTAAACAAAATGTTTATTGAGAAGACACTACGACAAATTGACTTAGTAATGATAACATTAACCGAGAATCATCAAATACTATCACTATTTTTTATGTTAAAGGTTTATTTATTTAGGCATCCCGTCCTCGCTATCTAATACTCGTGGTAGGATGTCTGTTACATTGGATATATTGTGTATTGTTTGGGAGTAGAGTACACAGTTAGAGGGCATAGGGCAAGTAAAATGAATGGTCGACCATCGATTAGGCAACCCCGACCATCTTCACTCTTGTGATACAGGTTTGAGATCCAAAAACAAAAATCGATGTCAATCAAAATAAAATACCAATAAACTATTTATTATTGAGATTGTTAGGAATAGGGACTAGAGATTCCATTGCTATCAATACAGTGTCAGATACATTTCCATATGATTCTCTTAGAAAGCATCGTTGTTAAGTTCTGGTGAATTCATCAGGATGAACCTACAGGTCTAACCTGATAGCATCTCTATCAGTGTAAGCCAATAATGGGCACATTATTGGCTTACACAGAATTTTTTTATTATATTTTTTAATTGTAGTTTTCCTGTGTCCCGTCCCATTCTCAAGAAAATTCAGCAGAACATAGTACTCGTATACGAATATATGGAAATAACAACACTAGAAGCGTGTCAGATGCTCAGTGGAATTTGTCGTACCCATCCTAATAGTATTATTATGGTATAAACACAGACCCTAACTAGATTACTGTACAATACAAGATTGTTGTATCACTCAGCAAATGTACGAAAAATATTAAAAAGTCGTTATGCATATTATAATAATATTATGAAAATTGGATCGCCAGGATTGGGTATAATATGTCCGGAAAGTTCGTATAAAAGTGTTCTGGAATGCGAGAAAGAGGAGTGGGGAGGCCAGGTAAGCGCAGGACCCCTTCCTTATGTCCCTAACAATGCTTCAGTTCTGGTCTGACCGCCGTGCGGTGCGAACTGGCTTGTCACGCCATCTGTGAAGTTACCTTTAACGAAACCCCGTCGGCATGGAGCCCGCTTCCGTTGAAGAGCAGCGCGTCGTAATCAAGTTTCTCTCGAAACTCGGCAAGAATGGCCGTGAAATTTTGCCGATCTCAGAACAGTTTATGGGGATGATGCTGTGAAGGAACCAACCGTCCACAAGTGGCTAAAAAGATTCAGAGGGCCGAGAAAGCGTTCAAGATGACCCACGTTCAGGACGTCCTTCCACTTCACATTCCGACGAAAACGTATTCGAAGTTAATGGGGACCGTCGTTTAACGGTCAGACAGGTGGCTGAAGAGCTTAATTTGGGCAAAACCGTGGTCCACGAAATTCTAAGAAACGAACTTCAAATGAAAAAAATTTGCGCCAAGATCGTTCCATGAGTTTTTGAGTAAAAATTCCATTACGGTGACCGAACACCCCCCCTATTCGCCGGATTTGGCCCCGTGTGACTTCTTCTTGTTCCCAAAAACCAAATTGGTACTTCGGGGGCGGCATTTGGGGGACATAAATGAGATAAAAAAAGCTACAACGGGGCAGCTGAGAAACCTACAACCAGAGGACTTTCAAGGAGCCTTCTCACAGTGGAAACGGCGTTGGCACAAGTGCATTATGTCACAGGGGGAGTACTTTGAAGGGGATAAAATTGATTTACCTGAATAATTGTAAAATAAAAAAAAACTTTTATACGTACTTTCCGGACAAACCTCGTAAGAGTTGAAGTGATTTGAATAAATTGATACGGATTCTCTGAAATGGGGCAGAAAAAAAACTTTACCATCTAGTAAAGTTTTGTGTGATTCACTTAACTAGTTAGATACCTATTAATATTAGAACAGTATTTGAGAATCAGAAGAGAGAATCAGAGAAGATATATCATATACAGGCATACACAAAAAAAAAAATTACAAACAAAGTAAGATCTTCCTATTCCATTTTGAATTTATGTACTATAAAATCTATAGAATCCACGTAATATATCCGGCTTGAAGGACCAAATGAACAAAAATAAAGTCGAATCTTCATCTTGAATGTGTTTCTTATAATTTGTACAAAAACGTCACAATGAAAAGGTGTCAAATATAAAAAAAAACATTATTTTTCTTTTTGTATAAAAAGTCAATAGGGAGTTTATATATAAACTATTACTCGAACATTTTTCTTAAAAAAATTCAATCATGTTAACAGTTTTCAGACCAGTAATGTACTAAAACACGTTATGCTTTAAAAATAGTGTAGATTTTTTCCACATCGCAAAAAGGTTGGGACAAAAAAGCGTCAACAGTTTTTACGTACCGAGGTCTCGCACAACCGTTATCACAGTATAGAGTCGCGACGCAAAAACCTAAAAAGAAACGGTTTGGTGCCTAACTTTCGTTTTTACGACCTTTGATAGGATTTTATTGCTGTACTTTTTCAGTCACGTACTCTATTCATTTTCAATGTTGAATTATATGGGACGCGCTGTGATTTTAAAAAACACTCATATGAACAAAACACTTTAAAAGTGTTTACGATTTTTTTCAGTGAGACACTAATGTTATAAATGTAAAAATATGTTTATATGTTTGTTTCCATTTAGCGCCTTTACACCTTAACAAATCATTACAGAATATGATACACTATATAGGTATTATATAAGTTGAAATAGGACATAAACTACTTTGTATTCCGGTCACTGAACATATATGTATAAGTCGTTAATCCCCATTACTAATAATCCCTTCTCCCCCTAGTGGGATATAATAAATTCAATAAACAGATCAAATCCTACTAACTATATGCCTGTGTAATAAATAAATTGAACATTACAATCGGTCCACTGCATTCAAAATGTTATAACAGCTGTTGGCAAACCTAACTAATCGAACCCGCACCCAGATCTAGGCCAATAAACTGCAACTCAAGAACAAGCAATAACGATTACTTAACTAACGAACAGAGATCCCGTTCACTTCATAATCCCCTTTCATTACAACTTCAACAAATTGAATTGGGAGATCTCATTATAATGGACGTAGAATGAGACGTTGATTTTTTCTTTCAAGTTTGACCTTGTCACGGAATAGAATGCAGTTATGCAAGTCAACTGCATAAGAACGGAATGCACATTCATGTAACAATTAAGTGCGAAAGAGACAGGAGTAATATTATGTAAATACAGGCCGAACACGCTTATTATATTGTATGCTTGTGTGCATAAAATCAAATCCTTACTAAGATTACAATTGTGGAAGTGAGGTTACCTACAGAGGTAGATATATTTCCTTATGACCATTGCTTGAGTTGTTGAGTATTAAATCACAGGTCTTAACAGTTTAGACAATCATCATGTAGGAATATGTTTATTCCTGTCAATCAATATGACTCGGTCACACGGACGAAGACGTGGGTAAAATTAATCAAATATAAATCACAACACATGTATCGGGGTTCCATGCAACGAGCTATCCCCTATAGCTAATTGTTGGGAAATTTCATTCGAAAATGAACTGTGTTCTTTTTGTGTAAGAACACAAATTACCGAAAGTTCCCCTACTTACAAATGACGAGGCCATAAAAGGCGAACTTGAAGCGAATTCAGAACAAACAAACAAACGAGAGTTGTTTCTTATTTCTCACAAAAACAAAGTTGCCTCGTCGGCTATATTAGGTGCCTTGTTGAATTAATTGTATAATTACTCTTCTTGGAACTGAGATGAACACAAAGTAGACTGTAATTATTAGTAAAATGTTTTCAAATAAGATGAACATCCATTTGTTGCTAATCATTTATCAGTCTAAGTTTTAGATTACCCATATTTATTTATTTATTTAAACTTTATTGCACAGTACAATTCTATGTACATTTGGCAGACTTAACACCGAACGGTGTTTTCTACCAGTCAACTATTGCGCAAACCGAGAAATAACTAGGCGGTGCATTACTGAATATAGGAAAAATAAAGCAACACTTGATATATTCATATAACATACATATAAACATGTAATTAGACTACTATAAACATACACATAATATATTAAACAAATAAATATATACATATAATAAATACATACGTAAAATATTACTATACAAAATAATTACCTGTAATAGAAAAACAAATAGCAAGCCATATGTGATTTTTGTTTATCTATACACTTTTAACAGATAGGTAATTCAAATCCGTCTTGATTCCTACACCTATTGACTAATTAATTACACGAGTCAGTAATCCCAGAGGGCTTCATATACATATTTATATAACCTACCTACGCAAATCTTAACCTTTCCAGTAGGGAACAAGTGGGAGCCTCTGAGCGAGCCCGGCTCTTTGGCGTCATTGCTTTTGATGACTGACTTTCTTCTTTTTGCAAAATTCAAAAGAAGAGCTGGATCTCTTCCTCTTCTCACTTCTGGATGGTGATAGTATACGTTTAATGCCCTTAGCCAATACGGAGCTTTTTGGCTATTTAATTCTACTATTTGCAGTATGGTACACAGTGCGGCCAAACGTCGAGAGTTTATTAGATTTAGTTCTATCACACTACAGGCAGTAGAACAAAACATATTGTTTTGTCCATTTAGCTCTACTACTTGCAATATGACATACAGTGCGACCAACCGTTAAGAGTGGAATGTTCTCTTTTCGGCTGGTAGTATTCATGGACCATCTCATGTTTGTGTTGGCTCAGGATGATATAGTCACATGTCGTGCTATAATAAAAAAAAAAAAAGCATAATACATATGAAGACAGCACTGTGTTGTCTGTAAAGCTCTGGCTTTAAAATAAGTAAATAAAATATTGGAAATCCACTGAATGCGAACCACCTGTATTTATATACTAAAAAAATATTTGATTCTTATACGACTTTGTATACTCAAAGCAATCTTTTCACGGAAACCTTATGGTCACGGATTTAGTAAATATTATTAAAATATATCAAACATTTTGTTTTGTACAAGTAAATAAATTACATAATATATTACACAAGCATAAATGTATTTTGTAATCACTAAGGTTTCTTTTTTTATTTATTTCAGCTTGAACGTCGTACATTTCCGCTCCCGATGTTATAAAAGCAATGGTGAATGAAAATGATATTTTTTCTCTAAACTGGGACGTATACTACGACTAATAGGATTATTTGACTAGTGTATGATGCCTGTAAAGTATTAAATCTCTAAATAGTATAAAACAAAGTCGCTGCCCGAGTCTCTTTCTCCGCGCACTTCAAAACCTCGCAACGGATTTAGTTACGGATTTCACTATATTTTTTATTATTTATTTTCATTTTTAACCACTTACTAACTAATAACTGAATAACGAGAATTTAAAGAACTTAAGGAAAACATAGTACGTTAATTAAATTCCCGTTCTCCAGTTATAAATATGAGTGGTTTCTTTGTCATTTAAGTATTTTTTTACAGAGCTGTGTACCATACAATACCTCTAAATTAAACTTTAAATATATAAATAGATAATGTTTTTAACTGAGTTGCTAAAAGATGTAATTGAAAAATCGATAAAATTTCTATGATGACTTACGCTGGCCAAACCTTAAAAAATATTTTATAATAGAATACCATGCATAGGCGGAGCGGATTGCTTGTATATTTTGAAAGCATTGAAAACATATAATATGTTATTTACTTATGTGGTATCCTATATCTCTCTTTTGATGCGTTGAGGCGTCCAACCCCAAAGGAAATATCATATTGACGCACGGATTACCGTTCGCTTCGAGTTTCCAATCCACTAGACTTTCTTATTTTTCTAGACTAGAAAAATACATTTCAGTATTCTTGTTTATTACCTCCGGTGTAGTTCATTCCCTCCTTATCTTTTATTAACATTTAATACGCTACTCTTTAGATTTATGTAAATTTCTTGCCGGTTTATCCCTGAAGAAATCCAACAGTCTGATCTAGCGGTTGAATTTATAAACAAAAGTTACGACCATTTAGAAGTATTTAAATGCAATATATTTATATGAAGATTAGTTTAGATTAAAATGAATATTAAAACCAAAGTTTCAAAGTGATAGAGGCCTGGAATAGAGCTGAGTGGAAGAGAGTACATGAATGAGGAAATTCTTAAATAAAAAAAATACTTCAGAGTTTAAATTTTATAAAATGAATTCATTATAAATAATCGCAATATGTATATATATATATATATATATATATATATATATATATATATATATATATATATATATATATATATATATTTAACCCAGTGAAATATATCGATAAATATTAATCTCTCACCACTGGAATAATTTAAACAAATCCAACCTCACTCGAATTTGGACCTGAATAAAACATCACTGTTCAACACAAAAAGAGCTTGTCTGTACAGAAAGCACTCAAGAAAATTCGTAACGCACAATAAAGAATTAAAACGAAAAATTCATAGGCACCCATAAACTATGGCATTAGAGTAACAAAAATAACAGCTTTGTTTCAACGGCCCTTACATTTAACCTCGCTTAAACAGTTAAGTACCCGGCACAACACAATATAAAAGGCAATAATAAAAAAGTGAGAGCTTTCAACCCCTCGTAAAGATAATAACTCGGGTCCGCCCAAGTCACGGTGAATAAAATCACCCCTAAACTTTCAGCTTTGAAGAGTTTGTACTTTAATGGCTTGGCGTAACGCTGGCCCGTACGAAGACTTCGTTGCAATCATAGAGTTAATTGGTCTAGATGTGACCACATCTAGCTTAGCGATATTGCGGTGATTCAGGTATTCCTTAATTGTAAATAATGTTGCGGTGAATCAGGTATTCCTCAAGGGTAAATACTGAGGATTAATGACCCCACTGCTGGAAAAGTACTTCATCGATGCGATTTCTTTACGAGTAACAATGTGGAAGGATAGGTGACAACAGAATTAGAGTAGTTGGCCCATCGTGTCGAATTCATCAAGAATTAACCACAGTAATAGCTAAGAGAAATCGCGTGGATGTCGAATTAATAGGGTATGTTGCTGGCAATGGCATCCGTTGCTAATAATCCCCTGCCCACGTGAATACCAGAGGGAGACTTTGTACAAAAGTCGATTACTTGGGTACCTCTGTCCCATTCGTGTTTCTACCGTAAAGCAGTTGTGTTTGCATATCTGTGTTTCGGTTTGAAGGGTGGGATATGGCGTGAATTTACTGGGTATAGAGGAATAACATCTGAGTCCTCAAGAATGGCAACGAATGAGGAGTATCATGGGCGAAACAGTATACTCTGTTAGGTCCATGGTACTGCTCATATCTATAGGCGACGGTTACTACTTTCTATCAGGTGGGCCGTCAGCTTGTTTGCCATTCTAAGTTGTATAAAAAAATGTGCATCTCAACGAGGGAAATTATATTGAAAGAGTAGGTGGCGAGGAGGGATTGAAAACAACCCGAGAGAATTATCCTTCTGTACAGAGTGGTATTTATTATACACATAATATCAAATTCAGGGTCTACAAGACGTGATTCCAAATTGTTTATCTTGAATCCCATCGTACGAAATGCATGGGGCATTTTGGATTGGGAACCATTGATTTAGTTTGTTTGCAAATGGTTTATATCTTGATATCCCATCAACAGATGGAATTCGCATTAATGGTTACAGATAAGTATATTATAATTTTCTGTATAAGAAAATCAAAGGCAAAAGCATTAATTCAGCAAAAGGGTTAGCGTTATAATAGTGTAACATTTTAGCTATCTTAATAAAGTTCATAAGCCACGTTTATTAACTTTTTTTTAAACTAGTAAAACTTCAGCTTGTTTCTTAACTTGGTAACGTCTTCGTTTGTACTTCTAACTTAGTGGAAGCCTACAGGTTACGCAATAATGCCTCGACTGCCACTACCCCATTTTACGCGAACTCGGAGTTACGCGATTTTCAAATCTTGTCGATTGTATTGTTTAAATGCTATACAACTCTAGATTAGTCAATCCTTCCACACTATTGTTAAGATAATGTGCATATTCAAACGTGTCCCGCGAAATAGATGCATAGCTAAGAGGTAGGAATTCACAGAAATGGGTAATTATATCCCAACTTATTATATTACGAATTCGACTTACGCAGCTATCACCAATCCTACCTTTCGCTCAAATACGAAGTATTACTGTATTATAAAAAATATACCCAGTATATTAGTATGGTGTGCTATACTCATATTTTAAACAGGAAAGATTTGACTGCTTGTTTGTAATAGGTAAACTCAAAAACTACACAACTGATTTTAAAAATTATTTCACCTGTAGGAAGCTATATTATAAAGGACATATACATTTTTTTTACAACACAGGGGGCAAACGAGCATGCGGCTCACCTGATGGTAAGTGACTACCGCCGCCCATGGTCACCCACAACACCTACGGCATTGCAGGTGTGCTGCCGGCCTTTTAAAAAGGAATATGCTCTTTTCTTGAAGGTTATGGTGTCGTCGTATATATTATTTTCGAAAATTCTATATACCCGTGTGAAGCCGGATCGGAACGCTAGTATATCATAAATTTATATCAATCCCTAAAATGATAATATTATTATGAAATCATAAAATGATTCATGTTATGATAGATTTTGTACTGAAATTATGAATAAAACACACCTATAATATATTAAATATTTCCTTAGATATTTGAATTTAGAACACAGAATCAAATCATAAAAAAAGTAGATTATATGCTTCACCACAGACAGAATGATATTCTGCAAATAAAAACAGTCTTTTCGATCGTCACAAAATTAATATGAAAATAATTGGCGATGTTATCACATGACATATACAGAAAAAAAAAAACACAAAAATTGAGAATCTCCCTTTGGAAATCACTTCAAAACATAAATCCATTATAATTTGCACAAGGGAACTCTAATTGTAAGTCAGAACAACAACTCTGTTTGAATAATTTTGATTCAGAGGGGCTCAATGGAAACAATATGTGTTCACGTCATCAAATAACTATTTACTTACATGTCGAAACTCTGAGTCATAATTCAGTATTTAAGTAGGTGTAGGTCACTAGTTATTCATCAAAACTCCCACACAATGTTATGTGTGTTCGAAATTCAAATTATATGTGATTACTATGGATTATTTTTCCACAGTCCATAGACAAGTCTATTATTGTTTTTTAATTGCTTCCGAATTACACTTTATGAAATTTATGGTGAATACATTAATGGTTTATTTTATGATGTTAAAAATTGGATGTAATTGAATTAAATTGGTTGATTAATTACATAAATTAAAGTGCCTTAAAAATACATTGACCTCAACTGTGGAATAAAAGCAAAATAACATTATCTATTCTATTGTTTTAAGCTTATATCGTAAATATAAGTTCAAAACCATGCAGGTTTGAGATAATTTTCAAATAACAATTTGAAAAATAAAATATAATAACAATACATCTTCGTTGTTAAAAAATTATCAAGTTTCCGAAATTCTTCTAAGCTAAAGTAAATTCAATACTATGAGCAATTCAGTCTTTCCCCTCTATCAAGATTAAATAAATATATAAATAATAATTATAGCGATATATGTAATCCGGATGTAGTCACAAGAATAGCCATGGCCAAAAAAGCCTTCAATAACAAAAAACACCTTTTACAGGCTAAGATAGCAAAAGATATTAGAAAACGGCTTATCAAACCTATCTGGAGTATAGCTCTGTACGGATGTGAGACGTTGACATTAACTTAGAAGGAAATGGATAAACTTAGAGCTTTTGAAATGTGGTGCTGGAGAAGGATGGAGAAAATTACTGGAGGGATCGAATTAGCAATAAGGAGGTTCTGCTTAGGGTTAAGGAAAAAAGACAAATTATTAGAACTATTGAGGACAGAAGGGGAAAAATGTTTGGACACTTGATACGACATGACGAACTTATGAACATTATAGTAGAAGGTAAGATAGAAGAAAGGAGGGGGAGAGGGAGATCGAGACATAGTTACATCAGGGAGATCAAGGGAGGAGTTGGTGTCATGTCGTATCAAGAGGTGAAGAGACTCGCTGAAAATCGTAGTAAGTGGCAAGAGTTCCACCGACAAGAGCGCAGCTCTTAAATAGATAGATAGAATTATAGCGAATTTTCTCTTATGAGCCTTCTCCATAAGAGGAGTTTCGCCAGTAGTTGCTACGCTTGTCAAGCGGGTTGGCAACCACCGTTAGACTTTTAGAGATGTTTTAAAAGAGACGCTGCTGCCCATCTTTTATGTTATCTTTACCTTTACCATTAAATTCCCTTAGTCTCCCCTTACGATACCTAAAAGGAAAGAAGGGGTGGCCTATTTTATGTCTGGACCATACAGCTATATATACTTAGTCTATACTCGTTGATAATATAGCTGCTAATGTATAAATGAAAGACTTTTTAAATCAGTTGAGTAGTTTTTGAGTTTATCCTTTACAAACAATTAAATCTTTCCTCTTTATAAGATTAGTATAGATAAACTAGTGACCTCTACGGGCTTCGAATATAGCCTATGTTAGTGGTTTATAACACAACTTTCTATAGTTAAGAGATTTTTTTTAATCGGTAAGTATTTTGTTTAAATGAATGAATCGAATCTTTTCATTTATAATAATTCGAATAATTAACTTTGAAAATAGTGAAACAAAATATTTTACATTTCTTGCACCCGTCATAAAACGTCGCAACCGAACTTTAACAGAATGATGGGTTCGTAGAAAAGAAAATATTTACCATCCTCAGAGACTTGACCTAAGATTATAAACTTCCAAACTTTCCCCGGCAATCGTGCAAAACACGAACAGTTTCACCTTATTTATTTTACACAATTTAGGTGAGTCCCTAACAGAATGAAGTTTTAGGGAAAAAATGTAATTTCACTTTTCTTGAATGAAGATGAAGATATTTAGGCAATTTATGTTATGTTTAGAAGAAAATTTTAGAGCATTTATTTCTTCGAAATTAGGTTGTTTTATAGATTGCAAATTTTTTGTTTTCTTTTCTACAAAAGAGATTACAAAAGAAGGTCCGCGTAAGAGTAAGATGCTACTACAGATTATAAATGTTGCAACTGTGACTAATCTCTGTGACACGAGAAAGAAATTAATGGTATCAGGGACTATCCCCCATTTCTAGTAATATAGCCTGTTAGTTCGACCTCTATATGGAAACCATCAGGTTTAATTACTGATTTATTTAGCACGATTAACCAATAGATCCGATTTCATCTTCGTAACAGTGAAGATGAAATCGGTTACTGTTGACCTATCAAAGAATTGTGTGGGGTTATCAATCCAATTCCATCTATTAAAAAACACAAACGAACATGCTCACCTTATGAACTCATTACAATAATAGTAGCTAGTCATCATTTTTTATTTGATCTATTTATATATATATATATATATATATATATATATATATATATATATATATATGTGTGTGTGTGTAGTATATATTAGTAGTTATTATTTTCTTTACCTACCCCAATAAAGAAAAACAGCGTTTGTGATTTATTATATTAGTGTCCATCCCAAAAGTTGACTAGTAGAGAATGCTAATAGCATTAAGTCTGCCTTTTGTACCATATTTTCTTTTGATCAATGAAGTTATTTAAATAAATAAAACATTCGACATTATTATCTCGGAGACAGTATGTAAATAAATAATAATTACATAGTAAATTTACTCAATACAACAATAAATAATAACTATGTACAATGTTGATATACAAATACCATAGCAACTATATCGTCGCTCTTACATAAATTTGACTTACTAAGTAAAGAAAGGAACCTCATTTCACACAGTTATAACTGAGTTGCGTTGAGTTCAAGTTATTATTAAGCAGTCAAACTAGCGTGCGACATAAGGATTTTAAACACATTTCCCCCAGTTAACGCAAATATAGAGCAATTATACCGATACGTCATCGTAGCAAACCTGCCGTGTTAATAAAAGTGGAAATGACTATAAAAAAAATATGTTAACTGTCACAAGTTTTTGACAGTTTTTGGCTGCTATATAGGTACTGCCTCGTTTTGTAATCATCATAGTGAGACACGAAGTCGTAGCATTTTACCATCATGATATAATAGGAGAGCAAAATATATGCAAGTATCCATAAGACACTTTTAATTTTTTGCAAGTTCATAGAAAAAAAGCAAGTCACGCTAGCTTACGTGACATCGCGTGACTCACTTTTAAATTTCTCTAGATATAAAAATACTTGTAGGATTGCATATATTTTGCTCTCCTATTATATCGTCACGATAAAATCGTACGATATCGTGTTATGCCACATTAATTGAAGACTCCTTTGGTATTAAAAACAAAAACCTTTAAGACAGACTATAAACTGCATCAAAGATCTGATGGGATAAAACAAAACCACGCTTAACGAGAATCATATACAATCATCCCGTCACCTATTACTTCAATAGACCTGTCCCACTTAAGGTATTATTATTTATATAATATTAATGAACTAGTAAAAAAATAAACGTATTATAATTAGAATAAAGGAACTTTTTTAACCTTTCTGAACATATTTCTATTCTAATAAATTATATCCGAATTATCCAAATTTCTAAAACTACTATTACAAATACCCTGTAACGTCCCGAAACATTAATTTTCCATTTCTATTTTTATCGCTTGATTATGTTAACCCCTTTAACGTGGTCTTGCATATAATTTAATAAACCCTCTTCTCCAAACAGCCACGGTTTGTAGACAATCCCCTAGTTTACAGAATCCAATCTGGTGCTGATCGCGTCAGCCCGAAAATGTCAACAATGCCCCTATTTTTCTAACGTTATCGCATCGCATTGCTTGTGTAT
Source organism: Galleria mellonella (assembly GCF_026898425.1). Classification (NCBI taxonomy): domain Eukaryota; kingdom Metazoa; phylum Arthropoda; class Insecta; order Lepidoptera; family Pyralidae; genus Galleria; species Galleria mellonella. The sequence continues at coordinate 912,749 of NW_026442094.1, forward strand.
ACATAATATATAAGCAAGATGGTAGTTTAGACCGAGATCGATTTTGTAAACAAACAGATTTTGAGTCTGTGAATTTCTCAAAGGATTTGTATTTCAACTTTTACAATATAAAGTAGCCTCGTATGAGTAAATTTTATCTTGTTTTCGTCTGCAGTTGATGTTCTCTTGGTTAAACGACTTAAGCGATTTTTATCGAAGTCATAAAATTACCGATACTAACGTTTCGGTTCGTTAACAAAATAAATAAAAAAATAGAGCAAAGCAAACACAAAACTTGAGTAATGAAATTAGAAATTAAAAAATTATCCCGTGACACAATAAATTCTTGTTCTCCAAATATAAACTACTAGCTTTTACTCATGGTAGGGATATGTTTACTGACCGGGATAAAAAGTAAAATATATCCTTCTGCATGCTGTATAATACATGTATACCAAACATCATAATGATTGGTTAAGCCATTGAAGCATTATAAGGTAACAAATGAACAAATTCAGTGTCATATTTATATAACAGTAATAATGACCGACTTAAATCCAGAAGATACTAAACTAAATAAAAAAAAAATACACCAGAGGGCGCTACTCACATACGAGTAAAAGTAGGAACGGAATATCAACATCGATCTTCCGGACAGGAAAATTAACTGCCTACTTAAAGCAGTGTTTGAATTAAATCTAATTAAAAGTAAAATGAAATAAAAATCTCGCGTGTCTATTGTCCATTTCACAGAAATGGTGTTTTTTGCGACGAAAGAACCTACAAACTGATGAAGAGCAACAAGTAAGCGTTGGAGGAATGATAAATGGGGTCGTATTTTAATATTTTTTCATCTTTATTGTAACTTCTTTACTAACTGATACCCGCAGATTCGCTCGTATGAATTCGTCATTTTACATTTCTGTAATTTGTACGGTCATAATTATAAAGAACTCTCTAATGAAATTCAATACTTCTAGCAACTGCAGTATACCTGAGTGCTGTTCGAACTTATATTATATCCCTTGTCAAACATGACAGTGCTTAATATTCTACCATCACCCCATAATTAAGGAATTCTGTTACCAGTTCTAGCATATAGTTAGTTATTTTTAACTAAACCTTTTTTAACATTTATTCATTAGTTATTTATAAATGTTATAGGAATTATTTTACTACAAAAATAAAATCGTGTTTGAAAGTAATTTATGATTTATTCATAGATTAAATATTATAAAGTTCTATTGATACGAACAAAACAATATGTGGAATTGTAAACTGTCCTATCTAATTACGATCATGTCGTTTTAATGATGGATGTTTCACCAATAATGAAACATAAATTGGTTAGTTTTCTGTAACAGAGTAGAATTAATACCTTATTATTTTATTAAAAATAAAGTTTTTATGAATAGTCATTTTTGATTATTCTATCGCCCATTTCGACTCATTATTTGGTGTATATACCAGCAAATTCCGTTTACGGACATCCTATTGAAGTAACTTATAGCTTTGATAATTCTTTAAAAAAGCGTTAAGTCCCCTATAGGCCTCCGCGAATCGCTCTACGTGCCTCGCATAGAAATAGCATGGGAGATAGATAAAACCCTCAGTCTTGTGAAACGTTATAAATAAGGCAACCAAATTGTAATTTTAAAAACATTGATTTGAGTTTGCGTGCTTACTATAAACATTTTCATATTATTAAATCTTTTGTAAGTACATGTGTAAATTGATTTACGTGTACTTTAATCTAGAATATTCTACTAGTCTCGGGACCATCCGTCGCGGATCATGAGTAACCATGATGTGAATTCTTATATTATTGCTCTTTTAAATTTTTTATCTGTAATTCATGAGTAAAAATCTTTTAAATATCGGTGTGTCATGAAATTAAACAACTGAATAACATGAAACTTACTACCAATAAAGTCGAATTTCTTTATTACCACATGCCATTTTTTGAAACTCAACCATTGATTATAAATATACGAATTAATTGACATGTAGAAAGATTTGTATCCCAGTCAAGCAATATAAGCTGATAACACGGAATAAGTAGTAACAGTTCACTCTAATTTTATAAATATGAAAATAAAGTTGTTTATTACCCCTTGATGCCTTGGCAGCTCAACCAATGGTCATGAAATTTGGCATGCATATAATATTTAAATAGCCGTGTGGTCCTGCCATAGACGGGGCCACCCCTTTTTTTCCCGTGGGTGTCGTAACAAGTGACTAAGGGAATTTAATGATCGAGGAATGGGCAGCAACGTCCCTCTTAAAACATCACCAAAGCCTAACTGCGGTTTATTAACCCGCCTGCCAAGCGTGCTAACTACTGGCAAAACTCCCCAAGGAGGAAGGCCTATGTTCAGCAGTGGAGAATTAACGGCTGATATAATGATGGTATTTAATGTGAGCTAATATAGATTCGACACATTTTTTTTTAATAAGATCGTAAGACCAAAGTCGCAGGCACGGCTTTACAAAATAAAAAATGCTAAAAAAATTTCTCTTCCCTCAGTCGTTTATTATATAGTCTGTACGAGGTATTTTCTTGGAGTATTTACGCGCATGAGGAAAAGTTTACTAACAGCCAAATTGTCGATCGTGTTAAATTATCTGTGTAGCAATTTTCCAAAACTGCGGAACTAAGGAATCTGATGAAGTGGAAATCAGATAAAGATATTAACTTTTAGGTAACAAGAAAAGTTAAATTTTCGATACTTCTCTGCTATTTGAAATGGCGAATGGCCCATTTTATTGAAAGTAGTAATCATCGTAGCGTAGAAAATATTATTATAATTAATTGGCGACTTTATATCGGGCGCCCTTCATATAAATCAAGTTCTTATTTTGTTGCTAACTCGATATTATGTAGACAAGGAAAGGTAACTAATGTATAGGTTGTAGTTTCTTTCTTCCTTCCTATCACTATGCTGATCCACTATAATGATATACTCAGCGAATACGTGACCTTAATGGCACAAAAACATTGAGATTTATTTGGGATGAACGGAATGGTGGCCACCTTTTCGGATGGCAAATTTAAAGTATGAATAAATTATTTGTGTTTCATAAATAACAAAAAAAAAAACACTTCAATTGTATCATAATCAGTTATTTTGATTCAAAAATTAAACTACGGAACAAATTTTGATGAAGTTCGTATGGGACCAATCTGTATGTCCTGTAAGATAAAAAAAAAACAATTGTCCAAATCTGGAACTAACTGGAGTTATGAGGTAACAAACACGAAAAACACAACTGCATTGAGAACCTTCTTCTTTTTAAAGTCGGTTGAAAAGAAACAAAGGGGAAAGGGGATATTTCGTGTAATTAAGAGATAATCGAGTAAGATCAGATAATGTTTCCATCCTATAAAGGTTTGGCACGGTCGTTTGATGGACAATAATGCCGGATCAGGTATAAAAATTTTTCATCGACTCAATCATTTTCCAAGTATTGAATATCTTCAATATCCGTTCTGAATATAAAAGGTGTCAATAAAAGGAGTCGCTTATTGCGTGAGCGGAAAAAATACTCAAACACATCGTTTATAGCTTGTATTGGCTGTTTGTTTATCAAGGACGGATAGACACATAACAGTAACTAATACCTTAGATATTGTAAAGCACTTAATTCTTAATTACATTTACTATTATAATACAATTAAGAGCAAGACATTAAATCTCAAAATGCTTAATCTTTGTAACCCTTTAGTTTTTATCCGCTACTTCGCGCGCGTGACCGGACAAAGTAGATAAAGCTACAGCATACAACTAGTAATACAATCCATATTTATAAAATTGTTTGTCGTGATTATCAACACACAGCTCAAAGTAGTCTAGAGAGCTGAAATTTGTAACACAGGTTTTTATTATAATGTAATCATCCATTAAGAAATGATTTTTGGAAATTTCAACTTAAAATGGAAACACGACTCCTAGCGTGCAAAGTCAAGAATAACAACTAGTGAAGTATAAAAAAGCAGAAAATCTCCAGAGACAATCTAAAACATATTGAAGTGAAAGCGAACATCTTTACCTTCATCCAATTTGCCGGAGTAGGAACATTAATACTGCCAACGCCCTTCCAAATATTACATCAATTTGGTACACGAATCGGGAGCTGTCATCACAACCGCTAATGGTATTGGGAAAACACGGGTCTAATTAAGTCGTCGCTTTTAATTTATAGCTTGTTTTCTAACAGGAACAGTTATAATCAAAATAAATCGTTTCCGAAGACACGCGAGGGAATAAGAACAAATTGGATTCGAAAGCAATGTTTCCAATGCGATTGTGGAATGATACCGTTTGAAATTAATCTTATGGAAAATATTAAAATAACCGAATAGATAAATATCTACTAATATCGTTTGTAAAGGTCACTCGTGTTTTTATCACGAAAGCTGCGCTTGCATGCCGGTATATCGGTTTGAAGAATATGGCAGTGAAATTATACGTTATGGAAAGTTATAGTTCTCAGAAATGGGATGCATGAGGAGAATCGTGAGTATCACTGTATTCTGTGATGTTTATATGTCCTCATAGGTTATTACTTTGCATCAGATGAGCTGTCAGCTCATTTTTTACTTCATAATAAGCAGTATTTTTAACGCTTTTCTTTGCACTACGAAATTTTCTCTGTAAAAAAAAAACAGCATCTGTAAATGTCACAAAATTATTACGACCTGGTAAACTGTACTGATGGCTAAAAAATACATTAAAAGCGATTTAGAATTGGCAAACATATCGCGTAATATATAAAAGAAATATGAATTGAGAACCTTCCTTATTTTCCTTTTGAAAATCAATAAGTTACTTTTTTCAAGCTAATAAAAAAATGCAACTTTATTTAGACCTTGACTAAGAGTAATTATTGTAAGTGTATATACAAACAGTATCAAAGTAACATCCTGTAAGGTTAACAGGTGATTTATCACTACCGGATTCAAACGCCTTATACAGCCTACTTGTAGATGGCTATCCAAATCCACACATTGCATTTCAATAGCCCTAAGATAGAAAATAAACATAAAGACGAGGAAATGCAGGAATACACGCGACGTCTTCCGCATGTACACTTACAATATTTTAATTAAATATGATACAAGTCCATTTTGCTCCGCGAAAAAGGTACCTACTTCAATAGTGAACACACACAAATGAACGATATTTTGCTCTGTAAAAAAGACTACTTCAATTATCACAAAATAAATCCTTACTAATGTTATAACTGTGAAGGAGAATTTATTGGTTTGTTACGCCTTACATTATTTATCTTAACCTATCGCTATCAAATTTGTTATACATATAGGTACATATAGGTATATTGGATGGAGAAGGATATAACCTACTTTTTATCGTATTACGAAGTCGCAGATAAAAAATAATAAAATAAAACAAGGAAATAAGCACTATCGTTTTCAGAAACAATTATGAAATTAGATTCAGAATTGGCACCATAATTAGGTAACATACCCACAAAAAAATTGAGAATCTAATTCTTTTTAAATCACACAAAAATACTTTTATTCAGATTTAACACAGATTGTTATTAATTATATTGTTTACTGTTTTTATTTCAAGTTCGAACACATTGGGCACACGTGTTTATCAAATTTTTGACTCGACAAAAAAGTGACAAACTATACGTATGAATTACAAACACGTGACAAAATATTAGATTACACTGTAAAAACTAAACAAACATAAATCCATGTATTTGTTCATAAAATTTGATGGTTCGACTAAAAAAGTTTATTTAAAACATGTCACATAATACTTTTAATTATCATGCGAGACATTTTCGCTAATTGTAAATCAATGTGTTTTTATAACGTAATAAGCATTTTTACTTTCACTTGGATACATTCATTAACAGTACAATAAACTCCATCATGTCTTTTTTTTGCAACAACATATTTTTGTCATATTTTACGTCGGCTATTTGGCGTATGTGTTAAATCTATAATAGTATTATGCAAATAAAGGATATGTAGATCTATCATGTCGTATGTTTAACTCGAACAACAGTATGAAACTATGTTGGCAATTATTGTATAGCTAAATAGTGGGTGGAATGTAGCGATGGGATACTGATACTACACCGAGGGCGATTTGCGTGTTAGTAAATAGTCTATAATTTCAGAGCGTCTTCCACCATAATTTACCAAGGCACTTTTCCATCTGATATGTTTGTTAAAAAAACAAAATACATCCTCATATTTTAACAAAACGAACTACAATTTAAATCTGTATATATCTGATATATAAATAAGCAATTTTTTCAATTCTTGTTAATGTGTTGTCCCACTGCAAAACGCCTTATTATATATACTAAAGACAGGGCAATAATGATAGGTTTTTAAGACACTTCCTTAAACAAGCAGAAACTTGAATGTTAATTTAAAATGGTGCTAATTTTATATTCATAAAAACCAAAATCTGTTTATACAATGCACCACCAGAAGAATTGAGAATATTGGAATTGTTATGCTGTTTTCCTAGCGCAGAGTTTGTAATATTTTTCATGTCTATAATAAGTAACACGTGCGTAATTTCTGGAAATTTATTAATATATGTAATTGGAAATGCAATCGAACATCTATATTGTTTATATGACATACCCATTGATGATACCCAACGTCCTTACCCTGGATTTCGACTTCGAAGATGAAGTCATAAACCCAACCTACTATTGAAGAGCAGCAATACAGTACCTAAAACAAAAAAATCTAATGAGTAATCAAATAATAATATATCCACATATTATTTTGGAAAGCAAACTTCCGCGAAATCACTACATTTTATACTCTTCACACTTTGTAATTTGCACTCTTCATTCTACAATACACAACGTGCAAACAAAGTGAACTTGCACGAAATAACTCTGTACTGGCTTCATTTTATATTACTTGTATACTAGACTCTACTAACCTACAGAAGAAAGAGCTCAAAATACAGGTTCCCTCAACACGACTGTAATTTATACTCTTCTTTCTATAAATCGAACCCTAATTCGGGAATCGGTAGATAATTGACTGAAGTTAATAATTTAATTATAAAAAAATAAGTTATAATTTTTTTTATACAACTTAGAATGGCAAACAAGCTGACGGCCCACCTGATGGAAAGTGGTAACAGTCGCCTATAGACATGAGCAGTATTATGGATATAACAGAGTATACTGTTTCACACATGATATCCCCCATGCGTTGCCATTCCTGAGGACTTAGGTGTTATTCCTCTGTACCCTGTAAATTCACGCCATATCCCACCCTTTAAACCGAAACACAGCCATGCAAACACAACTGCTTCACGGTAGAAACACGAATGGAACAAAGGTACCCAAGCAATCAACTTTTGTACAAAGTCTCCCTAGTAAATTAAAAATATTTACTCAAAGTATAAATAAAAGTATAATTAAAACTCCGGACTAATATTTACTACTTATACTCGTAAAGTAGAAACCTAACCAAAATTTTGATGAAACCATTTTGATGATTTATATTAGTTTGCACGATATAACAAACCCATAGACATAAATATTATATATATACCTAGAATATCCACAAGTCTCGGTAACACCAAACATCCATCACAGCGCCGTACAAACTCAAGTATAATACGCAGTAAATTACTTGCCTAGATATCTAGTCCGCAATCTAGACCAAACCAATTTGGTGCTTGATGAGAGCCTAGTTATGGCACAACAATGGAATTGAAGACATTAATGTTCGCTTAATCCATTACTTTAGTTCGAAATTGATAGTCAAAATTAATGACTATGTTATGAATTTTTAAAATGTAGAAAAATTATATTAAAAAAAAAAGTGAATCTCAGTTCGACTGTTTTTATATGTATTTACGTGATATCTTCGTCAAATCTAAATTATTTTTATTCCTAAATAAAATATAACTTTCTAATAAAACAAAAAAAACTTTCTCTCGCGTTCACCATAAATTTAAACATATTTATTTTTTTGGAACAATTTCTTAGATTATGCATTCTTTTAAATCTTTATTACTTATACACGAATAAAAATCAACCAAACAGTACGGTCTAGTACGGTCGAAATGTCGAAAACCGATAATTTTACTAAATTTCAATCAACTAATTTATTAATTTCCACAACTATAAGAATGTAAGTACCTAGTTTTCAACTTGTAAAAGATTAGAGTCGGACTGTCGGACCGATCAAACGGGCTCGTCTGCACATTTTCGTTTCACACGTAAACTTGCCTTATTCGTCGTTAAATTGAGGTTATAAAAGTGATATTAATTTCAACCGACCAACCCGCTTTGGTTTATTTAATTTAGCTAATTGACAGGGGAAACATTACCATCGTTTAGCCCGGTTTCGTCATAGTTAAGTAATGAATGCTCGCGCGATGAAATTTTTATGTAAAATAATTGTGATTTAGTTACCATTAACGAAGTAAAGGTGTTAGCATAAAGAAACACTATCCAGAGAGGAACTTTACGTTCTGTGTGAGACAAAAATACCCATGCAACTTATACAAGATAAAAAGAAGGAAATATAAATAGTTATGGAAAAAATCAATAAACTATTATTGAAATTTAATGAACTTACTACATTACTTATATCGTCATAGTCGTAGAATATTGACGGATCTTTATATGTAATCTTCGTCAGATCCGTCAGTATTCTACGACTATGACGATATTAGAACTTACTATAGTTCTGACAAGAGGGAAACTGTACTGTTGTTTGCACGTATTTGTGTTTGAAGGATCGCATATGGCAGTGAAATTACAGAATATTTATTTCTTTATTTATATGTTAAATTACTCACCACACTTACAGTCTCCCAAAACGTGTAGTGAGTCTTAGGTTTATTCTACAAACTTAAAAAATTTAAACAACATTTGGAAGCATCAACGAGTTATAATCTTACACCTTAGTAATAGCAGCGTTTAAGAGGCATTATTTGCGTCAAAGTTTATTGTTAAGTACATAGTGCATCGTCAATAAATTTGTATGTAGTATTTTTACTTCGGTTAATAAACATATGACGGTCACGAGGACAAAGTAACGAGTAAAAACTAAATTAGTAATATGACTGCGTGCTCGGATCCATATAATTGCACCTATGATAAATCTATTATATTATTACCAATCAGTACTGAGCCCATACTAATTTGTCTGTACCGCAAACTCGTTTCTTTATGCAAGCGTCCTTATGTACAAAAGGGTCGTCGTTACCCGTTTTCGGGAAGAGCAACGGACGAGTAGAGAATGGAGCCGCTGGGAACGAGCATTTAATTAATTATAAATAGCACAAACGTGTAATTAATTTAATGAAATTAATGCGTCTTTTGTGCGAGTTATTGATGAAAATGCGTTTAATGAAACGTGAAATGAAATTTGACATGAAATAGGTTTTTAATCTCTAAAGATCAATTTCAATATGATTCATTAATTATATAAAATAATATATATTTTCTTATAAATATATCATCATTATTTCAGCCATTATCCGTCCACTGCTGGACATAGGCCTCCCCCATTAGACTGCCATAAGGAACGGTTCTGAGCCACCTGCATCCACTGACTCCCTGCAATGCATTTGAGGTCGTAACTCCATCTAGCTACACTGCGTTTGCTCGTACGAGATCGCCACTCAAGGACCTTTCCTCCCTATCCATTGTCGGTTCTTCGAACTATATATAAGTGTATAAAAATATAAGCAATGCATGCCGAATTATCATGTACATTTTCAGGGCATGCCTTTATTCACTAAATAATTTTTTACATTGTGGTTAAACATCACAGAAAGGGGTCAAAAATAATCAAAATTTATATGTACTTTTCAGGCACAATTTTGAGTGCCTCCCTGGAATCATAAAGATAAATAAAATAAGGTCAATGTCCAATATGAGACTGAGATACTATCCATGTTAATGATAGTACGATGAATGGATTAAAACCGTGGCTGTCACTAATTAGGCGCTTTTGATTATGCAAATTAATTACAGTTCTGTTCAAACGATATCGTGGAAGCGTTAACCGTATTACTACAAACGTGGCTATTCGTCTATACCATTTGACATTGTGTGTGAACTTCGCCTTGACTGCGTTCAATATTCTAAATATCAGTCATCACTCATCAAATGAAATCTTGCGTTTCGGGTACGACACCTACTGCGTGATACCGTAATCATATTATTAATTTGTATATATCTATACACAGTGCGGCACGTGCAATCTAAATATATATAACATCTAAATAGTGAGAGAGAGAGAGAGATAGATTATTAGTAATGTAGACTACCAGCCATTGCTAACAATATACCCTGTCAGGACGACCTCCACGTGGTCTTCCCTAGACACCTAGTATATTCATCACAGTGGGCTAACTGGCCTGCCTTTTCATACTCGCCTATGATCTCTCAGTGGTGCCCCAGCAGCGTATACTGTGCAAGTGGTGCTACAATTCCATTATCACCATTAAACTATATAAAGTTTTTTTTTTTTATTTTAAACAATTTCCTCGGATCAATGTAAATATAAAATCCATCTATTTAGATTAATTGTATTTATTTATTATATATTGTGTAAGTACACGACTTACATAAAGGGAAATGTATTTTGCTTACAAAATGTCCATCGTGAGTGTACTCGTTAGCACGTTGCTAGGTGGTTTCGTCCTAAACAATCGATAATGAATTAACACGAATATACTGATAATCTATTTTCTATGAAAGTATTTGGTCATAAACAGTAAGTTATCATTTAAAAGGAAATGTAATTTGTTACTATATCAGCCGTTAACTGTTCACTGTTTAACAAGTCAGAAGATTTGCCAGTAGTCGCCAGAGGGATACTTAGTACAAAAGTCGATTGCTTGGGTACTTCTGTCCCATTCGTGTCCCAACCGTGAAGCAGCTGTATTTGCATGGCTGTGTTTCGGTTTGAAGGGTGGGATATGGCGTGAATTTACTGGGTACAGAGGAATAACACTTGAGTCCTCAGGAATGGCAACACATGGGAGGTATCATGGGCGAAACAGTATACTCTGTTATGTCCACGGTACTGCTCATGTCTATAGGCGAAGGTTACCACTTTCCATCAGGTGGACCGTCAGCTTGATTGCCATTCTAAGTTGTATAAAAAAAAAAACCTTGGCAGGCGGATCGGCAACCCCAGTTTGGCTTTTGATATTTTAGAAGAGACGTCGCTGCCCATTCCTCTACCATTAAGTTCCCTTAGTCGCCTCTTACGACACCCACGGGAAAGGAAGTGGTGGCCTATTCTATGCATTTATACCACACGGTATAAATGTAATTTCATTATCATCATCATCTCAGCCCTTAACTGTCCACTGCTGAATATAATTTCCAGAAGGAATTTTGCCAGTAGTTGCCACGTTTGGTAGGCGGGTTGGCAACCGCAGTTAGGGTTTAGAGATGTTATAAAATAGACGCTGCTGTCTCTCCCTCTACCATTAAGTACCCTTAGTCGCCTCTTACGACACCCAGGAAAGGAAAAGGTGGCCCATTCTATGCCGGGACCTACACGGCGATAAATTTAAATATAAATGTATAAATTTACTTTTAAATAAATAGTTACCGCCGGTGACTGTATTTCAGAAACATCATTAATGGTGTCTGAATACAAATATTTTTGGATGTGAATAATTCAAGCTGGACTGAAAAGCTATATCGCACACAGAACGTCAGTCACTGTTGCCACCCCACTGTCACACCCTGCAACGCGCCACCATTAAGTTCGCATCATACTATCATAAAGTCCCTGGAAATTATTATTGCGACGTTCATCGCACGTATACTAGTTATTGCCCGTGACCTCGTTCGCGTGACCGGGACATTGACGGTTAATCACCAATACCGCCTAAGTGAGATTTATAAAATAGCTGTAATTTTTTTTCTGTCATACAAGTATCCTCTCTTCCATAGAAAAAATACTGCACTAATCAATTAAAAATTGGTATTAAAACAACAACAAACAAGATTTTTTTTTAATATCTATGCAAATTATTAAAACCCATTAATACCTCTCCTTCCACGAGTAGGGAAAGTAGATAAAATCTTATCTGAGAAATCAGGGTACGATAGGGCTGATATAACTGAAGAAAATAAAAGCCATTAAGAATTTAAAAAAAAACAACAAACTTTCCTTTTTAGTTTCATAGTATTAAAAATAAATTTAGGATAAGGATATTCGCGTACATCAATATTTTCACTGGGGCCTGAGAAACAAAAAAAAAAAGATTTCGTATACCCAAATACCACATATATGAGAAATTTCATAACAATTAGTTGATCAGTTAGGCGACAAAAGGTAATAAACACACTCACTTTTACACTTATATTACGTCCTTTTTAAAATATAGTTTGGTATAATCATCATTATATTATAAATATTGTATTATATTTTTAATGTACTTTATAAAGAAAAAGGTTTTTAGTTCGATAGTATTTTTTCTGAGTTTACACGATATATTCAACATAATTCTGATTTGGTTTTGATAATTATCTTTTTTTAATCGAAAAAACTGTGTCAGCTTCATAGTAAGAAATCGATAATGAGTCGGTTAACAAAATCGATCCACTATAAAATATGGTTCGTAACCTTGTTACATAGTGAGATACCGAATCGATTAATTCCCATATTTGTCACTTAGTGTTATTACTAATCAATTTATCAACGACGATAAAACTGGTAACACCAGTTACCTCCTTGAAAATATGACTCAAACTTAGCAGAAATGACACTGTAATCTTATCTATGCTATTTATTGCTAATATGTTGAGACACACAGATGGTCTTCAGGTCCTAAACCTGGAAAGACCATTTGAGTATTTTCATGGCCTGGTTTAGAAATTATTTCATTTCGCGGTAGAAACGGTTTTGGAGAGCTTTTTTTATGGGTGAAAATAGAATGGTTATGCCGCCTGCGCTATCAGTATACGCTGGCGAGACACTAGTGAGGGATGACAGATGACGATGAAAGCAGGTCAATTAGCCCATCGTAACGAATTCCACTAGAATTAACCACGATGTTTTCCAGGGGGAGCCGCGTGAAAGCCGACCCGATTGGCATTGCTGGCAATGGCTCAGTTAGACCCCATTACTAACAATCCCTTTCTCTCCGGTTTTGAAGAGCTGTTAAGAGGCTTACATATGTCAATGAGTTTGACGGTTGGGCTGCATCAGGTAATATGCAATCAAATGCAGCGCTATAACGGCAAAGTATGTTTACGACAATCTGGGAGGCCGAAGGCATTTTTAGGGTAATAATAATTATTTCTTAATTATCCTCAAAGATTTAACATTTTAAACCTAATTAATTTTTTTATCGCTGAAATAATAACATATTTTTGATGTGGATTATATCCAAAAATTCCATCGCTTAAAGAATTTGTAAAAGATAATATAAATAATCTGATTATATAATTAAATACTTTTATCACTTTATTATATGTATGTATATAGTTTTATATATCAATATACAATGATACAATTGATTAATATCCTAACGAATCAACTGTCATCCATTCGGATTAGAACGTCATAAAGTCATAGAAAATTCAATCTGACCAATCACATGATTACAAAAAAATTGTTAATGTTTTATTGTGAAATTAATTTTACAATTTAAACTCATGTCATTAATTGGTTTGAATTTGGAATTGTTTTATCTCAAATGTTGATTTAATTATCATTTAATCCTTTTAATTTTTATTCTATAATCATCAAGTAATGCGATAGGTCGATTTGAATTTAGAAACATACAAATTATTGGGCAATCAATAATAATTATAGAACTAAAAAAGGCTACAGTTTTAAAAATGCCCTCTCCGAATCTACACATATCAATGTCGCCAATACCGTGCCATTACGATAAGTGCTACTGATAAAAATAATATTACATGACATATTTCATACACCTCCTAAGAATATTCTCGTTTCTTTTTTTTAATTTATGTATATTCCGCGATATCTCTGTTAATTCTGAACCAATTGTAATATTGATTGCAAAATAATTATTAAAATGGGTAAGTACAGGATCATCACATCCAAAAAAAAAAACAGACTTGAGAAAAAAATTCCTTACTTTCGAAATCGCCTAAAAAGTATTCCATTTAGCTATATAAACGTAAGCATAAAGTATAGGTTCGTAAAATAATAAATGCACAGTAAACAAAAATGTGACGGCAAGTATAATACAGTAATAATTTACGTTTCTTCCAAGAATCGCCATAAAGCTAGCATCGATAAATCCAGAGCCTTATGCAGCCAAGTATACAGGGTGTATCATTAAAAAACAAAGAAGAGTCGTAGACAGGGTGTGCTCAAGCCTACTGTGGCCTTACAGCGTAATATGCTATAAAAAGTGAAGATAAGGCCGCCGCGTTTTTATCACCATAGTGCAAAGATGCATTGTTTTATCCGATACGATAAGATTAAATCGCAAATCGATGTCGTATACGACATCTTATAATATGTCATTTTTATAACCTTTCAAAGTAAATATCTTATTGATATCTTGATTCAATCAAAATTCAGTAACGTTTTTGATGATAATTTTGATCGATATAATGTTACTGCCATATTTTTCGCAAGCAGGTCGTGATGTTTACAATATGAGGTTGCATTATTCAGTAATATTTTTATCACCACAGTTTGTTAATTAGATGCTATAAATAAATGTATCAAAAGAGGAAATAAGAAAATAGAAGTAATAATTTTTCTTTACTTCCTTTTTTTATACATATATTTATTGAAGTGATACACACACAACAAGAAAAAAAAAATTAAAGATTGTGTTCCAAAAAAAAAACTGACATTAAATATGACAAAATTAATTATTTTGATTTAAAACCTAAACTACTAAATCGATTGTGATAAGATTTGAGGTAACAAATATAAAGAAAAAAAAATTCAACCAAATTAAGAACCTTCTTTTTAAAGATGATTGAAGAAAAAATACAAAATGACAGGACTTACATAAAATATTTTAGTGTACATACCAGTTTTATTGCATGAAAGGTTTTATGGATATCACAGTATACCTGTTATCCCATGTACTGTTTATATCTATAGGCAACGATTACCGTTTCAATCAGGAGGGCCGTCAGCTTGTAAGCAATGCAACTTCGATTGCATAAAAAAATAATTTTGACCATATCGTATCTTAAAACGAAATGAAAAGAGATGAAAAAAATTTCATATTGTGTTAAATTGAAGTCTGTAATCGGAACTGACAATGGAAACGCGCAGTCGTAAGCCCCACAGTGTAGCTTGTTTAGTAACAGTAAACGTAATCAATAATCGTAACTTATGTGACGGACGGCTTTTTAGTGATGCTTGCCCGGTACCCAAATATGTTGGCGTTAAATTGGCCTATATCCTCCCAAACGATGGCGGTAAGGGACATGCCAAACATAACTGTTTGGGCGGATCGCACTTGTGTGCGATATAACTTAAGAATTTTTTTAGGAAATATTCGAATATTATTTTTAATTTCTAAAAGAAGATTCAGAATTTTTTTTTTTACACTAATGTTGCCAAGTCGCCAATTCTGCACCGATTCTGATTAATTCTTATTGAAATCTATAGAGTCTACTCACGTGTTGGTTCCCTATTAATTGTCAATATTGAATCGACTGTTTGTGTTTAAATATTTTTTATGGAAATTAGAATTATGTCCATCTATCCTTCTGTTGATAAGAATTTTTTTACATGACATTTTTACGGTTCTACAACAGTAATATTATTGGTGCCAATAGATGGCGTTTTATAAAATCAAGTATAAGAATATATTCGTTTAGGGGCATTTTTTTATTGTATGCTCTGCCTCAATAGAGTTGGTGAAGCTATACAAAACAGTTTTTGTATTATCCTGTAAAGCAAACGACCACTTTTTCTCACAATCGTTTCTGTAAAAATAAATCTATATCGAAAATTAGTTCCTGCAAAGAGACCACTCAAATGCATTTAATCCAAATCCCCATTCATCTCTATTTGCAATCACCTCGCTATTCTCTAGGCATGTCTTTTTCTTTCATTAGTCATGAGTCCAACCATCTCTTTCTGGGTCTTCCTCTGCACGTCCACATTTACACGTAATAGCTTTCTTACCATATTCTCTTCTTTGTTATTGATTGACCAAGATAATGTTCTTTTATATTATTACAAATATGGGTTATACGTTAATGGCATATGATGACTGGTTAGGCCATTGATGCTAAGAATCAAAATCACTTTCACTTATAAATTAACAATAAGGGAGTAAATCATAGATAATATAATGCTATATTTTATTATTATGTAATAATTATTTGTGAAATTATAATAATATACTAATTCGATCAACCATGCTTAACTAACGCCCACATGGCTGTATATTTTACCACCATAGAAAAGGAGATATAACATACAACATATATGACAATAACACTGTTTCTGGAGTTACTGTCATATCTATTTCTAAAAAAGGGAGATGTGAATTTTGGACAATAATAATTATTCGTGAAATTTATGTCACTCGACGTTTCTATGCACAAAGAAAAACGTCGTAAATAAAGAGCATGGTCCTACTAGATTTCCATTTTAAATACTAATTATATTATTTTATACGACTCCTTAATTTTAAAATCATTTCAATTTATACCATTTATATGATGGCACGATGGTAACATAATAGCAATTTAAAGTTTTCATACTTCAATACTATCACTTTTACTGTGCCATTATTGTATGCAACAGTTCCAAGCGTGTATTGGTAACAATGAAGGAGAATTTCTCCGAGCACATCAAACGAATACGTTCACGCAGAAAGTTTTCATTGTGTCATTGAAGAAAATGGATTAAGTATTATGTAGTTAGACGCTAGCATATTTATCTCGAGGAAGCGAGTTTATAAACTAGTTAACACGTCAAGTGAAAAGCTTTTATTACTCCTATAATAATGTATTTAATATGTCATAAGTCATATAAAAGCAATTAAAGTTCTCACACACATTTTGTAACCTTAATAGTTGTGCTATCTATAACAAACAAAATAATTACCTAATGGGTACCACATTAAAAAACATATATTAAATATTTTTTATTACACATAGAGGAATAAGAGAGGAGGTTTTTACGTACTTATTTTTATGAAGAATTTTTAAATATGCTTTTATTTTCATTTGCAGTAGATTAAATCCCTCGCGTACGTTTATCAATATATTTAAGGAAATCGTAAAATTTGAGTGAATAATTAAACACAATATCCAGGCCTAATCTCAAGTCTCAAGTTTATAAGTAAAATGCGTATTATAACAATCTGGTTTTTTCCCCGCAACCTAGTACCACAGGGGGTGTATAAATGTTACGCAATAGTGTAAATCTAGTATTCACCTAGATTTGTAATTGGATTTTTTTATGCAACTTAGAATAGTAAACAAGCCGACGGCCCATCTGATGGAAAGTAGTGACTATTGCCTATAGACATGGACATTACCATATACATTACAGAGTATACTTTGTATTGGATAGTCCAAAAAGAAAATTATTTTATTTCCACGAGTATTTGGGAAGGGTAATTTTAATTCGGAAATTTAAACATAAGCCACGTATTATCCTATTTTACCCCATCCCAATGGATTTTTTTTTATTCTTATTAATTATATATATACTGTACAAACAATAAAACTACATCCATGTTCGAACAATAATACCTACTTATTGAATCCTATTATAAACCTATATAAAATGCAAAGGATATTTCAAATATAATTTTAATTTATTTCTGCGAAAAGACCAGAGAGAGACTTTGTACAACAGTCGTTTGCTTGGGCACCTCTGTCCCATTCGTGTGTCTACCGTGAAGCAGTAGTGTTTGCATGGCTGTGTTTCGGTTTGAAGAGTGAGGTATAGCAGTGAATTTACAGAGTACAGAGGAATAACACCTGAGTCCTCAGGAATGGCATCGCAAGGGAAGTATCATGGGCGAAACAGTATACTCTGTTATGTCCATGGTACTGCTCATATATATAGGCGACAGTTACCACTTTTCAACAGGTGGGTCACATTATTTTCCATTATAAGTAGCATAAAAAAAAGAAAAAAATAGATATATTATCTATTCCTGTTTTGTCTCTTATCAATATTTGATAAGAAACAAAACACGATTATAACTTTAAAATATATATGTCAATGTAGGTTATACATATATTGGCCAAGATATCGTGTAACATTCAAGCTAGAAGAATATTAAACTGCAGGTAAATTAAGAACCCCCTCCACTTTGAAGTCACTTGTAAACTGTATTCATAATGAAGCCGTATTAAGATTTTCATCCTCTCCAAACCGTTGTAGGCGTTTTAAGGAAGATACTGTGCTTTTCAAGTATTCAAAGAGAAATTTGTAGCCTGTTTAATATTTAATTGAAAGCCACTTACAGTTTACAATACACAAATACATCGAAATGTACTTGTAAAATTTACGAAATGTTCTATTAATCATGTAGAAAAAACATTGAATCAGTAATGGCCCGTCAAGATATCCTGTCTTATGAATAATTGATTTGAAATGTTATTCAATAACATGCAGATTAAGGGAGACGGTTAAAACAAAATGAACAAGATAAAACATATGTATAATAACAACACCATGTATTTGTTTCTACTTTAATCGATTTCGAAAAAATTAGATAATTAGATAACTTTTTGTAAGTATTTACTTATTTATACTTTTGCACACATTAAAATAAGTCTACAGGGCGGACTATTAATAAATATAAGTACTGTATTTGATAGTCTGTTTAGTGACTATGTTTCTCAATTAAGTCGCTAGTTCTAACCTATTTCAATGACTTTTTTTTTGGAAAAAAAATGTATAAAATTATATACATATGAAATACTGTAAGGTTACGAGCGAATCAAATAAATTGTATGCCTTATATCCACATCGAATATGTAGATAGATCACGACACTTCAGCTGATGATGCAAAACTGCAACTTAGTAGCAGTACTAAAAAAAATTACCGAAACTACACCATAATAATTATTAGAATTAAAATCACATTACATATTTTAACATAATTTTCTTTTATATGTAGAAAACAGCATTATCTGTTTGTCGATCGATAACAAACTCCTTAATGGGATTGTCAGCAGCATTTTCTATATTCATATTATAAAGAAAATATATTTGGATGCGGAAGTAATCTCTTAAACTGCTTAACTGGTTCTAAAAATAGTCTACATTTTCCTAGAAAGTTCCCAATTAAATTGGGCATATTAAGCTGGTTATACTTGAGACAATTTGTATTGTGAAAAGTGAAAGGTTCTCAATTGAGCTTGATTTTGTTCTCAATTGACACACCATATGGAGAAAATATAGGAAGAAAAGAAGGGAAAAAGTGTGGAACTACCTCACAATAGATAAAGTGACTACATTGAATGTGTTACAGGGAGTTAATTGCTGAAGACGACACATGGTCAAGCCATCTAATGCAATTGTGGACATGATTTCTCTATAACAATATATGCAAGGGAGTTTTTTTTCTATTCAGTAATGAAAGACGGCTGATGATGATGATAATGTAGTCAATAATTACAATATCTCTAGGGTTTAAACTATACTTCGTTTTGAATATTGCTAATTTTTTGTTTTAAAATAACAAACAAAAAGACACAGAGACCTACATACACTAATATTTATAATACGAATATAGTTATAAAAATGTACAATACACAAGTTTAATGTAAGAAAACATAAATCTTTAACGCAATAATTAACACAAAATATCGTGATTCAAAAAGTAATATACAATTTTCGTCATTTCCTCGAACCACAGAAGAAAAACAACTCGAAATGAAAAGAAAATATCCAGACGAAATTGGAGGGAAAGCGTCGAGTTCACGAATTATGTGAGCTTCGCGAATTGTGGAGCGTAGGCTTGGTATTAAATGAACTGCTTTAATTAGTGCGCAATAATGCGCATACGCCTCGTTAAAATATACTTAGAGGATCTTTTTTATAAAGCGTGGGTGGCGAAGTATCTACTTACTATCAGACATTGTAGTCCATGAACCTTTTTTATACCAGAGACAACCAACCGCGATTTTTTTGGACTTTTCTAATATTGTTTTACAATATTACTGAAAGAATAGAGAGGGCATTCCAAAGCTGCAAGTTTACTTACTAGTAGTTGAAAGGACCCGTAACCTGATAGATGGAATTGCAATCTTAGCTAATTCAAAGCAATTCGAAGCGATTCTAAGCAAGACTTGGCTGTCGTCTTTCGATCCCCGTCAAAGAAGACATTGTTAGCAACCCTAAAGACGACTATCTATGAACCACAGATATAAAAAATCTAGATTCCCATTTCTATACATAAGTACCCTGAATTATAATAAAAAAAAAGTAATCAGTGCAGGAAAATGAGTGGGTTTGATTGTTGACACGAAGTTTCATATTTTTACACCATTTGTAAGAGGAGGTTGACAAGATTGACTTTTGTTTGAATGAATATAAAATTATCTTTTTATACATAAAAACGTCAATCCTCTCATGAACCTATTATTTTAGGTATTAAACCTTTTTGTTTCTTTCTTTTGAGTTAAATTCCCAATTTGAAAGAAAGTGGACAAAACACTTTATTCGTTAAAATAGATTTGTAGAAGGTTTAATTTTAATGAATAAAGGGGTAAGTTTCAGATTGTGCATCTTGAGTTTTTTGTATTTCAATGTCCTAAGCTTAGAATTGGCAACTCATGCGAAACACCAAAGCACTACAAAGTATACTTGGATATCGATGTTCCTATTCACGTTTATAGACTACATAGTATTAACTAGAACAAAAGCATTCTAGTCTAAAACAACCATTGTTTTCTCAAAACTGCCGAATTCCCGAGTCATTGAGTTCACTTTCCATTAACCGCAAATGCAGAAACATAATTACGGGATCGTTCGGTACATGACAATTTTCTTTTCAAACTCACGCTATAATTAGACGCTGAAATTTTTAGGGGCCCGTACGTAATTAAGTGCGCTCTTATTGAGCAGTGGCATCTAAGTTGGATAACACTTGACTGCAGATTGGAAGTACAACGAAGGCGGCTTAGAGACTCTTGATCATAGAGGGCGTTATTCTCACAAGAGGAACAACTGAAGAACCCTTGTAGTCCAGACCAAAATCTCTTTGAATGTTCTGTTTTGTGCAAGGCCACAACAAATTTAAAGATAAGTAGATATTGTCTTTATCATAGAGCTACGAATCATCATTTTGAGTCTTCCTTCCCAAGACATACTTCGTCAACTTTTAAATTTATTAAAGCTAACTGGATATGAAATCAAAACGTACTACAGACAGAAATGAGGGCATTGCTCCACTTTCCGGTACGAAACTGGTTTTAGAAGCCACTTCTGCGTTACCGTATTCCGGTTCATGTGATTTTAATAACTTGTAACCGCAACATTCCGATACTTCAATGACAGAAGCTTGATATAAAAAAAATAATTGCTAGAAAATAACGCCTGCCACCAGTCTAAAAGATTCTGCAAAGAACTAAGAGTACTTAGTAATTTTTTATGTAAAGAAAAAAAAATCCCTTAACTTTTACAAATTTAGCTTGCAATTATTCTGAAAGTAAATCCTTTCAAATAAGATAAAAATTATGAAAATCGATAAACTGAAATCGGTCACCATGTTAATACATTAAGAAACTCTTCTCTTTTTTAAGTCGTAAAATTAAAACGATAACGGCATAAAATTAATATGAAACCGGTTCAGGGCTGGTGACATAACTGGATAACAATGAAAAAAAAACAGAAAATGAAGCTCCTCATTCTAAAAGTCACACACTAGTCAAATTAAATAATGAATACACAATGTAATCTAGGAAATAAAAAATAAATATAATTTAATTTTATACCAAAAAGAGCAGACTGGTTTCATTTTCACTGTAGGTAATTTTGTCACGAGAATAATATGATTTAAAAGTTATTGATGCTATTAAAAATGTATCAATCATCGTACAAGGGGAGATAGGGTTGTCACCTTACCAATAACCTTAAAGTGTTCTAAATACAAAACTATTATACTCTATTAGTGTAACACTCGTAAATCCATGACATTTATGTTACATGTAAATATGATGTCGGGTTTGATTCTCAGCGGGTACAATTCAAAAAATAAGTATTTCTAAACCCTTAGATGTTCGTTGTCGTGTTTCTTACAACAATGTTAGTTTGTGGAATAAGCTATTTGTGTGTGTGATTATTAGTTACTTATTTAAAAATTATAATGTATCCTACTATGAATAAGAAACGGTCCTGGCATGGCGGCTATGGCTTGTCATCATGTCAGCCGTATGGGATAATGGCTGAGATGATGACAACGATGATGATACTAAAAATAATATAATATAGATGTTCGTTATTTTTTCTCCATATATGTAACTAAACTAACGCAGTAAAATGTAAGAAACACGCTTTTGTTACACGGTTATATTACAATATTTATTTATTATGATATGTTATTATTCACAGGTCAATTTAGATTTATATGAAGTTAACAACTAACATGTTTTCTTTCAAAATTCCCCTTATGGGGAAGGCTTATGTCCAGCAGTGAACAGTTAACGGTTGAAATAATAAAAATATCTCCTTTCAATTCTAAATCTGACAACCCTAGAAGTTTTATTACTCGCGGGGGACTATTATTATTTCACTATTACGAAGTAAGAAAGCCGAGGAAAAAATCTTATCACCGTTATTCATAACATACAATTAAAGTTTATAAAATAAATTTTCGGCGACAGATTGTAAGCGAAAGCGGATGTTAATTAATTATGGAGTTAATGTTGCGCAAAATTAACAGTGACGCGTTCCGTGTTTTTAATTTGCCTCCAAAGGGCGATCCGCGATGTTCATAATCATAGTATAAGCAAAGTGTAGTGATTTTTTTACACTGTTAACATAATTAGAAACTTTGTTCGACAAAAATAATCTAATTTAATCGTAACAAGAGTAATGTGAGATTAAGACGTGAATAAACCATATCGGGCGCAAAGAAACATCAAAACCGGTAGTTACTTAACATACATAACTTCATAATCAATGTCAGCGAATTCGCAATCAATTTTGATAATAGAAATTATTATAAATTGAGTTCCACAAAAAAAAAACTGTTTCCACTGTAACATCTTGATTTAGAAAATAAACTACTTTTAATAAAATATTCTAAATTGATTTATAACTGACGCAGAGGTAAAAAAATATTTAAAATACAACCGAATTGAGAACCTTCTCCATTTTTGATGTCGGTTGAAAATGTTCGAAAGTAAAAGACACATGGAATATATCTATGGGAATGGGACATATATAGTATTTAGTAATAAAATATGTTCAATCACTATTATTAAAGTATTATAAAATTTTGCGCAATAAAATTTCATACCTAAAATAAATACTTAGTGAAGGCTAAAGATATAAAATTATTGTCGTTATTTTAAATATTCAGTTTATTAGGAAATCAAAGAATAACAAACAAGATTAATATTCAATATCGCTTATAAAATTTCAATATTGTTGGTTGAATTGATAAAGAAAGTAATGAATTGGGACAATTTGCATTTAATGTTCATTTGGTGCTCGACTATGAGTTACATGTTATCTAAAGAAGTCAGGAGGTCATCACAATGAATATTCTCGGATGAGTACCGTTGCTTCGTGACTAATACCGAGTCATTTTCATCGAGGCGACTAAAATTATGAGAGTCGATATTGTTTACATTTTGCGATTTTTCAAAAGGAAATTCTGAATTCGGTAAAATGTTTTTGTGGATACGTTAGATGATTTTTTGTTTTACAATAAACAAAGTTTACACTTACGTAAAGTTCCATATTAATTTTTTATCAAATAAGTGTTTTTTTTTTTTATTTATTTGAGAGACAATTCTTGTGATTGTTACGGAACAAAAAGTCACTGATACACCAATCGGCATTCTAAATTCAAATATTTAAAATGTAATGCGTCTATGAAATATCGGTGCGTTTTATTCGTTTTAAAATAAGAATAGTGAAATTACTACTATTATTTGAATAACAATATCAATTTAATCGCTCTTACCTTTTTTTCGTAGCAGAATCTACATGTTTTGTTAAGATTGCGGTGCATGTGATTTTTTCCATTGATCACACCATTGTACGATTAATGAGAACTTATTGTAATGAAAACAGTAATAAGGTTCAATGTATTTGCTTTAAAGTGAACACACTGATTCATGTGAGACATCGTAGTCTTTTTTTTTTTATTCCAGTACCGTCACCCGGGTTGTAAATCACAAGTGCACGGGATCTTGGCAAATCGTTCTAAAATGTGACTCAAGTGGAATTGAAATACTTTGCCGTGTGTCAGCGGTGTGTTTTATTTCTTTTGCTTTGTATACGATATGGTTGATGTAGCTATATTATAATCTATGGTTTGGAATTAGCGGAACTGTTTCTCAATTCTATCGGAATTTATATTTGTTTTTGTATTTATGTTTTTATTTGATTATTATTTTATCTGTGACATTAACATAGAAAAAACGTAAGTAGTCATAACAATTCAATCAATCAATCATCTTTATTCATATACATCTGTTACAGATACTTATGATACGTCAGTCTATAATTATAATAATTACTATAGAAAATAATTTTGATTTAAGAAAAAATGCAATAATTACATTTACAATACAATTCACATTAATACAAAATTCAAATCCATGCAGTTTTGTCATTTAAATAGTCATTTAATTTATAATATGCTTTTGTACAGAGAGTCCTTTTTATATATGTCTTAAATTTTCTTTCATTTAATTACGATTAGTTTATTATAAAAACAGTATACAGTTCCCATGAAAGAAATAAATAACATTCAATTTGTTTTTATTTCTTGTATTGAAATTATGTATGTCACTGTTATTTTTAAAAAGATTTATACATAATGTTTTCGTAAACAGTATACCTGTTTGCTTAAAATATTCTGTATCAAATTAAATAAAGTCGGTTCATAACATAATATAATGTTGAAGACATACTGTTATTGTATCAGTTAAATACACTAAAAATAGAATTAAATTTCAAAACAAATTAAATTTCAAAACAAATTAAATTTCAAAACAAATTAAATTTCAAATCAATACCTTTTAGATGAAATAAAGTTATACAATCATCAGCCTCTACTAATGATGGTATAATTTTATGTCCATAAATCCCTTGAATGACTCTTCAGTCAAGGAATTTCTGGATAAATCAAAAATAACCGATATATCTCTTAATAGCAATATTGACATACATTACTTAATGATCACGAATCTTATTTATTCTTACGTAATACGCCAGCGCCTCCAACAATTAATCAATGTATTTTCCTCAATAATTAATTATTATATTTAACTTGAATTTAATTACAATAATTTTAATATCTATACCAATATATTAAAGGATAAAGGAAACACTAGGCGTCATGTCGTATAGGGAGATAAAGGATATGGCCTGAAATAGAGCTGGCTGGAGAAAGATGCATGAATTAGTTGCACCGACAAGAGGAAACTCTTAAATGAAAATAAAAATACCAATATATTATAAAAAGAAAAGATTTTTGTTTGTAAGGGTTTTAATAAATTCAAAACTATTCAATGGATTTTAAAGTTTTTTCACTCATATAAAGCTACATTTTTAGTAACATACGTTATATATTATTTACAAAAATGCTACCTACTCGTACGAAGCCAGGCCGGATCGCTAGTATACGATAACATTATCTTAAGAATGTTAATGTAAAAACATAATATATGTATACTGTAAATAGTTTTCTATTTGGAACAACGCGATAGTGTTATCTATTTAATAAGGTAACTAAACGACTACATTAAACAAATAATTAATTATTACATCTTTTTTATTTAACTGTACCGTTAGTTTTATACAACGAATGGTAACTATCTACCTCAGAAATACGACAACGAATTTAATAATTAGCAGTGATTTTAAATAATACATTACAGGATGGTATAAAGTCATCTGTATGGGTAACACAGTCCCACTTGTGTTTCGGCCTCCAAACTATAACTACCATAATTGCTTCGGTGTCATCATCATCATATCAGCCGTGTTTTGTCTACTGCTAAACAGACCGCCCCCATAGACTGCCATTAGGAACGGGTCCGTTCCTAATGGCAGTTTACCATTGGGGAGATTTTGCCAGTAGTTGCCACGCTGGGCAACCACAGTATGGCTTTTGGTGATGTTTAAAGAGGTACGCTACTGCTTATCCCTCGATCGTTAAGTTCCCTTAATCGCCTCTTACCCACAGGGGAAAGGATCGCCATTTCTATGCCAAGGCCACACGGGCACGGCCACAGTGTCATTACTGAAAAATAAGACATAATCTCAAAAACACGTGACAAAGATAAACAACGTGTTCTACCATCTCCATAGTATATTTTTTTTAGAATGGTAATCTCGGTTGCACTGTCAGTGTACCAGTAAGTGATGGTAGATGGAGATAGAGGACTCTCCATGGTGTTGTTCATGCTTATAAATAAATTATCCTCTACTCGTGTCTGTTTTATCAATTAACACAATTCAAATCGCATACAGGAATTCTTTATGGAAGTCATATTTGAGACACAAGAATCCTTTTTTAGTATCCATTATTAACATTTCTGAAATCCCCACAGGCACAGAAAACAGCAGGATTTGTGTAAGCAAAGTCGTGGAACACAAATAGTCTTTAATACTGATACAACTAACAGTTTTACGAGCAAAGTTTTCATCAAAGGAAGCCCTGCTCATGAGGTTCGTCTAATTCCAGTCCTCAGGCATACCCAGGCTTTAGTCTATAATAAAGCAGTAACAATATAGGATTACAATAAATCTCTCTGGTTTAATTAAAGATCTAAATCAGCAGTATAAACCACTCAATTTGTTACCCGTTAATATTCAGAAACATTTACGCTGTATCGTAATTTATTTAGGAACGTTAATCGTTCATGTTTCAAAGAACTGTATTATGGTTTCACCCGCGTATAATTCCTTACATTTTGTATTTAACATTTAACTAATATTGGTACAAGGCGTATTCAGTGTTCGCAGGTTACACAAAGAGCTGCTTGACTTGTAACAAATCAACGAGCTCAATTATTCAATCGCAAATCCTGAAGAATAGCAGCAATCTCTCAGCGGGATTAGCTTGAACATTACACGACCTTCGTAGTAAAGTACGAAGCCACGCTCAATAAGTGCGTTAGTTAAAACGATCACTCGTTATGGAGGTTGCCAGTATTTATCGTTTAACTTAACTCTCTTGGCAGTCTACAAACTTGACATATAAAAAAAGCAACTCGAACAAGCCGCGGAGTGTTTTTTCACCAAACACGACAGGTGCTGCCTCTCTCTTCTGATTGGTTTATTCTCAAGAACCCGAAAACCGAACTCCAAGTTGTGGAATTATTAATAATGATAGATGCTTCGATTGGATTTACTTCTACAGAATTATTATTGTTTTAGTTTATAACTTTTTGTTATATTAGTTCGTTCGTGACTTCTAGTTATTGTAGTTGAAAGTTTTATGAAGTGTTATTGAACTTATTTACATATTTGACATCAACTATTGATAGCGTGTGACCCATTGTTATAAACTGACGTTCACAATGTGAAAAATTTATGTGCTTCGCGAATTTCTGTTGAATTGAACCAGTTCCTAAGAAGCAGCAAGTTCAACTAGTTATAAAGGAAAACAAATAGTCTCTAGTCCTTGTACAGCTTAGTTATTCATGTATTCGCTGATAATCTAAATCTGATTGTGCCATGGATATTATTCAAACATTACACCTAGTAATTACCTTACCTTGACTCTTTCTATTTGCTTTTTGTTTAATCTCACGTCACTCAACATGACAAAGGGAGCAGAAAGTTACCTTTGTACCAGCGTATCGTTGTCTTACTTTAAATTATAATGTCCTTGTAGTCGTAACACAAAGAACATTGTTTTATAGCAGTGCTACCCTGAAGGATGAATGTTCAAATGATGTTTGAGTTAATGAAAATAACTTTTAAGGTTTCACTCGACTCGGAGGCACTAAAAGCGGAAAGTTCAGTTACATTCGATCTCGAGCTGTGAGTCACCGGAATCGAGCTACAAACTTGCAAAACTTCAAACCCTACTTTTGTTCCTTGAATTGAGCGGGTATTGTTGGATTATTTCCTGTGTTTGAGGTTTCCTTTGCCATCGATTCACAGCACCGGATGGCGTAAAAACTCAGGTCGCGAATGTTAGCGAGTTCAGCTTTGAACTACTTTCTTCAATGTTTATCGCGGATTCAATAGGAAATATGCTTTCACTAAACCTTTGTTCTTTACTCGCTGATATTTTTAGCTGTGATGAATTGCAAATTCTTCGGCAATTTGTCGAATAAACTTATAAAACTGGAACGAAGGAGTAAGGATGTGGGGGTTATAAAATACCTCGTAAGTACTTCGAACTTGTTAAGATGCCTAAAAGTTCCTGGAGAGAACTTTAATAGAATTTCTCTCTAGACTTCAATGAAGTGGTAACAATTGGGTACTTAACGGTTTTTACTGCGAAATAGTTTTTATAGATAATTATCAAGATATTCAAATTGTCATTAATCCAACATAAATTAAATCTACTCTTTACTATTGTATTGGGTGTAATCTTAAACTACTAGGAGTTCAAGACAACACAAAACAGCTCTTTCGGTCAAAGCCGGATACAACAATAATATAACATAATATACCAAAATCTCATACTCGTAGATCTGAAGATCTATTTCCCGTTTAGATGCTAAATATATTTGTAAAATATTCGATGCAAAGATGTTTAAAATATACAGGGTTGTCATACGCAGAACGTAACTTTACGCACAGCGGGGTACAACACCAACCCTACCGAACTAGGGGCGTGTGAAGAACCAGATTTAAAAATGAAAAAATAAAAGCAATGTTATCCAATTACATTTTAATATCGTCATCATAATAAAAATAATTTGGAACTCAATTTCAAAGATATATGATGCACAAGAAATATAGATTTTTAAAATAATAATAATGGTTATTGCAAGAATAAGAAGCACAGCTTGATTGTATTTAATTTTTCCTTAGAATTTTGTTTAAGGTATGTGCTTTCAAATCCATTCTTGCTAACAAATATTTTGATATATTGATTGGAAATCAAAGAAATTCCACAATGAAAATTACATAATAGGTAATCCTAAAATTGAACTCGGACATGTGAAATATATAAAACCTCATTGGCGACCCTAACATAAACGAGTCGAGGGATGTACCGCTTTCATAAACATGTCACAGTTTCACGGAACATGTGTCATACACCGCGCGTGTCAGACAAAAAAGCGTCTAAATAATAATAACTCACTAAACACATGTTTGTTTAATTGAGTTAATCACAGACGAATGATGAGATCGAGTTGTCATACTAAATCGCTTGTCAGTTAAGTATGCCATTTATGAAATATATATAACTTTTAATAATAAAATCAATGTCAAATGAAATAAAAGATTGGTATTACTTTTCAACTTCTGGATGTCATAAGAGAAACAAAGGGAATAAAGCATAATACAAGAAAGCAAGAAACTATATCAAACCGCCTAGCTTAGTGACAATAGTAACAGTAGACTATTTAGACTAACACATTTTTTATTGTGATTTCTTATAATCGTGACATATTGAATGACCGAGATAACTAGCTTATAACTTTAAACCTCCTTCTTTTTGAAGTCGGTTGAAAACTAATATTTATAATATTGCTCGTATAAAGGATAGAAGACTCATTCTGTGGGGAGAGACACGCGCCCAGCGGTGGGACGTTAGATTGTTATGGTACGGAATATAAAATTGTAGAATACTGATTCAACATATTCTATGCAGAAAACTCTCCCACGAGAACCAACTGCTTCCAATACAATCCCATAAGTATAATGTTTCAAACTATCACTATTAATTTAACCGATTCCGCTTATCGATTTACTGTTGTAAACAGAATAGAGCATGACATGAAATTTCGTTACGACATAAAGGCTTTAAGTATTTGGGTTGAATAACCGAAAAGCGCTTTTGGATTGGGATATTAATGATGAAGCGGCTTGGCGTTCATAATTGCGTTTGTGGAGAACTATTATATCGGCAATGTTTAATAAATCATAGGATAACTAGCTCTCACCTGCAACTTTACCTGCGTAACTGAGGTATATTGATTTACCGGATTACAAACTTATAAGCTTATTTGCTATTCTAAACTACATAAAAAAAATCACAGTAAAATATTTGTCCATTGAGGTCCCAAGAAATAATTAAACACACTCACATTTATAGTGTTAGTAAATATTTACTTATATTACTTATTTTTTCTGAAACCAATCCCTCGCTGGTATCACGCCAGTAAAAACTAATAGCGCAAGGATTCCATTACATTTTCATCCACTAAACAATTGTGTAACACGGTAATACTTATATAGTGGAATGTCACACAAATTGTATCGTAATTGGTCTTCCAAGACGGCGATACACCAAAAAAGTTCACCAGAATTGAATAGACGCAATCCTCAGCAGACTTCGTAATTATTTTTACCTGGAACAATATAAAAAATACGTAAAAGTTAAACCGCAATATCAAAATACCGACGAACATAATAGACACTTGATCCTTCGGGATTTTTAAGGAAAAGCCGCAAAATCAGATACTTATTATAAAGGTGAGTTGCCCTCAGGACTTTAGGGTGGCAAAGAAATATTACTGAACTGACATTTTTGAAGACCCGATAGAATTACGATTCGTAGAATTACTTACTTATCAATCGTATACAGATATATTTATACTTAAAGTTTATTATTTTATTTTCTTTAAAAATAATAAAAAAAAATTACGCTATAACAATAAAAACGACGTTAGTGGTGATAAAAATCATACAGTATCGACGTAGGAGTAAAAACTATGAATTGCAAAAAGAAATATCAAAACAGGCTCAGATTTATTGATGGCACACACACTAAAACAATACAGGCGAATTAGGAACCACCTCCATTTTTAAGTCCCTTAATTAATTCAGTATTAATCAAGATAATAGTCTTTTTATTTACTTGTTAGAAGAAATAGTAACAGCTCACAGGAAATTAACAGCATCATAAAAAAAAACATTATCTATCAAGCTCGAAGGACCATTCGTTATTGGCTTTCCAGTCACGCAGAGGCTGACTCGTAGACAGAATGAGCATTCGCTATCTCTAACGTAACCTAATATTCAGAACTCAATCTTATATTAAGAATTTCATAGATATTTTTTTTTTTTTATAAATATCGTATTTTTAATAAAGTATCTATGTAAATTTGCAGAAAAGGTTCAACAACATAATTTTCCTTTTTCATAGAACAATATATTTCCTAAAGCAAGGATGTTTAAAATCAATTTCTGCAATTTTAGAATTCAAAATTATTAGCGTATTTCTAAGAGTGTTCTACCAATGAAAGTGGACATTTTTCAGTTTTCTAATCACAAACAGATAAAACTGAAGTTTTTGTTTCACAAAAAAAAAACCAACTTCAATCCTGACATAACAAGTTATATTTATTATATTATTTACAAAATTTTTTTCTTTAAATCGTAAATATAGTATTTCTTTTCAGATAAAGATCAAGAATTTTCAAAATCGGCTTATTAATAACGGAGTTATGAAATAACAAAAAAAAAATACCACCTAATTGAGAACCTTCTTTTTTTTGAAGTCGATTTAA
Organism: Galleria mellonella; assembly: GCF_026898425.1. Classification (NCBI taxonomy): domain Eukaryota; kingdom Metazoa; phylum Arthropoda; class Insecta; order Lepidoptera; family Pyralidae; genus Galleria; species Galleria mellonella. The sequence continues at coordinate 944,544 of NW_026442094.1, forward strand.
TTTAACCGACTTCAAACAAAGCTTATAGTAACTCAACTGCTGGACGTGCCATGTTTGTATGTCAGTCTTAATTTCCTTTTTTGTATCAATTTATGTTCATTTTTTCTATTTTGACTCATACACTTATTTGGAAAAAAATTAATCATTTTCACTGGCAAAGCGTTTACTTAGAAAGGTGCTTAAAATAATTTCTATGTAATTATTCAATAAACACTTACGCTTATACAAATTTAATTATTCATGACGTTATTTTTTCCCATTTAGTTAAATATAGACTCATTAGAAAGTGAATGAAACATATTTCTAATCATTATGTAGTGTTGGTGAGAATGAATTCAAATTCAATGCAATAAGCTTAGGTTATAATTATAGATCAGATGTTTTTATGTGCCACTTGTCAATAAAACTGGCATTGTTATTTACACCTTGAAATTATGGTAAGAACTAATGGCATGTCAATACCCCATCAAGGCCTGTGTTAATCTGTTGTTCAAATTATAGCTTCAAAGAAAAGCCTGGTGGAAACTTGAAATTGTTCTTGAAAACTATTAAGTGCCGTACTAGAATGTTAATTAATGAAAAGCAAAACTTTGATGCTTTTATATTTATACAGACAAATTAATAATTGTTTTTTATCCTTGAAAACATAAATTAAATTACACGTACACGTTGGATTTTATCTCGCTTTAAAGAATCTGAGCATGTCAAGGGTTATGTTCATTACTACGGCAATAATCAAGAAATGCCTCTGACTCCCTTATTAGGGATAATAGTCGTAAGTATATTTTTTACAGACACACCACGGTGACATAGTAGCCTTCCAATGATTAATGGAGTAATATGGACTAAAGATATAATATATATAAGTAGATATATGTAATAACTAATACAAACATTTTACAACCTCTCTTAAAAGAATATCTGATTCTCACATCATATTTGGAATGCAATGCATAAGATTGTCATTTACGATTCGCAACCAGCAACTGGCGCCAGTGATACTGGTAAGTACAGCAGTACCATTGTCTATGTGGAAAATAGTTTACTTGCGCCAGTTCGTGCCATGGCCCCATCGGGCATGCCAATATTAACATCGATACTAACCGTAACTTCAAGATTTGTTACTTCACAAACTTCTAGAAAGGAAATATAAAGCGTGATAAAACATCGTTGCGGGACGGCGCCTTCTACGCTATAGAGTAAGAATTCTGAAAAGAATATTACCAGTTTATAACAATTTAATATTGGAGACCAAATCTTATGTACGTCAAGGCCATCAAGTATATGGACTGCCAGTTAGGAAGTGGTTATGATAACCTTCTTAAAGATTCTTGATCTCTTGTGAAGAAGACCAACTTTCCTAAAATCATCACTGCTTGATACGTTAAATACATTTTCGTCATTATTATTATTTCGGCCATTAACTGTCCACTGCTGAACATAAGCCTTCCCTATAAGGGGAGTTTTGCCAGTACGCTTGGCAGGCGGGTTGGCAACCGCAATTAGGCGTTTAGAGATGTTTTAACAACAATGCTGCTCCCCATCCCTCGCCCTCCATTTGTCACCTCTTACAACAGCCACGGGAAAGGAAAGGGTAGCCTATTCTACGCCGGGGCACACACGGTGTTTCGTCATTATACATATTTCTAAAAGATACAGGAACTTCATTAGTCAACTCCAGTTTTCTAGCGAATTATCTCACTATTAAGATACAGTTAGAGAGAGCCATGTACCAAAGACTAGCACAGATATCTTATTTAATTCACTCATGTATCCTGACTACAAAACTTATTTGTGCAACATTAAAGAACAAATAACCTGACGAAAAGAGGTGATTATTCCCTCTAGACTATAATTTCCTAGGCAACTATTAGTCCTACTCTTAGTAATACCAAATGCGAGTTGCGAAAATAGATACAATAATAACACATTTCTAGCTCAAGCAAAATCCATGAAAATGGGCGATACAGCAGTTGCATTCGATTTAATATCGCCAGTAGCCATTTCAGCTAACTGAAAATTACTTTCTATTGATATAGAGTTAGAGCGTCAAAAGATGAAGTATTTTAATATCAATTTGCGCACTCGTGCGAAGTATATTTAAGTAGCTTACTTCCGTGCCCGGCTTAGCTTTTTAATGGTGCCATTTATGGGGAATGGAGTAAAATATGCGTATAAGGGAACGCGGACTAAGAGTTTCGGATGGTGATGACCTACGCGAACGGAATTAATGTGCTATTCCCATGGAATTAAATGAAACAATAGATTTTATATGCGGACTAGATAGAATAAGATGTAACAAATATAAAGTCCGTGCAAATGCTATCAATTGTAAGAAAAATAATCGAAATAGAAGCATAGTTAGTGATATAACATAACATATTCTCGAAAATACATAGTCGAAAGAAACCTACACTTTTTTAAAGTAACTAAAATGAATTTAATACGAAACCACTTTTCAAAATCTCAACTTATACAAAGTATGTATATATAGTAGTGTACAACTCACTCATCTGAAGTACGAGTATTACGTACATATTTGATGACTTTTGATTAGAATTGTCAAAAATCATCGAATAACGCAGACATATGACGCGAGTGACTTCATTAGACGGACCCGATGATGTGTATCGATCAAACTCAATCTAAAGTGACTTCCTTTTTACTGTGTACGTTTAGTCAAATGCAAAGTAATGGTATCTTGAGTTCACGACACCGACGATCATTGATTGAGTATTGTGGAATACAACAATAAGCAATCATCTATGGTCACATTGGCTCTTGATTCGAGCACACTCCAATCTCCACTTGACAGCAGTACTGATGATGGTAGTGCTGATCAACGCTTAGGTAACGATTTAATTCGGGTCATTAATTGTCGGCCATATTATTCTGAATCGGCAACTTAACAGGTTACGCATTTAATTGACAGTACATTGATATATATCGATGTCACACTAGACAGCAGATTTAGTAAAACTAGTTCATAAAGTAATATAATGTTTACGTTATTCTTCTTAATGGGCTTTAATTATATTGATTTTATTTCCTAATCTTATTATAATAATTAAAATGCTTATTTTTATTTTTACAATTCTGTTTATAATCGTTGGGGTTTACTCTCGTGTTGATTTCATATTATTTTTTTGGCGATTAAAGATACCGTTTTACGTACGTACGTTCTAAATTCAAATATTTCACATCTCGTCGATAATCTATGTGTATGTATTCACAATTGAAGTCGCTTTTCTGGGTACCAAAATGTACATTGGAAAATATTTTTATTATTTAAATACATATACGCAATCGGAATCGATACATCATCCTCAGACATATTCATAAAATTATTTATGGAAAAAATATTTCTACTCGTATCTGTAGAGACAGGAAGTCTGTGTGGTCAATTAGTCTATATTTAAAAATATAATATATAATATAATAATACAAGGCAGTGTCTATGTATGGGAATTTGGTTGTCTTTAATGGCTCGAACAATCGTTCAGTTCAGTGCGGACAAAATCGTGAGTAAAAGCCAGTGGTAAACAAATAATAAAAATAACTTACATTTCATAACTTATAAATATTCCGTAAGAAATGTACGTCAATAATGCGAAAACCACAATTCTTGAGATAAGGGCGACTTCGGTTTGGATAAATAATTATATGGTGAAGTACTATTCTAAATTTATTACTTCCTCTAAAGTGTTTTTATGTAGCTTGATATTCCATACAAGTTGAAAGTCCATTTAATAGAAAGTGGTAACAGTCGGCTATAGACTTAGAATACAAACAGCACCAACAATTTTTAGGCTAATTTATTTCCATTTAATTACGTAATAATGAGTTTGGAGGAAATGCATTCCCGTCATTATGCATTTATTACCAATAAATAAATATAATTAATTGCACTAGTTATTCACTTTTATAAAGGCTTTATTTGTATTAAATTATTGTAATGACTAATGACGATTTGCGGTAACAAACATTTTTTTTTTTGTAATGTGGTCAATAAATAATAAATAAACTTACAAGTGCAATAATTAATATATTATAAAGAGTAAAAATTTGATTTTTTTGTATATTATCAGTATATCACTGAGAAACTACTTGACCGCTTTTAAAAATTCTTTTACTTACAGAAAGCTACATTATTAGCGAATAATAATAAGATTATATGTTTTTTAATTAATTAGAAATCCCTATGAAAATTGCAATAATTGCAACCCATTAACTATTATTTGGTGTGCACTGCAAAATACATAAAATAATGTACTACATTTTTATATTACTCACTAAAAAGTTAGTTGTAAGTATTATAGTTCAGTCACAATATCTTTTTGTTCAAATTAGTCAATCAAAATACAGGAAGAATCGAAAAATTATGACATTCGTATCATAATATTAATCCTTATTCAACTAAATAATTTCTTAATCAAGGTTGATTATGTATACGTAAATTCATCTTTTCCTTTTTCGTTTAAAAGTTAGGCAAAAGTAAGAAAAACTAAAAGAAAGAAAAATACCGCGTTGTTAGTAAACAGTATTACGATTAATATTGTTATTATCTTCCAATGATCTAAGTACCTACTATATACCTTAAAATACTAATTGGTCTTTTAATCTATCTACTCATGCGAAGCCGGGTCGGGCAGATAGCGCCTAGATTGCTAGTAATTAAAATAATAACTGAATATAACATTTGTATAAATTTAGCATCACTCCTTCATTCAAACATCTGTTAAAATATTACAATAGACATTTCTAGAACAAATTTAATTTTCTTTTTCTTATGATTGTTTTATGTACATAATTTTATATAACTGTATCTTTCTTTGACGGAACAATAAAGAGTTTTTATTTAATTATTTCTTTTTTTCTTAAACTCCTACAAAGTGGCCACGTGGGTCAAATTGTGAATGAACCAATAAATAACAAAAGTAATAACCAAAGAAAACCGTCAATATTACTCTCATTCACGCAACTTCGGCATCAAGATTCAATTGTAGAAATATTGGAAATCATTGAATGCCTTTTGAATAGAAGCAATCGCAAATCCAATCGAAAATAGTTGTAACTTCAAGTCTTACGCTCCTTTACTTCATTGCAAACTTCGCAAGATATGGAGACATCAATGTGAAATTGAAAACTTCCAAAACTGAAGCGTTTTTTAAAACCATTTTTCTTATATACAAAAATGGCCTTTAAAATTTTTAGATAAACAGTCACAAACAATTAGTTATTCAATATTATCCATAAATATGATATTTTATTAGCTATGATGACAGCAATTGGAAAATTTTACTTTATCATTGACATCATTATTGGCTATGGAGAAGATGGATGAAAGAAAAATTACGAAAGAAATTTATCGAATAAAAATGAATGGAGATATCGATAGGGGCCGCTCTAGACGGAGGTATGTCGATCAAATAGGCGACGTGCTGAAGAAGGGCTAAATTAAAAGTAGCCGTAACTGACGAGCTTGTATGAAAACATTGATGAATGTGGAAGAAGCGAAAAAGGTTTGTTTGAATCGAAGCATTTGGCGTTCCATTGTTTCTGCCTACTCTAATGGGTGACAGGCGTAACAGATATGTATGTATGTATTGACTTCACAAGTTTGGTGATATCAACATAAAATTGTATTTCCGAATTGAAAGCAACCAAATCTCTGAAGTCTTAAAAAAACCGTTTCATAGCAACATTAAGGGTACTTTAATTTAGCTATTAGCAATTAGAATCAAGTCCCGAGAGAAATCTTAAAACCGGTTGAGTGTTTATTTTTCGACGAACAAAAGCCACATTTGGTAGAAACGGCACCCTTGAGAAGTGCACAGAGTTCGTTTAACAACGCATCTATTTTGATATATGCTCCATTTATAACCAATGTTTACTTTGAAAGCACAGATACATATTGTGTAACATATTTGTACCAATAATAGTCTTGTTTCTACATCAAAGAATATAGTAAAAACTTACAATTAAATAATAAAACATTTTAGTTATAAAATGGTAGTAGTTGAATGTACAAAGTCGAAATGCTCATTGAGAGATCTTTTATCATATGCCATTTTTTATTACCTAAGGAAACAATAAGATAGTGTTATTTTTCTCGTTAGCCCAGAGCACAATTCCCCAAGTACCCCTGAGAGCAAAGGTAGCCTAATAGAGGATCATGGCTTTAAGGGATCCGGCGTGAATAAATAGAATGTCAGCACCGAGCTGTGAATAGATCAGAACGCAAATATCCATTTATTATCAAAACTGTCTCCAAATTCTAAGAGGATATTTGCACATTAAAGTCAAATTTATGTAAACTACACAGAAACCTTCATAAAAAGAATGTTAATATAAAATAATATTCATTTCAGAGGCATACTAATATATCTTTCTAATAGCTGACAGTCCCTATTATTAATACTGAGCTGCGGCACGAGTATAATTTTTCTTTCGTAACTATCAAATTTATAATATTTGTGGAAAACATGGATGTAACGGAACATTATGTGAAATGGACAAACAAGGAAGATCTTGGAATGAAAGCCGAATATAGTATAACGAAGACGAAACGCCTTTTTTTAATAGACTTGAAATAATATAGCAGGCAGGGGGGAGGGATTATTAATGATGTAGACTAAGGGCCCCATTGCTAGCAATATACCCAAACAGGTCGACTCCCACGTGGTCCCCCCTGGAAACCATCATACTGAATTCCAAGAGTATTCAACACGATAGGCTAACGGACCCGTCTTTTCATTCTCAGCTATCACCTCTCACTGGTGCCCCGCCAGTATATACCGATAGTGCAAGCGGGGTTACTAATCCATCATCACCCATTATAAAAAATATATATATATAGCAGGCAGGCAGTAGGATCGAACGTGGTGAAAGATTTTGGAAAGTGGATAGACAGCAGTTGAGATGATGTAGTAAACATTGAAAAACAAATAAATCCGTAACACGTGTAAACGACTACCGCAAAACAGCCAAAGTAAGCGATCACATAAATTCCTTATTAGGAACTCCTTTATTTTGTAAGATGGCGTGAAATACAATTGAACACGACCAATTCAAAGAAATGACCTCCCGTTTCCTCGGAAGTGATTAAGACATCTGTATGTGAACGGACCAAGTTCTTTAATTCTGGTTGGGTTATTACCACACTGCACTACACCCTTGGGGAGCATACTCCGATGTACCTGTAATGGGTATCTATTGTTGCGATCCGTCCGCTTTAATTACTTGCTGTAGCGATATTGCGGACGTGTCGCTACGTAAATGTCGTTAATGTCACCGGACATTTTATATCACATCCAATGTCGGACCAATGATTCTTGTTAATGAAAGCATTTATTTTGCCTGTGTTTTTTTCTGTTATTTATCTTTTTGTAAATGATGGGCAAGAGGCTTGCCCCATTCACATACATACTTTCAGATGCACATTTTCTTTTTAAACATATACCATAAAAAAACATCTTCAATAATATATGTAATATCACATATTAATGGGTCACGCTGGAATTTTGTTGTGTTGGGTTTCGTTTCTCTGTACTTTCAAAATAGAGTAGCAAAAGAATATATGCTCGAGTTTTATCTTCTGGCGAATATTTACGTGTAGAGGACTTAATTATTTTTTGTCATGGGGACTAAATTATTCTCCGTCATACTAAATTAATGTTTCAAACTGTTGTACATTGTATAAAACACCCGAAACTTACATACGCGAACCAGAAAAATCTTGAAATTCTTTATCTAAACCATGTGCCAATTCTTTCCAAAGACACTTCCCATTGGGCAGCCCTTTTATTTTTAATAGCACTTTTTTATACTGGTAATAAATCTGTATGTGGTTTAATTTCTCTTTTTTTTTGGTCCACATTTCCGCGACTGGATAAGGCAAAAGGTCAGCCTATTCAGCCTTTGTATTCGGTTAAATTTTGCTATTATAATTTCTTTGTTTGCTTATTTTCATAGATCAGACCACTTCAAATGTCAATATTATATACTTATACACATTATATAAGTATAGTTTCATAGTATTTAAACCCCCTTATGCGGGCTTATGTTCAGCAGTGGACAGTTAACGGCTGATATTAATGAATGAATTGTTTTTAATAAAATTTGGATAAAGTGCAATTTTAATGTAATTAAGTAAAGAAATATTCTGTGTGTAACATACTTAGTTGTAACCAAGTACTCAGTCACTGAAATTCAAAAATGCTTTTGAGCAGCCATTTTCTAATAACCTCTTCTATTTGAAGATATAATAGAAAATTTGCACAAAGAACTTTGGTATTTCACAAGTACGTAAACCCTCCATCTACTCATAAAGGGTTTATAACAGAAAAAAAGAATTATATAATAAATATATGGAATAGTAATAATATTATCATTATAATTCCTTTGGAAAAGGTCTTAATAATTTAATTATCATATTAATACATTTTGTACGACTAGGTATTACATCATTTTTTTAATATTATTTTTAAAGTAAATTGATAGTGGAAATTAATTTGAACAAGAACAATTCGACATTTAGATAGGAAATAACTTCAGACTTACTTAAATTAAATGTGAGGGACAAAGGAGCTTTTTGGGGTGGAACTGTCTTGCCAAGTAGAAACAATGAAGAGAAGTGTTTTTAAGAAGTCTTAAAGTAGATGTTTTAAAAAAGAAAATTTCTTTGGTTTTTTTAATTTACTTTCAGAAGTCAGAAACAACTCCGAAAACATTTTATAATGCACCGTACATTTTTCAGATAGTAATTAAAAGTCACTTCTTTTGTTAAATATTTATAGAAGCGATTTATTTTTTTTAAATATCTCTAAACGTGGACAAATATATTATTATATATTATAATAATTTATATACATATATGAATGTTGTTAAAACTATTAAACAAATGCCATGTCCTATAATTAGTTACTTAATGATATAATTTTTATCTTAAGTCACGCGGGCGAAGAGACTACATAACGAGTATATTGTTACTTATCGAAACATGTAAATATTTAATAAGATAAATTTCAAAGGAATTTGTTACGAAAAATTAAAGGAAACACCTACGTAAAAAGTCTTCATTAACAATTAAGAATAAAAATCTTCATCAAGTTTAATTTATTATTAAATATGATTACAAAACGGAAATTTACTCCGGCGACGTAAAAATGTAACGATGAAAATCATAAAGGTTAATGCCAGAAAAAGGAAGACGCATATAAGTCCATGACAAATGACAAAATATGGTATAATGTGAATCAACTGTTTAATTATTTATGTCGATTTTACTCACGTTATAAATTCGGGAACGCCCGACACGTTTCGAATTCAATAGGAAATCTGAGATATATAACGTGTTCTATCTAAAAAAAGAAGTCAAAAGACCAAAGAAAACACTCGATTCTCTCTGCGTATCCCTCAATGTTCTTAGGGTGAAGGTACATACATTGATGTTATTTTATTAGCTGTATCTAAATCGGACTTCCTACGTACACAGATTGCGATCGTGTTTAAAATTACTTCGTTCACTGTAATGTCCCATTGCCTCAACGATTCCCATTACATTTAATTACCTCCCGACCGTTAAGTGTAATAAACGTAAAAAGAGAAAAAAAACATGTTCAATACTAGCTTTTATAAGCGCTTTAATCCGCTTCTAGGTGCTTTTGTTATTGCGTGGAAAATCTATAACAGATACAGGTATATTTTGCTTCACAAAAAACAGCTGCTTCAATCAAGCCACTTGAAAATTAGTCCCGAATGCAATTAAGTAACAAGAAAATGCTCTTAGTTATCTCGGTAACAAATTTACACTAAACAAAAATTGAAAATGTAAGAGAGGAATAAGAATATGTTTGCTTGAATAAGGCTAGTTTTTCAAGCTAGGATATTATGCTAGCACTAGTTAGCTAGCAAGCTAGTACTTCGTGTAGCCATTAAAGCAAGTATCTGATAGAGTAGTGCGCAATGACGATACTTTTGGTTTTTCTGTCATTTTTTTAGAATTGTGTAAATGACTGTATTTTGTGCCAAACCAAGACTATAAACTGTCCTGATTTGGAAATCTAGGTTATCTCCTATACTATCCAGGATTAAGGCTAAAGATTTACGCTTGGTTTTAATATTTTCCATTCCAGCTAAAAAAACAACCTGGTTTATCTCGTATTTTAATCTAATGCATAAGGTATAAACTTGAAGGCAGTTAGATATTAAATATGTATGAATAATACTGACGAATAGTGAATTCGACATAATTCTTAATAATATTTTTACGTGTCAATTAACTGATATAAAAATTTGGCATCATATCAAGCTGTATAGTAGGAAACATAAATTAGTTTTCAAAAGAATAATTAGTAGCCATATAAGTATTTACATATAAGTAATCAACCAACCGTAAAACCTAACCAAATTATAATTAGTTATTTTTATGGATTGAAAAATTAATATTTCAGTCACACTCAATAGTGTTAAAAACTAATGTATTGTTTTTGTATACTATACAGACATATCTATATAATACGTATACCTGGCTGATAGGTAGGGAATTGTTAATGGGGAGTAACAGTCCTAATGCTATCAATAGACTCGGCTAATTCATCACGATTATTATTTATTCCAAAACATTGAGTAGAATTTGTGCGTTATCATCCCTAAACTTGTTTGATAAAAGGTTTGCAGCATCACAATGCTAAAAATTGAACTAGATATTATTCCCATATCCAGATAATGAAACTGAATATAGACATGCCAGCATTTTCACTCTACAAACGTTTTATGAATTCCGTAGAATACAAAAGGTATTTCATATCATCTTATTCGCCATTTGTTATACTAACTTGCGATATTAAAAAGATCTGTAAGATTCAACGTCTTTCAAGTAACTGAGACGTCTGGCACGTTTTTGAGAAAATCTTAAACACGTCTGCCACCTATACGTTATTCCCAGAATCGTCTATTTTATTACATTTAATAACATATTATTGGATACATTTAAATTGAAAATTTCAACTATCGTCAAGAATGTTAAAAGCAGAAGTAATAATTCAACCCCATTCTGCAACGTAAACAATACATATTCTTAACTTTTGAAGTATCTTGTCAAATTTTGCGATCAGACCTTGGACTATAATCCTCAAACGTGTATAGGATTCTACGTCTAAAAGCCTCCGACTTAATAAATCATATAGCAAAAGCCGCGCAACTAAAAATATCAGATAGATATACACCAGCAGCGTTCCATCTACTTAGAGAACAGAACATAGGATTTCCATTAGATGCCTACTTAAGTTGACAGCGGCATCACGACAGCCATGATCGAATTACCTCCTGTCGATACTTACTTACCTTATGTAAACGCATTCGCGTACAACGCTGTACAAATTTAACGAAAGCTCATTACAAACTAAGTAAGCCGATCATTTTATAACATTACGTGCTTCTCGCGGCTTTGTTTGCGCGAACCGCTTCCCAGTTCCTGTAAGATTTTCGAGGTCCGTCTTAATCGACTACTTAAACAGAACTGCTGTGCAAAATTTAATTATTTTTAGACGAAGTTAGAAGGAAATAATTTGAACGAACCAAGTAATTTATATTGTGAAACTACCTAAATCTAGTCATTTGTTGGTCAAAATCGTGTCAATACTACATAGGAATACTCGCGACATTTTCAGTGTGAAATTTTTTATATTTCTTAAGATTTTGCCTCACTCTGCGTGTTCTACGACCGTTTCTACAACAGTCTGTGTTCAAAGGAATTGTTCAATATGACGACCACAGCCACTTTCTACCATCGTACAATTCACCATCGACAGGAAGTTCCCCCCCCCCCCCATACCTCAGAGCCTAGAAGGTTGCGAACAGCGCAGTTTCTGAGATGTTTCCTCCCACGAACGCTCAAGTTAAGGATCGTCAACGCGGACGTAATATCCCAGGTATTGTAGGCCTTCATGGGCTGCGGCAACCACTTAACATCAGATGGGCCGTATGCTTATTTGCCATCTCAGTGGTATAAAAAAAAAAACTTGAAAAAGCATCATCATTATCATATCAGCCTTTAACTGCCCACTGCTGAACATAAGCTTCCCCTTGGAAGGTTTTGATAGAAATTGCTAAGCTTGCCATGCGGATTAACAACCGTAGTTAGGCTTTAGAGATATTAAGAGAGACACTGCTGCCCATCTCTCGCCTTCCCTTCGCCGCCTCTTACGACACCCACGGGAAAGAAAGGGATAGTCTATTTTATACAGAAACCACACGCCAAAAAAAAAAATAAAAAAGCATATTCGTTCTTAAAAGACTGACAACATATCTGAAATTTCTCTAATGTTACGGATACCTATAGGTGGTAGTAATCACTTACCATCAGGTGAGTCGTATGCGCGTTTGCCCCCTATGTTACATAAGGGGATAATGGGATGTTATAAAATCTATTTTACTACCATATCTCATCAAATTTTATAAGCAGTTAAAAACAATAAACAAAATGCAGAATCATACGACATCAAAAATCCAAAGCAGGCAAAGCTGCAGCTCTCCATGAACTTAAAGGTTTATTTATGACCTGCAGGTTATAAATAATAAACTTTTAAGTTTACGGTTACTTAACTTCATGCAAACGTAACAAAATGGTTAACTCTGATGTGTGACTAGATAAACAATTCGTGATACAGGTCATAGCAGTATAAGACAGCCAAACAAAATTAGCCAATGCGATTATAACTCGAACTTTTGATAATTACGAGCCAATTATAAGGCGGTGGAATTTGAAAATCATTCCGATCAGGAAAAGACGGAGTCACTCGCGTGCCTGCGATCACGTGATCTGGCGGTATTATGCCGCGTAGTACTGTATAGTTAGTTTCAGTTCTATTATCACCCACATTCGGCCTATCGCAACTGTTGTGGAATATCGTTATCGATAACAGCCAGATAGGTACAGCCGTGTTGTAAAATACCATAGAGGAGTATTCTTTATCTACGAAAATGCCGTGCGATGATGCGAGCCGCCATTTAAATGTGTAAATTGGAAACAGTACTGACTCGTCGTCTACAGTTGGATATATCGTCGACAGATATATATTTAAGAGACTCCAAAACGAAATTTCCTTCTTCCTCAACGCAATTATATAGCCAATTTTAAACCAATTTTTTTTTTCATTTTTCTTGCATTTTTAGCATACTCTACGTAAAGATATATAATTCCGGGTTCTAAATTTAAATATGTAAATTGTGTGTATGTGTTCAAGATTGAAACAGTTTTTTTTTTTTTTAATTCAAATTTATTTGTTATCAGATGATAAGATCATTTTAGTAACAGACTTAAAATTTTGTTAGTTGACAGGCATACGGTCAGGTTGGCAACGAACCAGGAAATGTTTATTTTGTGTTTTAGTTATCGTCCTAAAGAAATGCCTTATCACCGGTGTATGAACATCTTCAGTTATCATTTTAAGGATGGTGTTATCACTCCCCTGCATACTTTTACTATGGACGCTAGTTTCTTACCAAAGATTGCATGGAAACTATATATATTCTTTATTGCACAAAAACATACAGTAACAAGTTAATAACAATGTTAGCAAAGGCGAACTTATCTCTAAAAGAGATTTCTTCCAGTCAACCTAACGCAGTGGCATAGGAAGTAGTGAGTGGGCAGTAGTAGTGCAAAACAGAAATTTAAATAAATATTTACATAAATTATAAATAATTATTATAAAATTCTTAAGCGAACATTACTAAGGTGCTACAAAAATGGAGGAGGACCAATTTCATCCTGAGAATTATTGTATAGTACACGTTGAGCAATATATATTTTTTGCATTTAGCTAGGTACACTCAAATTATGTTTATAAGAAAATTAACGCGCTACAAAATACATTATAACACTGTGATGCGAATGTGTGTATCATATATTAAATAAAAATCTGCTTGAGTCATCTAGCTACCTGGAATGTCGATTTAAAAACAATATTATTACTTTTTTACAACCCTACTTGTTGTTGCCATGTGCCAACCGTCACTGGATAGCTGCACGATGACGTCACCGCAAAGGCAGTCGTGTCAGAAGCCATATCGCGGTACCACCGAACTAGCAAACACGACCGCTCGTAAACTGGACGATTTACATCGCTCCTTTATTGTGCTGCCTCTTAAATTTCGTGAGTCTAACCCACCAATGTGTCGAACACAAAGAAGTATAAACAAGTTATGTTTTTTAAATAGGTATCTTTGCTTGAGGTGAGTGCAAGGAGCATAAATTAAGGCTAATGAATGAGTTATTGTGTGAGGGACAGGAAATTATTATTGTTCGGTCGGGTTACGCAGAGGGTCGTTCTAGACACAGTGGACTGTAACTTTTTTGACAGCTTGGTAGTTGTTAAGAGTCAAATTTCAATTAAATATACAGACACCGAATACAGATTTCTGGTACTTACGAGGCTTGAAGTACATAAGTAAAGGAGAGTTTACTGTAAGTTTTGATATTCTGTTTCTTCATTTTATAAAATGATTTTCTATTATTTTCAAAAGAAAAAATATTGAATGATTGAAGGTATTATCTTCATTAAAAATAAGCTTAAGAAATCAAATTAAAAAGTATTCGAGTAATTTTCCGAACTCTCAAAACTTGAGTCTAGACTTGATTAACTTTTTTTAATTAGAACCAAAATAAACATATACTATAAAATCAGATTTAGCACATCACTACTTAAGTATTAATAATACCTAATAATAGATATTATTACGAAATTTATTTTACCATTTCAAATTATAGGAAATTAATTACCTGTGAAATAAATAAAACAGCCAGGATGTCATTTTCCAAGTTCGAAACAAAAACAAAAGTTTCAAATACTATGACTATGGTATTTCATAACGATTAATTGATCCGTGAGATAAATAAATAAAGCCACTATCACATTTCATTTAGTAGTAATTTTGGATATATAATTTAATAGGATACAGAAGATAACCGCATCTTCTTTTGAAATACTTATCTGGAACATAATAAGATTTATAGAACTAATATATCCTTAAGAATACTATCTACTTAAGCAAAACATTTATGGAATCAAATTACTCGTAGTTACGTCTAATATGCAGTCAATATTCTTGGTATCATCTCCATATGGGGTGACCTTTCAATACCTAGAAAGGCGTGCATTTCCTGTTTTATTTTCCAATGAATCCGAAAACAGAAGATTGGTTATAATATAATGCGATTGCGTCAACAATTCTGAACCGATTTTGATAATTCTTCTTGCATTTCTAATGACACTTAGAGTAGCAATAGACTGATAATTGATAAGACTTTGATAGTTAAACACCAACACCTATTTAAATTTATAAAACGGTCATAGGCTTTTTTTATTTTATTTCTACTTCATTTTCTATGTATGTACATAGACAAAATTATTTTACATACATTAAGGAATTATATAAAAACCAATTAACTGCTATTTTGATTTTATAGTACCATATCAACTGTTAACTGTCCACTGCTGAACAAAGGCTTCCCCTATAAGGGGGGTATTTGACAATAGTTGTTACGCAAGCAGATTGACAACCGCAGGCTTTGGAGATATTTTAAGAAGAACGCTGCTGCCTATCGATCGACCATTAAGTTCCCTTTGTAACCTCTTTTTCGATACCCACGTGAAAGAAAGAGGTGGCCCATTCTATGATGGAACCATACGACAGAAATCGTATTTGGAATAAATTTAAAATATGGATGTTTTCCGTGTGTTTTCTGTAAAATTTTGTCTATATAGTTAACATAAAAAAAAAATTACATGTTATTAATTATCATTTAACCGTCGTCATAACATACTTGTTGTGTTAAAGAATAACAAATATCCATCCATTCATCAATCGTTACAAATTTACGCATTTATTATGTTAATTAATTAATTAATAGGATTCTATGGACCTTTATATTTACTTAAATAGTAACAAAATATATCGCAACTAAAAGCCTAGCGAGTTACAGAAAATATCCAATTTAGGTATTAAAATTGTGATTACTTGTAATCCGAAGGATCTAGTAAAAAAGTTAGGTCGTAAATTATACTATAGGTACAAATAAATACTTGACGTATTTTTTGTATGATTAGGTAATGATTGTTTAAGATGTTGTTGTACATATGATAATATCATTGTAGTTAGGTACAGCACAGTTCAATGGTCACAAGGATAAAATATTGACAAAATAGTTGTATTAAACCGTGTTTTGTCAATATTTTATTATCTTATGTTGTTTCGTGTGTTACATATAATAATTCTTTGATAAATTCATTTCCATTTTTTACCAATCCTTTTAGCTGAATCTAAAAGGATTTTAAAAATTTTGTTATTAAAATTTGGTTCGACTTTGACGGGGGCAAAATTCGGAGAAATCTCTGATTTTTATTTGGTTTCATTTTATGTGAATGATTTGATATATGATTATTAAAATATACGTGTGTGTAAACCAGGAAACTAACACTCCATAAAAGATAGAAGTCATAACAAATCATTTAAAACAATTTAAAATTAACATGGAAGAAAGAACACGAATGTAATTCCTATTAAATACAAAAAAAAAAAATCAAAATCAATTCAAACTTACGTAATACACAAAATCAAGAGACAAATTGAAAACCTAAAATAAATCTTATTTGTATTCGTACTACTTGATGTACTTAATTAAATAGACACAAGAATAACTTTTACATGTTCTAAGTATTATGGTATGGATTATTTATGACAAATATTACAAAACAAATACCTAATAAGTACTTTAGTTTACATAATAATGACATGTCATTTTGTCGTGGTCACGATCACCTTTCACCGGGTAAACGACTTTATCACCAATCTATCAAGTCGTTTAAGTAATAATACTTAAACTTGTAATGTTATTTGATGAAGGGTTTGTTTAACGATAATTCACAATACCCCATTAGAAGTTTCCGATAAAAATAACGTTTCGATCAAGCGTCGAGAATAGATCGAATAAATCATTTATTATTTTTAGTTTACGGTTCAATAGAATACTAGAATATCTTGATATCTGTATGTATGTAGTTTTTTTGCTAGAGATTATAGCATGAGGTGATTCTTTTTTTTATAGTTAGAGGTGCATTTTTTTTTTGATGGGTGAAAATGGTATGGTAACCCCGCCTGCGCTAACGGGATACGCTGGCGGAGCACCAGTGAAGGGTGATAGATGAGAATGAAAACAGGCCAGTTAGCGCATCATGATGAATTCATCAGGAATTAACCATGATAGTTTCCAGGGGGAACCGCGAGGAGGTCGACCTGGTTGGGTATATTGCTAGCAATGAAATTCTCAGTCTCCATTACTAACAATCCCTTCCCCCCCCCCCCCCGTTAGAGGTGCATTTGTTTAGGCATACCGTTCTCTCTATTTGATACGAGGGGCGGGATGCCTGCTCTATTGGGCAAGCCGAGTATATATATTTGAGGACAGAGTGCAAGTTAAGGGACATAAAAGAAAGATCGAAGTCCTAAAGCTGCTACTAAATTAATAGATTGGTAGGCCTTCGATCTTTAAAAAGGGCGTATTAAGGTTGTTTTAAATGTTGACAACGCGCGCGTGACACCCCTGGTGTTGCAGGTGTCCATAGGCTACGGTATGCCCGTTTACCATCAGACGGGCCGTATGCTTGTTTGTCACCATAATTTAATTAAAAAAAGAATATACCTAAACGTCCCAAGTCACAATGTTTGTTCACGCTAATCTCAGAAAGAGCTTAATTTTAGAAATGTGTACTAAGTAAACGAGAGGAGAGCGTTGATTGAAATAATAAAGAGTAGAAGAGACAAAATGCTGGGCCACCTTATACGACATGACGATTTTTTTAAGAGCATAATAGAAGAAAAGATAGAGGGCAAAAGAGGAAGAGGAAGACCGAGGATTAACTACATGGGACAGATAAAGGAAACACTAGGCGTCATGTCGTATAGGGAGATAAAGGATATGGCCTGGGATAGAGCTGGCTGGAGGAAGATGCATGAATTAGTTGCACCGACAAGAGGAAACTCTTAAATGAAAATGAAATGACTAAGTATTTGCTTCAAATTGAAAAGAGACAGGACAATTCATATACCAATAAGAAAAAATAAATCGTACATTGGAATAATAAGCTAAACTGCATCTGCCAAGTCAAGTAATTCTTACTAATATTATAAATATGAATATGTGTTTGTTTGTTTGTTACCTTATAGCTCATTAATAGCCTAACCAATTACTATAAATTTTAATAAACACGATAAAAGATGAATAAGGATTTAGGCTACTTATTATCCGGTCACGCGGACGAAGTCGCGGGTAAGAGCTAGTCTTACATATTTACAATTACTATATATCCGGTCCACTTCATTAGAATTTTTTAATTACTAAAATGTAAGAGTTTCTCAATTCAGCTGTAATATTAGTGCATTGACTTTTTTTACTAACTTCAAAAAGGGCGGTGTCATTTTTCAAAACAACTTTCAAGTTTCACAATTTACCTATTTTTGTACTAGCTATCAACCTTTTTGTATTATGTTACGTGACACCTTTGCTCATTCCGAACCGATTTAAATTAGTATTTTTAAAACTTGTGTATTTTTTTACGATGTCTAGGTATATCATACTTACTGTTTGTCTTTATCATTCTTTTAAATTCAGTTAAGTGTGATATACCTAAGTATATAATTCATTATACTATTTTATTATTATTTCCACTGCTGAACATAAGCCTTCCCCATATGGAGAGTTTTGCCAGCAATTGCCACGCTTGGCAGGCGGGTCGGCAACCGCAGTTAGACTTTTAGAGATGTTTTAAAGAGACGCTGCTGCCCATCACTCTACTATAAATTCCCTTAGTTTCTCTTAAGACACGGGAAAGGAAGGGGTGGGCCACCCCTTCCTTTCTATGCCGGGAGTAACTTGGCGACATTATACTATACTAGGTATATATTCATAGAGTATACAAGTTTGAATTCAATTTTATTCAATAGACAAGTTGAAATATTTATTTAATTCGTAATACCTGTCCATTTCGATCTTTACCTATTATTTAATCGATTTTTTATTGGTATTAACATTCTTACAACAATCTTCAACAATCCTTAGGTTATTAACATTTGACGTCATATGTTATTTGTGAGATGATAATCAAAGATTAAGTTCCACAAAAAAAAAAACAAAATGTGAAAAAAACCAGTTAGATTGTTAAAAAAAATAAATAAAACTATTGAACCGATTTTAATAAAATGTTTATTCTGTTCCTATTTGAAAGAATATATTTTCAGAAAAAAAGAGAATTCCCAAAATCAGTTTAGAACTAATAGAGTTATGAGGTAACCAACATAAAAATCCTTCTTTTTTAAGTCTGTTGAAAATGGAGTGGTAACTTTGCCTACACCATTAATATACCTGCACAGACTGGGTACCAATGTATGATGATAAATGAGCAATATTAGGATGAAGCCAAGTTAAATGACCAATCGTGACGAATTCTGCAGGAATGAGATAGAAATATGAAATACTCTAGAAGATTTGAAAGTAATGTCAAAATATCCTATCAAGCATACCTAGTTGATTTAAAGTTGACGTTTAGATTTGTTTAGGTCAATAATTTATTAAGTACCTAAGTTTTTTTTAATGGGTGATAATGAAATCATGGTCGATGACACCCTTATACCTAACCCCACCTGCACTAACGGTATTGGTATGCCGGCGGAGTACTAGTGAGCGATAATACCTAAGTTGGCCCATTCTGATGAATTCACTTAGAATTAAGCAGAATAATTTACAGAGAGGAATCGCGAAGATGTCGACCTAACGGGGTATATTACTAGCAATAGGGCTACTAATCCCCATTACTAACTACTAACATTACTTAGTAATGTAACTACTCATTTTAGTAGGTAAATATAACAGTGATATCAGGGTGTGGTGAATAACTAGGCTTATCAATTATCAAGATAAAATATCATGCATTTTATTGGTCAATGGGCAGTCTAGGGTTCCACAAGCAGATACGAGGATAAAACAAACCTATTTTGGAACGGATATTACTAGTTATAACTATGATTGTATGACAACAAACAAATGAACATCGGTCAGATCCGGCCACAAGTCATCGGCCGTAAAATGTATTTACCACGTGTTCATTAAACATTAAATTATAATAACGTCACATGAGAACGCAACGAACGTTTAAAAATTTTAAACGTGAAACAAACAAAAAGTGAACAAAGCAACGGCTATTGCGCGTGCACAGGTAAGAGGTTTTTACCTTTTGTGAACTGTGCTGACGCTAAAGCAAGCGCCCCGATGCATAGCGCGACGAACCAACCCGTCTCTCCCCCGCACATAACCATGTTCTTCTTTTCAACTTAGAACACAACAAAATTTTCTTAACTTGTTACAAATCTCGGACAAAACACTATCCGAGTCTTGTCATCACAAAACACGTACACTATCACAGACAAAATATAACCGCACATCCATTTGAAAAGTGTTCGTTTCTTCGATAAGGTAACAACCGCTTCGCGCGAGTCGTGGGACGAACCAAGTATGCAGGTAAAACGAGTAAGCCTATTAAGTTTCAATGACTTAAAACTACTTAATTGTAAGGTTCTAAGTTAACTACACTCTATACTCTAAGTCTTGCACGGTAGTTCTGCACAAATTTATGTTTGGAAACTTCACATATTTTCGTAAAATAATTTCGAAGTTCCGAATAAACACGGGCACTACGCAAGACACAACCGCCCAGCGCATCGTTCGCGGCAGACTAACTTGAAGTGAGTGAACAATCAACAAGTTGCGATCGCGCGTTCGGGAGAACGAACGCGAGGCGGTCCTTGTACCAGAGCATGCGCGCTTTGTATCTATATTCATACCTGACAGGCGCAAACAATGTTGATACGACAACCGTGCGACGAAGCGTCCCGCGCTTTCCCCGCAACGCCATAGTCGCCGGCCGGCGAAACTTCACATTTCCTTGGAACCGGTTATTTTCGCGCAAAAAACAAGAAGACAGGTTCTCCTCCGAACACGCCTGTTCTGAATATCTATGCGCCTAGACTGAGTCTAAAAATAAATCTAAGAGAGCCTTAGGCTCTCGTAGCTGAGAGGAATAAAAGACGATGATTTTAAAATAAAAATATATTTGTATTAAAATTTATACCTAAATTCAATACTTCTACATAAATCTATGTATACTTTGTTATCTAATTACTTAATTAGGCAGTTGGACTTCTATAATACTTACCTATACCTATTTAAAATATAATTAACAGTTACTAATAGTACTTACAATTAAATATTTTATAATTGGTAAGTAGGTAGGTATCAAATTATTACGTCATTTGATTGTAATCCTGATATAAAGGTAGGCAGTACCTAAACCTAATAAATAAAATCGTATCAAACATTCTAAGCAATCAATGAAATTCAATAGATATCCATGTTTTACGGGTATAGCTAATCATTATTAACAATCTGTTTATATGATCACACTTTATTGTACACACGTGTTGTTTTAACAGTTTATAGAACAATGTCGGTTTTGTACCCTCACAGCATCGTCTTCATTACAGTTGCTACGTGAACCGATTTGTTGATGAGTTTGACTCTGAAAAAAAGATATGTTTTTATATTTATTAAAAAACACCAAGTGTATAGCTTGGCAAGTATTAATTGTATTATTTATGATAACATGTATCAACTGTCGAATGATTGAAAACAATTTTAAAACCGTCAGTTCAAATAGATTTGCTTCTGTGATTTTGGTTGCACCCCCTGGAGTTCGCTGTTTACGTTCTCACAACAAAAGGTATTCATAGCTAAAGAACTCGACAATTGATACGAGTATAATTGTATGGTTTTAAATGTATATTTATCTTGTACTTACGATATGGTTATTATATGTGCTTCCGTTTTTAATGCTCTTTCTTGTTTGTAGCCCCCTTCCACAAATCCCATTATCAGGGACACATGGAGACCAGTCACTCCACTCACTAACACTACACGTTCCTTCGGATTGCCTCGACTCCGCCGCCTGGGGTTCATCTAGCGCTTCCCTAAAATGTTTTCCAAATGAAAGTCTTTACATTATATTTGATGTTTATTATTAATTAATCACATTATGTGTGTTCGTGTGGTCCCGTTATAGAATAGGCCACCCATTTCTTTCCTGTGGGTGTCGCAAGAGGCGACTAAATAACTTAATGGTAGAGGGATAGCAGTAGCGTTCCTCTTAAAACATCTCTAAAACCTTAACTGCGGTTGCCAATCCGCCTGCCAAACGTGGCAACTATTGATTAAACTCCCCTTATAGAAAAGAGTGATCTTTAGCAGTGTACGGTTAACGGTTGAAATAATGATAATTATGTGTTTTATGCAAATTGGAATAAGAAATAAGATAATGGCCTAACTCTTTAAAATGGTAAATGTCGCATGTAAAAAAGAATAACATACACATATAGGCGTATTTAAAGGTGGGGCTGGGTAGGCCGTGCCCATCCCAGAATTGTCTAGTACCCACCCCGGGATGCAAGTGTGAGTTTTCAACTAAGCACAACGTACATATCCAAGAATACGTATACACCTTTTAAGACCCAGGCCGTTAAATACGCCAATGCATACACTTAAACACACACAAATACACATAAACAGAGAGGGAGAGAGAGAATACACTATAATGTCCATGTTTGCCTCATACGTGGGTATTCCTGAGTACTTATTTGTAATTTAATTCAGTGTCAAAATTCAACATTAGTTTGCAACAATAGATAGGGACGATTTCGAAAAAGGTTCTGTTTTTAAAGTTTTTAATAAATACCAAGGTTTAGTTCAGGTCCTTCGATACAATACACAGATTATATAAGATAGTAAAATAAATAGAAAAAAAAATCAGACGATCACTTACATTTCTTCTGTATCTTCATCTCCTTCTTCTGCATTTCGTTTAGAATTGTCTGAAATAAAAAAAAAAATTAAGTAAATAAAATGCACTTTGACAAGTTTCACTATACTAGTATTAGCCTGAGTAAGTACTGTCATATTCCGTTTCAGGTTCTAAAATTTGAATCCATTTTAAATTTCGACCAACTTATTTATAATATCAAATGTTATTAATGAAGTTAATTAATTAATAGCATTTTATATGTATATGAATTTTATTAATGTTTAAATAATTAAATTAATTAGAACGATGGAAATTCGCATCTACAGGAAACGGGTTATAGAAAATAATAAGTTCGCCTTCCTGACGAAATGAAGCAAACAGAACTTACAAAGTAAATTTTTTTTTACTTACAACTACTTCGCAATCAGACATACAGTCCGTTTGATAAGAAGCGGTAACCGTAGCCTATAGATACTACACCAGGTGTATAATTATTATTTATTTATTTATTTCTTATTGCATTCCATAATATAATTAGTACATAACATTTCAATTATGGACCCTGTTGGGCACAGCAAGTAGGAGAGAGGACAACACTTTTTTCACTTTCGAAATAGTATTTCGAAATATTAAGAAACATATTGACATCTTTTGGTAGAGCTTCGACAGGCAATGAAAGATATTTCCCAGAATTAGATTGATCTACCACAAATTGTCTAAAGGTGATGTCACTTTAGATATTCTTGACAATAGAGGACGTTCTTTTATCAATATCTATCATCTTGACTTTTTTCCCTATTAGATAAAGGTCAATGACGTGGCTTACTAGAAAAAGGCTTTATGTGCTTTCTGAAGCATGAGGTAAAGCGACAGTAATTTTTAAAATGCCCATGAGTTAACTTTAAAATATTTACTACAGGCAACCACTGGTTTACTACGGGCAAAATATTTGTGTGTGCATAATTAAAGCACAATCTATACAATATCAATAGTGTATTGAAAATGCTATGTACACAACTAATATGAACGCAAAATATATTGAAACGTAAGACTGAAACAAACATACATAATGTTTGTCTCATTACATACAAATGTGTAGTTCAAATTCAAGCTAAAGAATAATTCAGAAAAAGTAATTAAGAAAAATGAAATCATAGATTCATCATTAGAATCATAGATTTTCTAAAAATGCCGAATACCATAAACATGCAACAAATACAAATTAATTAACAGGAATCAAATATATATATATATATATATATATATATATATATATATATATATATATACATCAACCTTCTTGGTCCTGATGACAATCCTCTTCTGGTATAGGATACACGTCCAATCTCTTAACTTGAAGAGTAGCGAAGGGTGCTAAATCTTTCAAGTTCTTTTGATAGAATGGGGACTCCCTATTGAAGGAACCCACTTCAACTCGTTTCACTACGTCTACAGGCTGGGTCATTGTTGGTGTTGACTAAAAACAAAAAATAATAAATCGTCTTAATTTAGCAAGTGAACGCATCGTATGAAATATCTGCTTCTAGAGTGGTGTATCGGCTTGATTGATTGCAAGATTGCTCTTTTAACCTTAATCCTGCTCTGATCTGATATCTGATTTGATATTTTTTTTTCTTGCAATAAAAAAGCAAAGGATGCACTCCTTTGCTTTTATTAATTAATTCTTTATCACAACTTAGATCTAGATACAAGATCGAATACTTGTATTAAAAATTATTTGTATGTGATTAACAAACATTTAAAGTAAAAAATAACAATACAAACTTGCATATTGCTTAAATGTAATGGAAAATATCGTCTTAATTTTTAAAAATATTATTAACGAAATATTTATCATGATTGTATTCTTGAGAACTTCCGATACTTTGACACTTGCTGCAGAAACAACATAAAATGTATGAAACTTATTAAACTTTTACAAAATTAATAGGATTTAGCAAAATGGATCAAGGATTGCGAGGAACATTAATTTAAAATTTTTCCTTCGTGGAAGAGAATTAAATAAGTAGCTGTTGATTGTTTTTTGAACATATACATAATCTCTATGTGTACTTAATATCATTTCCTAAAACTGTTTATAAAATTATAATGAATATTATAATAGACATTGTTATACCAAAGATTTCTCAGTTACCTGCTATATCAGGAGACAGGAACAATGGGTACATCCATTTAAAATTAAGTAGGTAAGTATTTTTGTACTTTCCCGAACACAGATTTTATATTTTTATAAATTCATTTTCAGCCTTTCAACGGCGCCGCATAATCATGAAAATCGATTCCGCGTAAAGGGAAGAGGTGAGGAAAAAGAAGATTCCCAAGAAGAGTCCTATATTTTTTGTCAAATGGAAGTAAAAAGGTACTCTACCTCATTTTAAATACGTCAATGAAGTATTGGCGTATTTAAGATTATTTTCTAGGGGAGGCTTGGCCCTTTAAAAAGGGTACTCTCAGTGTACAAAGTTACTGTGTACAGAAAGTACTAAACGCTATATGTGTTTGCGCATAATTGTAAGCTCTGCTTTGTGT